>NC_056629.2:209274950-209584950 GCF_002870075.4 Lactuca sativa | reverse complement strand
TATACAAACTAAAAGCCTTCACTGACAGGGATATAGTTGCAAAGTGCATACTTTAAGGTTACACATGAGTGAGGTTGCATGGGCTTAGGATTTATGTTTTCGCTTTAAGCTCTTTTCCTTGTTTGAATGTGGGCTTCGAGTGAAACTACTTATCCAACGGTCCATTCAATCTCAATTGTTTGTAATTCGTATACACTAGGTAATTATAGGAGGACTTGGTGTAGGTCTTATCGTAAAATTTTCTCCTTACACTCAAATTCTATATATAACTTTTTTATCTCTATTCTCAATCAGACGAAATGGCAGGATTTCATATCCCCGGGGATCCCTACTACCCAAACAAAGGCAATGGAGGTTGGATTGAGGATGATCCAGAATAGGATCCTGAGGTGGTTTCCGAGGAAGATCCAGAAGAGGATCTCGATGAAGAGGAAGAGGATGCTGATGATGAGGGCACTAACTCAGAACCCGAGGTTTACAATCCTCCCAAGGTAGTACCAAATCTCTAACGGGAATTTCAGGGCCCGGCGCCTCTCTGGGCTGTAGATCTGAAACGATGGAGCAGGGAGCAAGGACAACATCCACCTTACAGCATGGAACAAGGCTTTTATGACCTCCGTAACCGGAGTTCGGCAAACAGAGCACTCCTTATCATGGTTCATCGCATCGCCAATCAAGGTGAGCAAACAAGAATAAACGCCAACCAAATCTTGGACATTGGTGCAACTGCCCAAATCACTGTGGTACGTCTTCGTCACCTGGACGAAGAACATGATCGAACAATAGAGCACACCTTTTCCATTCAAAAGGACATTACCGCTGTTAGAGCCGAGGTAAGGGAGTTCCAGAAAACCAAGCCACATTGGAGAGGCGTGCCATCGAGGTTGAACGTCAAGTAGCTCGAGCTCGGACTTCCACAACAACATACCATGGTCCGCAGCGTACCACTCGCTCGGAGTAGAGCGCGTGTTTCTTGCGCTATGTATATATTTATCGAGTGAGCATTGGTGCTACTCTTTTCTTATATATGTAAACCCGACGGATTGTAAGTACACAATTCGGGAGTCTGAATGCGGTCAAATTTTCCCATTTTCATTGATGTACTCTAGACCTGTGCTAAGGTCGAATTTTCATGATCGGTGTATCGAATATTAATATCAATGAGATTGACAAGCATTTATTATTTCATTGGATGTTTCATTAAATTCTTAAAATACTAAGGAAAATCATACACTTATTATTATAAGTTTCGATTTCACAATTAACTTACAAATTCGGTAATGTCTGGAACGTAAAACATATAATACTAATACTTTTCATAATCATTTCTGAAGACTTATCAAGAATTTTTCTTTTAACTTATGGCATAATCATGCCACCAAGAAGGAATACCCAACGCTTCAATACTACATGAACACCAACACCACCTCCACCACCACCCCCATCACTGGACAATGTTGTTTTCCAGGCAGCCGTAACAGTTGCTGTCACAACATCAATGGCACAAATGAGTAACAATGGGTCAGGAGGAGGAATAAATAGCTCTACCAATGGTCAACATCAGGGTCGTTCCGGGGAATGCACTTATAAGGACTGCACAAACAGCAAACCCATATCCTTTAATGGGACTAGAGGAGTTATGGCTCTATCCTAATGGATAGAGAAAACGGAAGTAGTATTCGATATCTGCTCATGCCAAGAAGGGAGCAAAGTAAAATTTGCGGCATGTACTTTCTCCGAACGAGCCCTAACGTGGTGGAATGGCCACCTCAAGTCACTAACTTTGGTCGTGGCTAACTCCATGGGATGGGAAAACCCGAAACAAATGCTCATACAAGAGTACTACCCGAGAGGCGAAGTACATAAGCTCGAACAAGAGCTTTAGGGCCTTACAATGGTAGGTTCGGACATCACAGCCTATACCAATAGGTTCAGTGACTTGGCAATACTTTGCCCGGGAATGGTTGCTCTAGAGAGCAACAAGATCGAGAGATATATCTGGGGACTGTCACCCCAGATTCAAGGAAGTGTACTAGCTTCCAAGCCAGTTACTTTCGATAGTGCCAAACAGCTATCACAGTCCCTCGTTGACCATGGCATCTGCCAAGGATTCATGACTGTAATTCCGAAGCAAACCATAGAGAGCAGCAACAACAACAACAACAACATGTTTTGGAACAAAAGGAAGGGTCAACCTTCACAAGAACCTTCCAAGAAACAGCAGCTAGTGACAGTTCATGTTGCTATTGCTCCCACTGTTGTTCCTGTTGCCCATACACCAGTAAAGCAATATGTTGGAAACCTACCGAAGTGTAGCAAATGCAATTACCATCACAATGGAAATTGTAGGGTAATGCACTATAATAACTACAACAGGAAAGGGCACACTGCATGTTTCTGTAAGGCACCAGCACAACCAATCACCCAAGTTCCTAGAGTCGGTGTGGGCCAAGCGTGTTATGGGTGTGGCGAAGCTGGGCACTACAAGAGAGATTGCCCAAAGTCAAGGATTGTTGGCGATATAGGAAGAGTGCTGGCAATAGGGCAGAACGGAGCAATAGTTGATCCCACGGTGGTTACGGGTACGTTTCTCCTCAATAACGCTTATGCATGCATTCTTTTTTATTGTGGTGTAGAGAGGAGTTTTGTGAGCCATAAATTTAAACACTTACTTAAGCAAAACCCCCAATCACTTAATAATATATTTACTGTAGAAATGGCAAACGGTAAAACAGAAAGCACAAACGATATGTACATAGGCTGCACGCTAGATTTAAATGAACACGTGTTCCAAATCGATCTAATGCCGATCACTATAGGAAGCTTTGATGTCATCATTGGTATGGATTGGTTAAGCCTTCACCATGCCGATATACTTTGCCACAAAAGGGTTGTTCGCCTTAATCTGCCAAATGGCAAAACTCTTATCATTTATGGTGATAAACCCGTTACAAATTTACAAATCATCTCTTGCCTCAAAGCCCAAAAATACCTGCACAAAGAATACCATGCTTTACTAGCCCATGTGGTAGATAAGGAAAAAGAAACGAAAGATATCAAAGGCATTCCAGAAGTCTGCGATTTCCCCGATGTCTTTCCTGAGGATATTCCAAGAGTTCCACTAGAACATCAATTCGAGTTCAGAATCGACTTGAATCCCGGAGCTACCCCAGTAGCAAAATCGTCGTACCGTCTAGCCCCGGTAGAGATGCAGGAACTATCCAGCCAACTAAACAAGCTACTCAATAAAGGATTCATCAGCCCGAGCTTCTCACCTTGGGGAGCACCAGTCCTATTCGTAAGGAAGAAGGATGGATCCTTTCGCATGTGCATCGACTACCGAGAACTAAACAAGCTCACAATCAAGAACCGATATCCTCTACCGCGCATAGACGATATGTTCGATCAACTCCAAGGAGCAAGATATTTCTCAAAGATCGATTTGAGATCCGAGTATCATCAGCTGCGAGTCCTGGAAGGAGATGTCCCCAAGACAGCCTTTCGAACTCATTATGTTCATTACGAGTTTGTAGTGATGCCCTTTGGATTGATAAATGCACCGACGGTGTTCATGGACTTAATGAACAGAGTATGTCGTTCTTTCCTAGACAAATTTGTGATTGTGTTTATAGATGATATACTCATCTATTCGAAGAGAAAAAAAAGAACACTAAGGAAAGAGAAACTATACGCAAAATTCTCAAAGTACGAATTTTGGATTCAGAAACTAGATTTCCTGGGTCACGTGGTCAGCAAAGAAGGGATACACGTGGACCCTTCCAAAATCAAGGTAATCGAGAACTGGTCAAATCCAAGAACTCCAACGGAAATCCGACAATTCTTGGGCCTTGCTGGCTATTACCGAAGATTCATACAAAACTTTTCAAAGATTGCCAAACCACTTACCGCTCTGAATCAGAAGGGTGTAACCTACAATTGGGGAGAAAGGCAAGACACTGCGTTCCAAACACTGAAACAAGCCCTATGCAGCGCACCTATACTATCCCTACCAGAAGGAACATAAGACTTTGTGGTCTACTGCGACGCATCAAACCAAGGTTTGGGATGCGTTCTAATGCAACGAGGAAAGGTCATCGCATACGCCTCAAGGCAACTCAAGACACACGAAGTCAACTACACTACCCACTACCTAGAACTAGGAGCAGTCGTTTTCGCCCTAAAGATCTGGAGGCACTATCTTTACGGCACGAAATGCACAATCTTCACCGATCATAAGAGCCTTCAGCATATTCTTAACCAAAAAGAACTCAACATGAGACAGAGACGATGGGTTGAACTATTGAGTGATTATGAATGCAAAATTTGTTATCATCCAGGAAAAGCTAATGTAGTAGCTGATGCTCTTAGTCGAAAGGAATACTCGGGCCGCCGAGTGAAGTCCTTAACCATGACGATCCATTCACACCTGTCCACGCAAATCAAGGAAGCTCAAAAGGAAGCCTTGAAAATAGAAAACGTGGCTGGCGAAGCCTTAAGAGGAATGGATAAGAATCTTGAAGTCAAGGGGGACGGAGTTCGTTACTTCATGAATCGAATCTGGACACCGAAGCTTGGTGGATTCAGAGACGTTGTCCTGAATGAGGCTCATAAGACTCGATACTCCGTGCATCCCGGTTTAGACAAGATGTATATGGACCTCAAGAAATTGTACTGGTAGCCGAACATGAAAGCCGTGATTGCTGCCTATGTAGGCAAGTGTCTGACTTGCGCCAAAGTCAAGGTAAAGTACCAAAAGCCCTCGGGATTGTTACAACAACCTGAAATACCCGAGTGGAAATGGGAGCGGATAACCATGGATTTCATAACCAAGTTACCCAAAACAGTGGGCGGACTTGACAACATCTGGGTGACCGTCGATAGATTAACCAAATCCGCCCACTTCCTACCAATAAAGGAAACTGACAAAATGGAGAAGCTAGCCCGAACATACGTCAGAGAGATTGTGCGACTGCATGGTGTACCAATATCCATTATCTCCGACAGAGATAGTAGATTCACCTCATGGTTCTGGCAGTCACTACAAAAATCTCTAGGAACGAGACTAGACATGAGTACCGCTTACCATCCCCAAACCGACAGTCAGAGTGAGAGGACCATTCAAACCTTTGAAGATATGTTAAGAGCTTGTATGATCGATTTTGGTAAGGCATGGGATACCCATTTACCACTAGTCGAGTTCTCATACAACAATGGCTATCACACTAGCATCAAGGTTGCTCTATTCGAAGCCTTCTACGGTCGCAAGTGCAGATCACCTCTGTGTTGGGCTGAAGTTGGCGACACCCAACTAGCTAAAGGAAAAGTACCTCACAACACTCTCACCGGCCCGGAAATCATTAGAGAAATGACTGAGAGGATTTTCCAAATCTGGGAACGACTAAAAGCTTCAAGAGAGAGACAAAAGAGTTATGCGGAGAAAAGACGAAAGCCCTTGGAATTTCAGGTTGGGGACCGAGTGCTATTGAAGGTCTCACCCTCGAAGGGATTAATACGTTATGGTAAACGTGGTAAACTAAATCCAAGGTATATCGGACCATTCGAGATCCTTGCCAGGATCGTCCCGGTAGCATACAAGCTTCGATTACTACAGGAACTCAATAGCATACATTCTACCTTTCATGTGTCCAACTTAAAGAAGTGCTTGTCCGATGAGACCCTTGTCGTACCTCTGGACGAAATCTAAATCAACGAGATTCTACAGTTTGTAGAGGAACCAGTAGAAATCATCGATATGGAAATTAAAAGAATAAAACAAAGTCTCATACCCATTGTGAAGGTTTGTTGGAATGCAAAGCGAGGACCTGAGTACACCTAGGAGCGCGAAGATTAGATGAAATTAAAATACCCGCATCTTTTCCCTAGGCAATAAATACTTATCTTAGAATAAATTTCGGGACGAAATTCTCTCTAACGGGGGGATGATATGACAACCCGATATTTCAAGTCAATGTAATGACCTAAGTCAAGTATTGTAATCTATTTTGAATTAATAAATAAATAAATGAAATAGCATCATAAATGAAATGTTCAAAGGTCTCAATTGGGATACATAAAGTAATATATATCGTAACAAGATTTTCAACAATGTAAAGAACACAAAAATCCGAGTTTTAACGAAGAACTTATGACCAATCGAAAATCCGCAGCAAAACCAGTAAAACACTATTAAGCGTAAAACACGAAATTTCAATAAAATACTTTTTAGCCTTAGGTATCTAAATGAAAGTTGTAGATATCATTAAACTGTGAACATATATAAAAAGAACGTCCAAATCTGACTTCGTATGAGGAAGTTATGGTTTTTCTAAGTTTCGGAGTAGCGGTAGACAGCTAAAAACTCGAAATAGAGATCGAACGATATTTAGCCGACATGACCTAAACAAGAATTGGAGATCTCGACAATAGTAGTACAACGGTAAAAAGATAGAAGAAAACGGACATCGGATGAAGAAGTTATGAATTTCTAACGGACTTTTCCAGTCCAGGCCTGTTAAAAATATATAATTCAAAATAAATTCAAAATTTGCCAACAAAGTCTAAATGAAAGTTGTAGATTATATTCTGACCTACGCATGGATATAAAGAATGTCAAAAACGGAGCTCGTATGCGAAAGTTACGCATTTTAGAAGATCGGGGCACACAAACCGAGGGGATACGCTATAGCGTACGAAGGTACGCCCAACGTACCCGATGCAAGGCCTTGGATCGACCACGTCTCCCCTATGCACTCTAGTACGTCCCATCCGAATTCCGGCGTCTGAGGGTGGCGTCATCGCTGACGTACGCGCGTACGCCTACCGTACGAAGGCCAGGTTCCCCTCCTATAAATAGGATGTGAGGGTTCCAGCTATTGTTGCCAATTTACAACCTTTCTCCCAAATTTTCTCACTCTCGAACCTCCCGAAACTATCCCGACGCACCGTTTATGTATCCAAGCTACGACGAAGGTCCAGAAATCCCGAGAAATTTCCCACTTCGCGGTCGAAGTGCTGCCCGAGAAAAGTCTCGTTTTCTTCAAATCATCCCTTTTACCAGGTGAGTTCATACCCCTATATTTTCACGTTTTTACTATATTTTAGGGGGAGAAATACAAGTGAAACGCAAGAAAAACTTAGGTTAAAATGCAAATCATTACATACGGTTTCAAATATTTATTCTACATTTTGTGTATAAATGTTAAATACGTAAAATAACATTATTACAAATGTTATACTTTACATGCAAGGTTAGTAACGCACTAAGGTCTATCATTCAAATAAAACACACTTTTGAAAAGCTATAATAGGTATAGTTTACAAGATATTCATGATATTTTACACTCTATGAACACTATAGAACGGAAATACTTACACTTACAAGAATAATGGACTTTTCATACGTAAATCTATTTGATACAAACTTTGTGAGACATTTGAATTCACGTACTTTCACGTACGCATTTTAAGTCCTGCATTATATACCATAATCTCTTGTAGGGAGAGCGTGATACTTGTGTATAGATCTATACGAGATTGACAATCCCGCACCTAAACTGTTAGCTACAGTTGGACCGGCACGTCTGGGGTGACAAACGTCATATCATTCCAATGCCTGAAGAACGTTGCGACAAACAGTCTGGTTAATAGTATGGTTATAAAACTCACATGAAGTATTAAAACATTTGATTCACGAGGCTATCAAACGCCTTAGTGATTATATATACATATATAAATCTACTTACATTATTTTAGGTATGGAAAATACTTATGCATTCCGATTTTTGGGACTTTTAAAACTACTATTCATTTATGGAATATATTGGATTTTCTAGAAACAAACTCAGTTACTTTATACAAAAAGGCATACAATTCTTATACAAAAACGCTAATGAACTCACCAACTTAATTGTTGACACTTTTTCAAAACTACTTGTATTTCTCAGGGATTCAGTAAAACATGTAACAACAACTTTTGGGGAAAGGACGCTAAGTTGTCAATTTCAAACTTATTTTATCATCATAATATAATTTCTTTTGAAACATGTAATACAATCGACAATGTAACTTTTTAAATTTTATTTATGATGGTTGTGTTTGCTTTCTTTACTATTTATTCAACTGTTATGATACTAGATGAAGTCATCTGTCCTCGAACGATTCCGCCGTTATGGTTTGGGGGTGTGACATCAAAGCACACAATAAATGTCTTCCAAAACATAACATACTTAATTATAAATATAACATCAATCATTCTAATCAAATGTTGAACAATAGTCTTCTATTTTCGCCCCGTGCGTCTCTTGCGTCTCGTGAGTCCCTTACATCCTTTTCCCTTTTGTCTTACTACCTGACGCTGCACTGCTTTTTCTAAGCTTCTTTTGCTTCATTGGGACCAATGTCGGACAAGTCGTTGCATTATGTGTTGTATTATCACATCTACTACACCTTCTTACTATAGGTTCCTCACCTTGTGACGGGATATAATTTTTGTTTTTCGATCTACCATCTTGACGTGTATCTATTATCGGGGTGTAACAACCATCATCTCATCAGGAAGCTCCCAATAACATGGTTATGGAAGGAGGTAAACCGCCTCCTCATACGTACTTCAGTACGTTTCCATTTTGTAAGCGCCTATAGCCAGATGTCCAAAGTTTGTTTTCTTCAAGTGCTCTAAGACCATTATTACATGACCACAAGGAAAACTAGTTCCTTACCAATATTTTCATGTACAAGTCTCTTGCCTCAGATCAACTATGCCACCATGTTTGAAATCAGGTACTTGATATATTGCATTTGAAACACCTGAAACGGACCATCCTGTTGTATGCTCTTCATTTTTGCTAACTACTTTTTCAGCCCACTTCGTTAGTACTATTGAATGTTTCCCTATAAAGAACATATATATATATATATATATATATATATATATATATATATATATATATATATATATATATATATATAATTAACTTATTATCCGACCTAATTAAAGTCATACCTCCATTGATGTAACGCTTGTTACACCATTCCTATGAAAGACGACAGAAGAACTCAAGAAGGGGTATTATAGGCATCTTCCTTGCATCTACAGATAAAACATTCATGGATTCTGCACTGTCAGAGGTCATGTAATCGTACTATTTCGACGGGGAATATTCTCTAGTCCATTTAGCATGTGGAATTTCACTTAGGTATGCCGCTACTTGCGGCCTAGTAGAGCTAAATCTATACCGAAAATCTTCAAATACATTTGTTTTGTAAGCTCTTACAAGCCTCCAAAACAAGACTTTTGTTTTATCACTTTTCCCAAACCGGTGTACTATGTTTCCTAGTAGATGAAAAGCACATACGCCATGATGAGCGTTTGGGAAAACATTTTCAATACTAACCTAAATTGCATTGGCCCTATCAGTTACAAAGGTCAAATCTTGACAATCACCAATGCATTCATACAACTTTTCAAGAAACCATGTCCAAGTAAGACCACTCTTTTTTTTCATATTATGTGCGCAACGGGCATTATCTAATTGTTCCCATCCATAGCTATTGCATGTAACATGGTTCCCTTAAAATCCCCCTTCAAATGGGCACCATCCATAATTACGACTTTACGACAAAAACGTTTGAACGCTCGTATATGCAATATATTTGTTTGGAACACATAAACACTCTACATTTAAAAAAATAGTATATATTAAATAAGAGCAAGTTTTTTGTATTTACCGTGCTCCCAATGGCATAAAAACAACACTCGAAGCAATCTTCAGAATCTGTTTGTATATAGGTCACTGTACCGGGATTATGCTTCTTTAAGTTGTGAAAATAAATAGGAAGTTTGGAAAAACATATTCGGTGGATCCCAACAACAGTTCCATATCATATTGTTTTGCATGCCAAACTTGTTTGTAACTTATATTAATTTCTAGCAAAACATTCAAATCCCTTGATATTTCATTAGGCCTCCAAACCTTCGAATGAGTTTTTCCATAATCTCATGCAATATAGTACTCATGATTATTTTATTTGTGTGCTTATGATTTGGGTGTATCTGTAATAACGAATATGTGTGTGCAATTTTGAAAGTCTTGATTTCAAATACGTCAGTCTAATCAAGGCGTTTTGCATATAAATGCCAACTACAATTCTCAATTTCACAATATACCTCATAAGGATTTTTGTTAGAATGTTTGGTCTTAATCTGAAACGTTTCTTTGGTTGCTTTAAGACTCAAATCAAATATTAGTTGTTGTTTGTTATCATACTTTTGATGAGAAAACATATCATCATTTGGATCTAAATTGTGAAATGGTCCAGGTTCAAGAATCGGATCAGGACAGTCAGGTATGGGAGGCATACTGTAAAAGATGTCTAAAGCTTTTTTTCATGTGTGAATGTAACATCGTAAATTTTCAAACAAATTTTTCATTTTTAAATCACATAAAACTCAACATCACACTTTCTCAAACCCGCAACGTATCAATTGTAAAAAACACAAATCAACAAAACAACTGATAATATCCCAGAATCTTCAAACATAATCTCGAACAACTATGTACAATCAAGTCAGTTCCTTCCCGCGATCCTGAGAAGTACCTGAAACACATAACACACAACACGGTAAGCACGAAGCTTAGTGAGTTCCCTAAAATACCACATACACAAATAATAAGCCTCTCATGGCTATAACTCGACATGGACCCTCCGGTCATGTGTCTCGGTGAGGACCCTCCGGTCATGTGTCTCAGTGAAGACCCTCCGGTCTCACAGCTCGGGTTGGACCCTCCATTCCTATATCTTGGTGAAGACCCTCCAGTCTCACAACTCGGCTTGGACCCTCCGGTCCTAACTCAATAAAGCACAGAATAATATAGCATATATCACAAAGATAAAATACATAATATCACATAACTCAATATAAGCACATAGGACCCTCCGGTCGATAACTCAAATAAGACCCTTCGGTCACATAGTATTACAAATCAAGAAAGTATAGTGAGTAGACTCACCTCGTAAGTTAGCAAGTAGATCTAGCACCCCACAAACAGTCTAGACTCTACCTACATAATATAATTATCTCTAATAAATACTTTGTAATAACCACTCCGAGATGTTAAGCTAACTCCTCCACTAATATCTTACAAAGGGTAAAAAGACCAATTTGCCCCTCCATGGTCTCCAAGTTTCACAATTGACCAGACCCGGAAAGTCAACGTAACTCAACAGTCCATGTTGACTAAACTTGTTGAGTGCATCTATGCGACTCGTCGAGTTCCTTCATTTTCTCTGAAGTATTGGGAAAATCCAACTCAACTCGTCGAGTTGTCTCATCAACTTGTCGAGTTGTAGAGTGTCCAGTCTATTGGGGAAAACCCTAGCTGACTCGTCGAGTTGGCTCATGCACTCGTCAAGTCCCTCTAGACCAATTCTCATTCAGATGATTCTAAGCAGAAATAATGTCCCAAACTCTAGACCTAGCCTCCCAAGACTGAAATACCATGTAAACCTACAAGCTTTAGGTCCACGCATGGCATTTAGGGCTCGAAATGCCAAAAACAAGTTCTATATAGGGTTTAATGCATAAAAGCTTGCCACTAGCTTGATAAAGCTTGGACCTCTGGGCTCAAGGGACCTCATATTGTCCAGATTTGAAGTCTCAACTTCACTGCAAGCTCAAACAACTCTATAACTCGAAGAAGGATGGAAAAAGGCCCTAAACTCCCTAGAAAAGAGATCTAACCAAACAATGAGCAAGGTGGTGACTTTTTACCTTCAAATAGAAGCTAGGAATGGATGAACACCGGATCCAAAAGTCCCTCCTCGTTCCAAGCCTTGTTGCTCTCCAACCTCCTTCCAAAAGTGCTGTAACAACGTAAATTTTCAAAACAAATTTTCATTTTTAAAACATACTTTTACTCACAAGATAATATCAAAACATAATGTATCCCATGTTATCATCACAAAACATATCCCAGAATCTTAAGTGCATAGATCTTCATTAGTGTGAACATATCATGTCGGCGCCTTCCCGCGATCCTTGCTAGTACCTGAAACACACATCACGTAACACATTCGCAACCTCCTGACCTTCTGGTCCATGTCCTCTTGACCTTCTAGTCCATATCATCTTGACCTTCCGGTCCTTATCATACATAGCATACATAACACATACATATCACGTATCAACATATAGCACATATATCTCATAGCATATAAGACCTTCCTGTCACACATAGGTACCCTTCCAGGTACAGTATAGTGAGAAGATTCACCTCGTCTGATGTCTAGTAACTCACGTGCTCAATCCCTGAATCTCGAAACAACAACCTAGCCCCGCCTAATCACATAAAGTAAATGTTTCAAATCATTAACGGCTCTCAAGGCTAGACTAATCCCTTCACATGTCCTCTTAAAAGGCTAAGAGACCATTTTACCCCTCAATGGTCACAAAAGTCCAACTGTTGACTAAGACCCTAAAAGTCAACGAAAGTCAACAGCAAGCAGTATGCGGGGCGTACCAACTCGTGTACGTGGGGCGTACTCCGGCTAACCAAAATCGGGGGACTTGACCCCTTACGCGGCGCGTACTAGGGTTACGCCCAGTGTAAGGCCCAGTTTCCCATTCTCCAAAGTTTTGGTTTGAATTGATTAAGACAACGCTCCAAATCATAGATCTGGGCACTCTACTGCCTTCTAAACCATAAAGTCGAAACCTTTAGGCCTTTGCATGGCTAAAAAGGTTATAACTTCTTCCAACCTCTTATTCCCTTTTCTCATAAAGACCAAAACTCATGCATGACTCCATAATGACGACCAAGTTTGGATTTTTATGCATCTACAACACATCCAAAGCTGAAATGGGGCAGATCAAGGCTTATGGAGACCATTTACTCAAAAAGTCTCCATCTTGGGACAAAACCCTAAGGAATTGGACCATGAAACACAAAACCAAAATGAAGAGGAAAGTTCTGAGATTTTTACCTCTAAGTGATGTTTCCCCCTCTGAAAAGCTCAGATCCAAGGCTTGCACACCAAGACTAGCTTCCACCAAGGTCCTTTCTCCTTCTTCACAAACACACAAAGGAACTTCAAGCTCAAAACACACCCCCACAAGCTTAGAACGAATGTAGACTCTCTCTTAGGGTTTCATTCTCTGAAATGGTGTTTGAGGACAAGGCCATCATATTCCTTATAAAGGGCTCAAGCCACAATTAGGGTTTTTCATCTAAGCCGGTTACGCCCGACGTAACCTTGGGTACGCCCAGCGTACCTAGGCGAGTCCGCGTATAACTTAAGCGCATGAGTACGTGCAACGTACTCTTCAGTACGCCCAACGTACTCATTTGCCATAACTTTCTTTTAAGGGCTAAACTTGACAACTTGGAAAAGAAGAAGGGTTTAAGAGATGCACCTGAATTTCGGGATGTTACAATTCTCCCCCACTTGAAATAGATTTCGCCCTCGAAATCGATCCTCAAACCATAAAGATAGAAACCAACCGCTCGAAAAGCACCGCTGTGAGGTTCTCACACCAAAACAATATCTTTCTCCATGAATACCTGGATCCAACCAGGAACTCCAAATTTGGAACAAAACCGGCCCCTCTGACGCCATAGTACCCCCTTTCTGACCTTCCCAGAAATCGGCAAAATTCTAGTGGCCTGGCCCGCCGCCAGACTGCCCACTCACCCCATCACTATGATATTCGCTCCTCGAACATCAAACCTTGACAACTCATTACTCCTCTGATCCTCACAAGACAAACCCGACAATCGGCTACCGGTTACTCATACCAACGTACCAAAATAGTCTGAATCACGCCCCAAGGGACGAAAGGGTTCACATCCCACCAGGGCTCATCCACTGAACTACTATCAGAATCCATCCGAACAATAAACTTTCAACATCTTGTTCTCTGACACAAGAAAATCATGCTCGCTCAGAAGTCCTCAGACATCTAAAATCATAAGCCTCAGCTGCATCCTCGTATCCCTCATTAACACTGAGTACCAGGTCTAATCTTGACCCAACAGTTGCACCTCCAGGGTCATCCTGTTCTCTATGGTTCCTCCTTACTATAACCACATCGGCCCAAAGTGATACACAAGTAACGAAATTTGCTTAACCCTAAGCGAATGCTACCTTCCCAACTAGAGATCGACTCAACCCCGACCTCTTTCATCTGTTAATCATCGTTCCATGCAACTTGCAGTACTTCTTGTACCCTAGTACTGACCCACACCGGTCTAAGACATCGGATGACAAACAATACTCCTCAACATGGAACTCACCTCTGAATCCAGAATCTCATTTCGCCTATCCAACGCACCACCAGCGCCAAACTTAAACTCGAGAGTTTGGTCCGACCTAGAGTTGGAACCACTCGTCCTAACGAAGAACTCAACTCAGAACTCATTTCCCCATCGTTGAGGAGACCCCCGTCTCACCCCTGATCTGACTACCAAGTTCCCAAAAACTCATAAATTAGGGCCACCCCATGCCTAAAACTCTTTTACGCCCTGCTCCGATCAAAGAGTACTTTACGATAACAACTTCTCGCTGACTAGCGTGTGCTACGTCTTCCCGTGGCATCACCACAACCTCTAACTAGTGAGTACTACGGCTCCCCGTAGCATCACAACAACCTCTGACTAGTGAGTACTACGGCTTCCCGTAGCATCACAACAACCTCTGACTAGTGAGTACTACGGCTCCCCGTAACATCACAACAACCTCTAACTAGTGAGTACTACGGCTTCCCGTAGCATCACAACAACCTCTGACTAGTGAGTACTATGGCTCCCCGTAGCATCACAACAACCTCTAACTAGTGAGTACTACGACTTCCCGTAGCATCACAACAACCTCTAACTTGTGAGTACTACGGCTTCCCGTAGCATCACAACAACCTATGACTAGCGAGTACTACGGCTCCCCGTAGCATCACAAGAACCTCTGACTAGTGAGTACTACGGCTTTCCGTATCATCACAACAACCTCTAACTTGTGAGTACTACGACTTCCCATAGCATCACAACAACCTATGACAAGTGAGTACTACGGCTTCCCATAGCATCACAACAACCTCTAACTTGTGAGTATTACGGCTTCTCGTAGCATCACAACAACCTCTGACTAGTGAGTACTACGGCTTCCCGTAGCATCACAACAATCTCTAACTTATGAGTACTATGGCTTCCCATAGCATCACAACAACCTCTATCTAACAATCTGCGGATCAATCATAGATAGGTGCATGCACTTACCCAAATTATGCACCACTATATCTGGCGGAAATTGTCATAACAAAACACCCTTCCCTACTACAGTCCATATGCTTGGACAATCTCACTTGCTGCCGTTAACTGAAAGGCTCCCACTGGAACCATCGATGCCCAACCCACCACTTGTCGTCTCCACTCGAGACTCAAACTTATCTGAAATCCAATGCATTAAATTCAAATACCTCGATACACTACATAGAACCTCACGACGACTCGTCTCATCCACTGATCTTCCTGTGCCACATCCTGAAATTGGTTGTCTAATCAACTTCTGCCCTTCCCAAGCTGAATAACAGCTCCGTCATCGACCTGAAATTTCTCAACCACCGAACTCCCCTACAAGCCAACCATCTCGAATTCACCATTATGACCTTGAAGAATTCCCATTCACCCCAAGGTTTCCGATCAACGACCACTTTCCATGGTGGCACTCATCCTTTTCAAACATAACACATGCATTATCTCGCTCTGCACCTCGTCTCAGTCACCAGCAACCTCAGGCTCAATGAATTCGCACCGCTGGTCTCTATATCCAAATCTCTAACCATTCTCAATCGAATCCCTGATCCCCTCAATACAATACTTGGTTCTCCCCCACATAGGGTTCGAACCATCCCAAATCGGTACACCAACAATCTATCACAAAGACTGTTTCCACCAGAAATCATCGCACCTACTCTTGGAAGGTGCTACGCAACGCTCGATGATCTTCCGACAAAGATCGAGCAATTTCAATGCCCTGAAGCTTAGATAAAATCCTCAGAACTTCCCACCGTGACTGTCTCTAGTCATTCAGGATCTCACACCATTCCATCACCGGACCCCCCAACTGTCCAGTATTACCCTGACTCTTAGTCTGAAAGTAATGATCTACCGTACTCCTTATCATCGACTCATCAACCAGCGTTCCATCACATCACTTATCATAAGAGCAGAAACCATATTTCCACTTTTAATACCCATCAAAGTCAATAAGGGCCGCTGCCCTGATATACTCCTCTTGGTCGCCCGACGCTACAGCTGACACATGCCCTACTATACTCCACTAAGTTGTATCCTGGTCGTGGACCATCTCAGTCCCCACTGACAACTTTTTTAAGCTATATCTTTACCTCGTGGTAGACCTACTGCCATATACTCTGGTTGAAGGTCACCATCCGTGCAATCCTACAGGGCTCACTCCCAAACTCAAAACCAAAATCTCAACACCTTTTATGTCTCCCACAGGAAATGGAAATAACACCACTCGGGTTACATAAAGTGACCTCTCCACTATCGGCCGGTCGCCCAACGCAAACCGTATTCTCCCATAACGCACCATCCCTACTCGTCCCTGAGTCTTACGACTCCAACTGACATATCACCCACATTCCCTCGGAGCTCACTTGATTTTCCTTTTGAAGTGATGCTCCACTAAAACTTGTTCATCATGGCCTTCTGGCCCCATACTCATTCACCTCTGCTCTCAGTCTAGACAATCCCCACGAAATATTTGGTAAAAACCAGAAACACTATCTGCCACCTGTCATGATACTCAACCCGTGTGGCCACCTCTCGATCTGCTATGAATCATGGTACTTGTACCATGTTATCTCCTCTTAATCTTCTACGAATCATGGTACTCGAACCATGTTCCCTCTTCTCAATCCCTCTCACATCATGGCACTTGAACCATAACATCACCTCTTGACCTGCTACAATTCTTGGTACTCGAACCATGACGTCACTTCTCAATCCGCTACTTATCATGGTAATCGAACCATGACATCACTTCTTAATCCGCTACTTACCATGGTACTCGTACCAGGATATCGCCTCTCGTGGCTATCGGATCCTGTCCCATCAAATCCTGGTGACTTCGCGTTGCTGAGCTCCTGGTACAGCAACGAGTCACCCCCTCGTGGCCTAGCAGTTATGACAACTTCGGTGGCTGCAGCAGCAGTAGCTTCCGAATTAGCAGCGTATCACTCATCAAACGACTCAACCAATGTGATCTCGATAGACCCAAACATCTCGTGTATGATCTCACGTATGGTCGCGACCACCTCATCACAAATCATCTTGCGAATCTCGTCATCGCTAACTCCGCTGCTCTCTGGGGTGCGACGTGTACCCACCATGATGTCTCTGAAACACAACACAAAGATACCAGAGACTCGATCGAGTATACTCGCACTCGATCACCCAACCCTACTTGTTCCTTAGTACTCTAAGGATTCTTACTTGGACTGCGCACTGATCCGGTGTTTTCAGTAGTACGGGCCCAATACTACCTTCCACATTGCATCGGAATTCATTCCAAGTCCTCCTCCTAGGATCCCAAACCACAAGTACTCTACATCTCGCTAAGCATAGGCTACCCTTCGGTAGACTTCTCATAAGCGCCTCACTGCTACCTACTCACTCTCGAAGCATCTCATAGCAGCAGCAATCTCCTAGGCTAAGGCATCACAAATCAGGCCACTCTAGTCCTAATATGAATACCTAGCCTACTCTAGCATGCATAACATATCATATCATATATCATAACAAATAATGTAAGGGCATTTTGGGAAATCACCGTTCGGGTGCTGGCTGATCGTACACACTGCTCCTTTATGCATTTCTCAAAGTCTTTTACTCTTTTAGAAAAATTGTTCCTTTTTATGAAAAACTTCCTCAAATCCTCAGTTTGAGTTCAAGTACGCTCGAAGGTGCATCCGAATCCCTCAAACTAAGGCTCTGATACCAACTTGTAACAACGTAAATTTTTAAAACAATTTTTCATTTTTAAAACATACTGTTACTCACAAGATAATATCAAAACATAATGTATCCCATGTTATCATCACAAAACATATCCCAGAATCTCAATTGTATAGATCTTCATCAGTGTGTACATATCATGCCGGCGCCTTCCCACGATCCTTGTTAGTACCTGAAACACACATCACATAACAAGGTAAGCATCAATGCTTAGTGAGTTCCCCAAAATACCACATACAATACATACGCCTTTCCAAGCCATAACTCTGTGGAACCTTCCGGTCCAAGTGTCTCAGGGGACTTCCATCCCGAATCCTGGTAGACCTTTCGGTCCTACCCGTATCGACCTTCCGGTCCGCAACCTCCTGACCTTCCGGTCCATGTCCTCTTGACCTTCCGGTCCATATCATCTTGACCTTCCGGTCCTTATCATACATAGCATACATAACACATACATATCACGTATCAGCATATAGCACATATATCTCATAACATATAAGACCTTCCGGTCACACATAGGTACCCTTCAAGGTATAGTATAGTGAGAAGACTCATCTCGTCTAATGTCCAGTAACTCACATGCTCAATCCCTGAATCTCGAAACAACGACCTAGCCCCGCCTAATCACATAAAGTAATTGTTTCAAATCATTAACGGCTCTCAAGGCTAGACTAATCCCTTCCTATGTCCTCTTAAAAGGCTAAGAGACCATTTTACCCCTCAATGGTCCCAAAAGTCCAACTGTTGACTAAGACCCTAAAAGTCAACGAAAGTCAACATCAAGCAGTACGCGGGGCGTACCAACTCGTGTACGCGGGGCGTACTCCGGCTAACCAGAATCGGGGGACTTAACCCCTTACGCGGCGCGTACTGGGATTACGCCCATCGTAAGTCCCAATTTCCCATTCTCCAAAGTTTTGGTCTGAATTGATTAAGACAACGGTCCAAATCACAGATCTAGGCACTCTACTGCCTTTTAAACCATAAAGTTGAAACCTTTAGGCCTTTGCATGGCTAAAAATGTTATAACTTCTTCCAACCTCTTATCCCCTTTTCTCATAAAGACCAAAACTCATGCATGACTCCATAATGATGACCAAGTTTGGATTTTTATGCATCTACAACACATCCAAAGCTGAAATGGGGCATATCAAGGCTTATGGAGACCATTTACTCAAAAAGTCTCCATCTTGGGACAAAACCCTAAGGAATTGGACCATGAAACACAAAACCAAAATGAATAGGAAAGTTCTGAGCTTTTTACCTCCGAGTGATGTTTCCCCCTATGAAAAGCTCAGATCCAAGGCTTGCACACCAAGACTAGCTTCCACCAAGGTCCTTTCTCCTTCTTCACAAACACATAAAGGAACTTCAAGCTCAAAACACACCCCCACAAGCTTAGAACGAATGTAGACTCTCTCTTAGGGTTTCATTCTCTGAAATGGTGGCTGAGGATAAGGCCATCACACTCCTTATAAAGGGCGCAAGCCATAATTAGGGTTTTGCATCTGGGCCGGTTACGCCCGGCGTAACCTTGGGTACGCCCTGCGTACCTAGACGAGTCCGCGTACAACTTAAGCGCATGAGTACGCGCAGCATACTCTTTAGTACGCCCAACGTAGTCATTTGCCATAACTTTCTTTTAAGGGCTAAACTTGACAACTTGGAAAAGAAGAAGGGTTTAAGAGATGCACCTAAATTTCGGGATGTTACAAGTGCACTAAAACACAAAATATTAGCCTCTCTTTCTCTCAAACAAGGTTATAGCTCGATTAGGGTTTCTCATAGAGTGTTAGGGTGATAAGGGAGGAGGAAATGGAGGCTTAATGTCCTTTAAATAGGACACAAACCCTCAAAATTAGGGTTTAGTCACTCAACACCTACTCGTCGAGTTGGGGTCCTCCAACTCGTCGAGTAGACTCTAAAAGTCACGCGACCATTAACCCCCCTACTCCGCGAGTTGGGGCATCCAACTCGTCGAGTTGATCTGAAATTATGAATGTATATTAATTAGATATTATACTTGGGAGTCGTGATGTTACAATTCTCCCCCACTAGAATCAGACTTCGCCCTCGAAGTCATCCTCTGGAAACAACTTTGGGTACTGCTCCCGCATCTTGGACTCTAGCTCCCAAGTACACTCAGATTCCTTTCGATGTTGCCTCTGAACCTGAACCAAGGGTGCCTCTTTATCCCTCAAGACCTTCACTTTCCTATCCAAGATCGTCATTGGCCTCTGAATGTAGTTCAGGCTTTCATCAACCTGAATATCCTCTAAATGGACCACTGCGATCTCATCGGCTACACACTTCCTCAGCTGGGACACGTGGAAGGTGCTATGAATCAGGTTCAACTTTGCAGGTAGCTCCAACCGATAAGCTACCTTACCCACTCGTGCGATCACCCTGAAAGGACCAATGTATCTAGGGCCCAACTTCCCACGTTTCTTTAATCGGATCACCCCTTTCCGTGGGGATACCTTCAGGAGGACAAAATCCCCGACCAGAAACTCTAGCTCTGAACGACGCCGGTCGACGTAACTCTTTTGACGACTATGGGCCATAAATAACCTTTGTCTGACCTGTTGGATCTGCTCTGTTGTCTTGAGCACTATCTTAGTGCTCCCCATCACTCTCTGCCCTACCTCTCCTCAACAGATGGGAGTTCGACACCTCCTCCCATATAAGAACTCAAAAGGAGGCATACAGATACTGGAATGATGGTTGTTGTTGTATGAAAACTTAGCCAAGGGCAATTAAGTGTCCTAACTTCCACCGAAGTCCATAACACATGTGCATAGCATGTCCTCGAGTGCTTGAATCGTCTGCTCGCTCTGCCTGTGACAACCCGATATTTCGAGACAATGTAATGTAAAACCAATCAAATTTAGGTCAAAATATAACTTTCCTAAAATCTTATTTGGGTTAAATAAAGTAGTAGGAATCGTATCAAGGTTTCCGTACATATAAAGAACCCTAAAATCCGAGTTATAACGAAGAAGTTATGACCAACCGAAGATTCTCGGCAAAACCGGCAACACCGATTAAACGAAAAACGCGAAGTTTCAATACAATAGTTTTTAGCCTTAAGTATCTAAATGAAAGTTATAGATAACCTCAAACCGTGAGCATACATAAAAAGAACGTCCAAATCTGACTTCGTATGAGAAAGTTATGATTTTTCCAAGATTCGGGTATAGCAGTAGACAGCTAAAAACTCGAAATAGAGCTCGAGATACTTTTGACCAAAACAACCTAAATGAGAATATAAGGTCTCAACTTTAGTAGCGCAACGATGAAAAGTCTGACGAAAACGGACATCGGATGAAGAAGTTATGGATTTTTAACGGAATTATCGCGTCCCGGCCTGTTAAAAATAAATAATTAAAAATAAAGTCAGAATTTGCCGATGAAGTCTAAACGAGAGTTGTAGATCATGTTTTTAGCTACACGTGCATATAAATAACGTCGAAAACGGAGCTCGTACGCGAAAGTTATGGATTTTACAAGTTCGAGGTCCGAAATCCGAGGCTGTCAGGCTTGCCACGACGTGGCACAAGCTTGCCGCGACCCGGCAAGTGACTGAGGGCGTCCAATCAATGGAAGAGGATAAGTTTGACTCCCCACGACGTGGCACACCCCAAAAATGCCCCTATAAATAGATTTCAAGGGCTCCGAGTTCCATTGCTCAGTTCCTTTCTTTCTCGCCCCGAAACTCTGCGTTTAAGCCCCCGAGACCCTCCCAAAGCCCCGGTTTTCACCTTCAAGTCCCGAAGGAAGGTTTTGTGTTCCCGAGATTCCCGAGATTCCCGAGAATCCCGAGATTTCCCGTGTTTTCAACTCTTCCTGTCGAAGTTCTGCTCGATTCTTCTCTCGACTTCTTCAAATCAACCACTTCAATCAAGTGAGTTCATACCCCTTAACTAATGTTTTAAACTACTTTTAAATGTTTTATGGGGGGATACAAGTAGAATAATGCTAGGATTATATCAATCACATGCGATTAATAAGTAGAATTACGCTAGTTATTACATCAGTCACATGTGATTAATATACAGCATTCAAAAGATTTGGCTACTCATTAGCCATTTTACCAAATAGTTTCCTTCAAATGATTTTTATAAACATTTTATATGTTTTAAACTACTTATTACACTGTACATCTTACTCGGTACATTACCTTTCAAACTTATTTACAACTGTGTTTCAATCAAATGTTTCCTTATACTCAAAACTGTTTTATCATACTTATGCCTTCAAATTGTTTTATAGATCGGCATCAAGTCGATCTTTTCTTAAAATAATATTTATGTTTCAAATGTCTTACAAAATTTATTTATGCTTTTATATTATAAATTGCATGCCTCTATATGTATAGTTATATAAGAAACGTTTAAAAGACTTAGGAAGGCTATCCACCCTATTTCCTTTTCGCGCCTTGAGATGTGGTCTGGTGGGATATTGGGTATTCGTCCGAAAGTCGTTTAAATATTAGTTATATATCATGTGTACATATATAGTCATAAAAGGTCTTTCCAGTTCATCCCATGCCCTTAGTTAGTAAGGGTATACCTCCATGACCATACGTACCAGTTAGACTGCTAGTAAACTACCATATGGGTAGTTTAGGAAGATACTAGAACCGTTACTAGAACGCGATATCATACAATGAGTCAGTTCATTCATGAGTCAATACTTTCTAGAACATTACATATACAACTATACTAGGAAGAGAACATATACAACTATACTAGAACGAGAAACATTACCCTTACATTAATACGTTAACAATTGTGATCCACTGTATCGGAGCATGCCTTAAATGTCATGGCCCGAGTTGTAGCCATAATTCTCTTGGAGGGAGAGCGTTGAGTTTGCGTATAGATCTATACTGGATTGACAATCCTGCACCTTGCTGCTAGCTACAGCCGGACCTGTAGGTCTGCGGGTGCCAAACGTCATTCCGTTATTACGACCGTTCTTTATGTCGTTGTTATCAGTCGATAGTATGGTGCAATTATCACATTATACCTTAATATAAATCCGGTTTAAGGTAGTTAGTACAGCAGTAGTTCCTATAATACAAAATTACAGTACTACAATGATTTATCCATTACATTTTTAGTGATAACCTCACTTAAACTTTAATGTACAAACTATATTTTGTTAAAAGATAGTTACACTTGGGAAATTACACACTTTTACATCAAACGAGCATACAAAACAGTTAAGCCTTGGTAGAAGGCTACTTTAATAGAAAATATAGGTTTTTCTGAGAGATTCAAACTTTTTCAAATACTTACAATTCATATACACTTTCAAATTCTTACAATACATAGACTTACAAATTCTTACATACAAATTAAGACACTAAATTCTTATGATCTCACCAGCTTCAAAGCTGATACTCGCTTTCAAAATTACTTGTATACTCAGGTCATCATAGACAGGTACCGATGCAAGGAGAAAGGAAGATGGAGCTTGTTCAAGACTTATCTTTCATTTTGATTTATGCTTTAGTGTTTATCAAAATTTGACAGAATACAATTGTATAATAATTATTTTATTAATGCAATGGATGATAGGACTGTTCATTATTTGGATAAAACCGAATTATCCAATTGGACAATTTGGATTGGACTATTTGGTTCGGATATTCGGATTTTTGGATTGGTTTTTAACAAAACCGAATTATTATTTTGGATTTCGGATTGGTTTTGGTTTATAAAATAAGAACCGAATAATCCAAAAAAACCGAATAAACATTTATTATTTATCTATTTATAATATATATCCACAGTTATTTATTAATTTGGTAACTTATTTTTTCAAATAGGTTCAAAACGTTTCACCCGATAAAAAAACATTAATATGTATTTTCTCTCAAAAAATTTCTATCTATAAAATATTTAACTATAATATATCTTCTTAGTAGTTGTTTAAAAATTTCAAAATGCAACTAAATAATTTGTTTTTGGTTCTTGTGTAAAGTTGGGTAATATTATAATTATATATCGTGTTAAAATGTTTCGTTTTTTGAAAACCGAATTATAAAAAACCGATCCAACCGAATTGTAACTGGATCGGATCGGATCGGATTTGAATTTAGATTGGACTATTCGGATTCATGTTTTGAAAACCGAAATCAAATTGGATTCACTTGATTGGATCGGATCAAAACCGATCCATCCAAATGAACACCCCTAATGGATGATGTTGTTGCTTGTTTACTACTTTACATTGTTGTTGATATTATACATGACGTCCTCCGCCCCAGAACGTTTCCGCCGTTCTCGGTTTTGGGGTGTGACACTGCCCGTCTGTCTGTAGGTGATATGCGGTACTGAAGTGCGACCGGGTACCTAACTCCTCATTAAATTTCTTCTAGAACCTGGAAGTAAAATGCACATCTTGATCTAACACTATCGATGTTGGCACCCCATGCCGTGCTACCACCTCTCGAATGTAGATCTCGGCCAATCTCTCCGCATAAGAGCTCTCATTGATAGCCAGGAAGTGAGCGCTCTTTGTCAACCGGTCTAAAATCACCCATATTGCGTTGACACCTTGCGCGGTCCTCGGTAATTTGGTGATAAAATCCATGTAAATCGGTTCCCACTTCCATTGGGGAATCTCTAGAGGTTGCAACAGGCCATGTGGGTGTTGGTGCTCTGCCTTGACCTGACAACAGGTCAAGCATCTCTCGACTACCCATGCCACATCTCTCTTCATCCAGGGCTACCAATAATCCCTTTTTAACTTCAAGTACATCTTGGTGGCTCCCGGATGGATCGAGAATCTCAACCTATGGGAATCAGAAATCTGCCTAATTACCTGCTCGGGTCTCACGATCACCACCTGGGCCTCTCGGATGGTATCTAAGATTGGAGTCATCACCATCATCCTCATGCACACGTCTCAGATCGGAGCACTTAATGCTCTGCGACTCAGGGCGTCGGCTACCAGATTAGCCTTGCTAGGGTGATACAAAATTTCATAATTGTAGTCTTTCACTACATCTAACCATCTCATCTGCCTCATATTCAGGTTGGGCTAATCCATAAGGTACTTCAGGCTCTTATGGTCCGTGTATATGGTACACCGAACACCATAAAGATAGTGGCGCAAAATATTGAGGGTGAACACCACCACCCCTAACTCCAAATAGTGGGTGGGATACCTCGTCTCGTGAGGCTTCAACTGCCTCGATGCATATGCAATCACGTGTCCCCTTTGCATCAACACGACACCCATCCCTGATATAGATGCATCACAGTAAACTACGAAGTCCTCCACTCCCTTAGGGAGAGCTAATACTGGAGCTTCGCACAGTCTTTGGAGAAGAGTCTCGAATGAGGCCTGCTGATCAGGACCCCAAGAAAAAGTAACACCCTTCCTGGTCAATCTGGCAAGAGGAATAGCAATCTTGGAGAAATACCTGACAAATCTCCAGTAGTAGCCTGCCAGGCCAGGAAAACTCCTGATCTCAGATAGGGACCTTGGCACCTCCCATCGCATAACTGCCTCAATCTTGGTCGGGTCGACCAAAATCTCATTCTGGTTAACGAGGTGTCCTAAGAACTAGACCTCCAGTAACCAAAAATCACACTTGGAAAATTTGGCATAAAGCCTCTCCATACTCAATACTCCAAGAATCTCCCGAAGATGCTCCTCGTGCTTCTCTCTGGATCTCGAGTATACCAAAATGTCATCGATGAACACGATCACTGACCTGTCCAACATAGGCATGCACACCCGGTTCATGATATCCATGAACGTTGTTGGTGCGTTGGTGAGTCCGAAAGGCATCACCACAAACTCGTAGTACCCATAATGAGTCCTAAAGGCCGTCTTCTGGATATCCTCCTAGCAAACTCTCATCTGATGATACCCATATCTCAAATTAATATTGGAAAACCAAGACGCCCCCTGTAGCCGATCGAATAAATCGTCGATCCTCGGTAGTGGATAACAGTTCTTGACCGTCAACTTGTTTAACTCCCGATAGTCGATGCAGATCCTGTGTGAACCATCCTTTTGTTGACAAAAAGGATCGATGCTCCCCTCGGTGAGCTACTCGGTCTAATAAAGCCCTTCCCTAGTAGCTCCTAGAGCTGCGAGGATAACTCCTACATCTTGGGTGGTTAAAGGCGATAAGGTGCCTCGGCAATAGGCGCCGCACCCGGAATCAAATCGATCCGGAACTCCACCTGCCTCTCAGGAGGCATACCCGGTAACTCCTCTGGGAAAACATCCGGGAACTCACACAACACCGGAACATTGGAGATAGAACTTGGCCTCTCAGTGGCAACTCTCGTATCCATAAAATATGCTAAAGAGCCCATACATCCCTGCTATCGATTCTACCTCGCCCTGGCGGCAGAACAGAAAGCTGATCCAAATCTGGTCCCTTTCGCCATACACAGTAAGCACTCCCCCACTAGGGTCTCGTATGGTCACCATCTGATGCTCACAATCAATCACAACTCCAAACCGGCTCAATCCATGCCCACTATGACACATACATCACCCATCACTATCGGCACCAGATCTATCAGGAACTCAACGCTGAAAATTTCTAATACACACCTCGGGAATAAATTAGTGGCAAAAAATGCATGCTCGTCGGCTATAGAAATCCTTAGCGGTCAACTCAACACCTTGCGTCTGACACTAATGCGACGACTAAAGGATAAAGACATGAAAGATCGACTTGCACCCGAGTCAAATAACACCAAAGTAGGCACATAACTCACAAGAAAAGTACCTATATACAACACAATATAAGCATAAACAAATCTCAAAATAACATAAATAAGGAGATATGTACCAGCAACAACATCAGGCGATGCACAGACCTCCTCCGCGGTCAACATGAATGCTCTCCCACGAGCTCTCGGAGGCTCGACCTTCCCCGGCCGGCCATCAGTAACACGTAAAGCAGCAGGAGCAGCAGCCTGGGCTGATCCCTGAGTGAGCTGGAGACACTCGGCCTTCTGATGACCCGTCTGGTTGCAGTGAAAGCAAACCGAAAATCCCTTGGGGCAGTCCGTCGCCATATGCTCCTCCTTGCCACATTTATAGCAAATCTCCGCTCGACAAGACCCCTCATGGCTCTTGCCGCACTTGCTACAAGTGCGGCCCTTCTGGCCTCCAATTCTCGAATCAGCGGGCTAAGCCCGCTTTTTCACCAGCTGCGATTGTATCAGTCTCCTACCTCTCCCTTGCTGCTCTCCCTCCTCCCTGGTTGCAGTGAAAGTAAACCGAAAATCCCTTGCGGAATACATAACTCAATATAAGCACATTGGACCCTCCGGTCGATAACTCAAATAAGACCCTCTGGTCACACAGTATTACCACTCAGGTAAGTATAGTGAGAAGACTCACCTCGTAAGTAAGCAAGTAGATCTAGCACCCCACGAACAGTCTAGACTCCGCCTACATAATATAATTATCTCTAATAAGTACTTTATAATAACCACTTCGATATGTTAAGCTAACTCCTCCACTAATATCTCAAAAGGGTGAAAAGACCATTTTACCACTCAGGTAAGTATAGTGAGAAGACTCACCTTGGGGAATACATAACTCAATATAAGCACATAGGACCCTCTGGTCGATAACTCAAATAAGACCCTCCGGTCACACATTATTACCACTCAGGTAAGTATAGTGAGAAGATTCACCTCGTAAGTAAGCAAGTAGCTCTAGCACCCTATGAACAGTCTAGACTCCACCTACATAATATAATTATCTCTAATAAGTACTAATAAGACCCTCCGGTCACACAGTATTACCACTCACAAAAAACCGTCTCTAATACCCATCTAACCAACCATTCCGCGGAGAGGTTAACACCTTCGCGAAGCCCTCGTCATAACCTCTGTGGAGGCTTTAATGAACGACATAACCAACACTCCACGGAGGGTTTAATATGTTTGCGGAGATAGCTCTGCGAAGCATCTTTGGCTCGTACGATATTATACAAATTTCATTGATCCGTAGAGATTTTGTCTGTCCGCGGAGCCCATAGAGGGATGCTCAGTGGAATACATGTACATGGCTGGTCCATAGGTTTTTGTTACCCTGGGCAAAGAGGCTTAACAATGCCCCTATATCTAAACTGAAACTATACACCCTAAACTTATAAAATGTAACTGAATAATATTTTTATTTAGAAACTCATATCCATACATTTTATATTTAAAAACTCATATCCATACAAACTAAAAATCATATTAATACTAGAAATTGAGTGTTAACCATTCTATGTAACTTAATAACTTGATCAAGGCTGAAAGTATTAAAAGTAATATAATGCCTAGTGGTTGAATCAAAATGCAACCATCAAACAATTAAGAGCAATTTATCTGTCAAGAATCAAAGCCTAAGGGGAAAAACCAACTCCAAATTCGATTTCAAGAATTAAAGACAAAGGAAAATAAAAACAAAAGTGATTTGAAAACAGAAAAATGAAAGACTGAAAGAAAAGAACCAAAGTTTGCGTTTATGTTTTTACTTTCAAGATGTAAACTGACGTGGATAATAATTAATGATATCATAAATATGAATCCCTATTGAAAAAATACAGTAAAATAGCAACAATGGAAAATTAATTATATACCTACTTTTGTCTTCTAATAAAAAAAACATAATAATTAGAATTTTAGTTGATTATTATTCGGCATACATATAGCCTCCTGAATCACAAAACATAAAACAAAAATTAGTAAGTTCAATTGACTATTATATGATATACATCAAAACGGAATCACAGATTTAGGATTACCAAATACGAAGGCCTCAAACTCCATTCTACAACTCTTTCAAATACAGAAATCTGAACCGAAGGCTTAGACCTTCTAGTCTCCAGCAGTCCAAATTCGAATTAAGTCCAAGTTTACTAATCATACAGATCAGGAAACGAGAATAACTAGATCAGAATAGTGATCAAATAATGAGAATAAGAGAAAAGAATCACCATAACAGAAAATGGTATGCCTCATACGGGAATCAAAGAATCAGAAAATCAAAAAAATTAATCCTAAAACAAAAATTGGAATCGCTAAATCCTTACAAATCCCTCAAGGTATTTAGAAATTGGAGAGAAGAAAAGAAAACAGAAACTAGATTTAAGACCAGGATTCATTGATTTGAAGATGACGATGCTCCTGATGATGCCCCTCCATCTTCTACAACTTCTAGATTTCTAGGTGTCGATTGGCAATCAGCCAATGACACATGCAGATTACAGTTTATGCCCCACTAATTATTTTGTAGTTTCCCGCCCTAGCTCCCACGCTTTGCTGGAAAAGAGTATCAAGGCTATTTTTTTGGGTCAAAACATATATACATACTATAGTTATTGGACTAAGATGATGTCCTCCATTTTATGCTGCCCTGGGCCTTAGCCCGTCTCACCCATGTATTGGGCCGGGCCTGTACATGTCTATAGCCAAAATTTTTAATTTATATTACTAAATTTTGAAATCAAACCCCAAAAAATAGAGTCCAACGGGTCATGCATAGTAATGTTATGACTCCAAGATCTATAGATATTGTTTTTAAAAGAATTAGTTTTGCTATCTAAAAAGGGGTTACGACACAACTTGTTGCTCATTTACCCGCTACTTCTATATAAAACTTTTTTTATTTTTTTATTTTTTTATAATAGATTATTTAAATTATAACCTAGTAATTAAAAGCAATATCTTGAACTTTGAAGGGGTATAAATGTCATTGGATCTCCCACTTGATGAAAATTCAACTTGTATTCAGCAAAAAGCGAAAAGAGGGGGTTGGTGTTGTGTGGAACGACGGAGATGATGATGAAGAAGAAAGAACACCACCCTAATCTCATCGCATTCAGAAACCCTCTCCTTCTTCTTCACTAACCCATCTGCCAAAAACCGTACTGTTATATTTGACCTTCGTCTTATTCGTATCCAGTTCCCTCCTTCCCATTTCTTCTTCTGTCTGTTACAAGTTATTTCAAGAAAACGCACATGGATGTTGTAGCAATTGAAGCCTCGGTGTGGAACACTTCATTATATAACACACTCCCCAAACCTTCTCTTTTCAGATTATCAAGACGAAGGTGCCCTAAAATCTTACATTGTACAGCGGGAGCTATTAGATTCAGCGAGAGGGTTATTCTCCGAAACATTGTTGATTCGAGATTTCCAAGAAATACTAGTTATAGTGTTGTTCGAGACGACAGAGGATTGAGATCTGTTTGGATTAAAAGTAGTAGTAGCGTGGACAACCATTCTACAGCCCCAAGTGTGGATTTTGATTTTCTTCAAATTTTGGTAAAGAGGGGATTGGTTTTGGCGGCGGTGTGCTGTGGGGTTTTAGTGTTGGGATGCAGAGGGGTTCTTGCTGCCGAAGGAGTCTTGAATGGGGGATTTGTGGGTTCCGGTTTAGAGCAGATTAAGTTGTCATTGACGAACTCTCTGCCCAAGGTTTTGATGGTTCTCAAGGTGTTGAAGGAACAAGGTCTAATTTTGGCTGCTCTTTTTGGCCTCTCTGCATTTTTCTCCATGGCTGAGACTTCAATCACTACTCTGTGGCCTTGGAAGGTATTCATGTTTCATAACAATTTCCGTAGTCTTCTTGTATCCTCCTTATTCTGTGCATCTTTTCAGGTCAGGGAGTTAGCTGAGAAAGAGTCTGAGAATGGTGTGTTCAAAATGCTCCGCAATGATGTTACTCGGTTCTTGACAACCATACTTATTGGCACAACGTACTACTCTTGTGTCTATTACTTGCTTCTTATGATTGGATTGATTATAATGTGGTAATTCCAATTCCCTTTTTGATATTGTCAGCGTTGTCAATATTGGAGCAACCGCTCTTGTCACTGAAGCAGCAACAACAATATTCGGTGAAGCAGGTGTGAGTGCAGCTACAGGAGTAATGACGGTTGCTGTTTTGCTACTCACTGAAATAACTCCAAAAAGTATAGCTGTTCATAATGCCACTGAGGTTGCAAGATTTGTGGTACGCATATAACTTTATATATACATATTACTCCCTATAACTTTTTATATATATATATATTATGAAATACGGAAACGAAGGATTGTGATTTGAGGAATTTAGCTGACAAATTGGGTGGAATTGGCTCTAGGTCAGGCCGATTGCATGGCTTTCCTTAGTCTTATATCCGGTTGGAAGGGTTGTAACATGTCTCTCGATGGGAATGCTCAAGTTGCTTGGTCTTAAAGGAAGAAGGTGTGATGTTCATATTTATATTTACAAAAGAAATAAAAAAAATTTTACTGTTTGTGTTTTGGTTGAATGAATTCATATTTTCTTCTTTGTGTTTATGGTAGTGAACCGTATGTGACTGAGGATGAACTGAAGTTGATGTTGCGAGGAGCTGAACTAAGTGGGGCCATAGAAGAGGAAGAACAGGTATGGAGTCTTGTTATCTGCATTTTTCATCATCTTATGGTGTTCACTAGACAAAGTTTGATTATCCAGACTTGTGTGTGTGTGTTTATAATGGTTTGTTCAAGTGTTATTGCAGGATATGATTGAAAATGTTTTAGAAATAAAAGACACATACGTTCGAGAGGTTATGACACCTTTGGTTGATGTTGTTGCCAGTGATTCCAGTGCAACACTTGTCGATTTCCACACCTTGTGGTTAACTCATCAGTATTCAAGGTATGTATGACTTGTATTAATTTTAGAAGTTTTTTTTTTTTTTTTTTTTTTTTTTTTGATGTATTCTATTTCTAATAGTAAAGCTCTCTTGCTCACAGGGTACCAGTTTTTGAGCAACGTGTTGATAATATAGTGGGCATTGCATATGCAATGGATCTACTAGACTATGTTCAAAAGGTTATATAAGTAAAACTAATTTTGGAAGAATTTGTTTTGTAGTATTTAGAGTCTGGTTTAATATTGGATTTTGTTCTGTTTTAAAGGGAGATCTACTAGAAAGTACAAGTGTGGGGGATATGGCTCATAAACCTGCTTATTTTGTGCCTGGTATTTTGGTTCTTTCATCTTCTTTTTCTTCATAAGGTCATGTTTTAAAAGAAATAAAAAGTAAAAGAAAGGGTGAAGGCCCTGAATTTTTTCTTTGATTGGACTTACCTTGAAATTGAATGAATGTTTGTTACAGATTCGATGTCAGTGTGGAATCTTCTTAGAGAATTTCGAATCAGGAAGGTGCATATGGCTGTTGTCCTGAATGAATATGGTGGAACAGTTGGGGTATGTATGTATGTATGTATGTGTATGCATGTATGTATGTATGTATGTTTTAAGTGGTTGCAGATGTTAACATATTTGTCTAATGCATATATGCATGGTTGCAATGCAACAGATTGTAACTCTGGAAGATGTGGTTGAAGAAATTGTTGGTGAAATTTTTGATGAAAATGATTCAAAAGTAAGCCCTTAATTTCATGCTTGTTATTTATTTATTTATTTTTTGTATTAGCCTCTATTACTGATTGAAAGGCATGGGCTAATAATATATATATATATATATATATATATATATATATATATATATATATATACACATGTAGGAGGAAATAGAGAAAAAGACTGGGTATATTGTAATGAGGGCTGAAGGAATTTATGATGTGGATGCAAATACATCCATTGACCAGCTTTCTGAAGATCTCAACATAAAGATGCCAGAGGTATTGTTTCTTTTAACTTTTAATAATTAATTGCATCATGTGAATTGCATGTGAATTGAGTGTTGTTTGATAATGACAGGGACATCAATATGAAACAGTATCGGGGTTTGTGTGTGAGGCATTTGGATATATCCCGAGAACAGGGGAAAGTATAAAACTGGTACTTGACAAGGAGGAAGAGCATGATGAGTATAATACAGAGGATGATCAAAATCAAAATCAAAATCAAAAAGATAGAGAAAAAGAAAAGAAGCAAGTATTTCAAATAGAGGTATGTTTGGTTGTGAGTTTTATTGAATTGGTTAACTTTTTTTTATTTTTTATTTTTTTATTATTTTTTCATTTTTGTGTGAGAAACGAGGTGGTGTGGTGTGCAGATCTTGGCAGGAAATGCAAGAAAGGTTGGTGCAGTGAGGTTTGAACGGGTAACAGCACATGATGAGGGGTCAGATTCATCATCATCATTGTTGGAGTTGGAAAGAAACAGCGACACAAAGGAAATGAAGAAGGTAGTTCCAAAAATCATGAAAAGGAAGTTCGGGGGTGATGTCAGTGATGATGAAACATGTAGGAGTGAGGAGGGGGATGTAATCCCACAACATCAACTCAAACAGGGGGAATGAAAACTGAAAATTGAAAATCCTTTTTTCTCTTCTTCAAATGCAATATTTTATATTTTATATTCATGAATGAATGAGGGTAGGCTAAGTAAAACTTGTAGATTTAGAGGCGGGAGGGACTACTACTAGGGTGGGAGAGAAATTTGGTTTGATGAAAGTAATAAATTACTTCCAATTGGAATTGAAAAACAAGGAGCAAAAGAAACAAACAATTTTTTTTTTTTTTCAGTCTCCAAAAAAGGCAACTCTCAATATGAAATTTTAGTGTGTTGTTGGCTTGTTACTATGCCATTTCAGTTTTTTTTTTTTTTTTATTATTTTTTTTTGCTTCTTTCCAAACCATCCCACCTAAGTCTGATAAGTCTTACCAAACCGTCCCACACTTAGTTGCACACTTGAATAATTCGTATCATTACTCTCTTCCCAAAGACACACCTTGTCCTAAAGGTGGAATTCAGAACTTGTCGAACCAAGCTCTCAGAACTTGTCCCAGGTAGCATCACATCCTGGTAAGTCCTTCCACCTGATCAAAACTTCACACGACCCCTATCAACTTCTTGCACACCAACAACTTGATCCCGTTGCAAGATCACTTCCATTTCTTCGATATGTATCCTAGCGGTCTCAGGAAGCTGTAATCGATAAGCTACCTTACCATTACGCTCTAACACCATAAAAGAGACAAAATAGCACAAAGCCAACTTGAGATACATCTAATCACCCACCATAAACTCGACCTCCCGATGGTGCTTATCAGCCTTATCTTTCATTAGTTGTTGAGCTTGAAAAAGATATCCCCGTAACTCCAGTCGAAATCGATCTTGTTCTTCAAAATATTGAACTTTGCTAACTGGGATCTTCAAACTCCCATACCCAAACATACGAGGAGGATCTCGACTACACATATCTCGAAACGGAGTAGTAATAGTGGATGTATGGAACAAAGTATGGTACCAATACTTCAAGGCAACCATTTTACCATTTAGTTGGAGTATCCGCCACAAAACAACGCAAATACATTTTCAGACATCGATTGACCACCTCCGTTTGACAATCCGTATGGGGTGATATGGTGTGCTTCGTTTCTACGTTGTACCCTGCAAACAAAAATGTTCTTTCCAAAATATGCTTAAAAAACCTTATCCCGATGAGATACAATGGATTCGGGCATACCATGCAATCGAACCATTTATTTTAAGAAAACCGTGGCCACCTTTATTGCCATGTAATGATGCTTTAACGGAATGAAATGTGCATATTTACTCAAGCGATCAACCACGACATAAATAACCATGTAACCCTCCGAAATTGGTAACCTGTAAATAGCATCCATAGTAATTTATGACCACACTTTTGTTGGTAATTCTAACGGTTATAATAAATCTCCCGGTGACATGGTTGAATACTTCTATCGCTGGCACGTGTCACATTCAACCACCATAGATGCGATATCACCTTTCATGCCCACCCAATATACATCTCTAGCTAGTCGTTGGTAAGTCTTTTGTAGTGACCACCGATCACACTCTCGTGGAATTCTTTGAATAATTTTAAAAACCAACTAGAACACGAGGTATTACCAATCTATTTTGAAAAAATAAACGGTTTTGTTGAGCAAAATAACCATGCGGAACACCTTGTCCCAGTTCTACCTTGTGCTTTAAACTCTGAATTTCTAGATCTTGTTCCTTCCACAAATCGTCCCACTTAAAAATCCAAGTGGTTGCTAATGCATTAACTTGCAGATTGTTCTCTTTTCACGACAAAGCATTAGACGTTGTTGTCTTTCCCTGACCCATAGATTATATCAAAGTTATATTCAAGAAGTTCAGACCGCCATTTTTGATGATCTTTGGAGATGGATCTTTGCTCTAATAAATATTTTAGGCTTCTCTGATCAGTTCTTAGTTCTAACCACAAACTTTGTCCTTAATAGATACGACCTCCATTTATGTACCGCCAAAACTATTGCCATTAACTCCCGATGTTCGTACACAGATTTGAGTCGGGCTCAAGTTCCCAGTGACTAAAGAAGGCTAGTGGTCGACCCTCTTGAGTGAGGATGACCCCGAGACTATACCCTGATGCGTCCGTGTCGACAATAAATTCTTTTTCAAAATTCGGTAAATCTAAAACCGACACCCTTGTCATCACAGTTTGCATTTGTCGGAAAGACTTAGTCGCTTCTTCGGTCCAATTGAAGTTGTCTTTTTTTAGTTGCTCCGTTAATGACCATTTGATCTTACCATAGCCCTCAACAAATTTTTGGTAGTAACCCGTCAATCCGAGGAACCCGCACAACTCCCCTAGCGATTTAGGCAAATGCCACTCATGAATGGATGATATCTTGGCATGGTCTACCGAAACTCCTTCTTCTGAAAAAATATGACCCAAATACTCGATCTGTTGTCGAGCAAACGAATACTACTTCCGATTAGCATAGTTGTTCTCGAAGGACCTCTAGAACCTTTGTGAAATGCTTCACGTGACCAGCCATATTATTACTATACACTAAAAAGTCATCAAAAAACACTAAGACAAATTTACGTAAGAATAATTCGAAAATTTTATTCATTAACAACTGAAAAGCAGCGGGTGCATTAGTCAAACCGAATGACATGACTAAGAACTCATAATGGACTTCGTGGGTGCGAAACACGGTTTTGGGGATATCCTCGGTTTTCATCCGAATATGATGATACCTAGATTTAAGATCCAATTTTGATAACAGTGAAGCCCCATGTAATTCATCAAGCAAGTCATCAATTACTGGAATGAGAAATTCGTCTAAAACCTTAGCTTTTTTCATGGTGCGATAATTTACACAAAATCGTGAACTTCCATCTTTCTTCTTGACCAGTAGTACGGGGTTGAAAAATCATATGTATTTGGTTGTATTACTCCTGCTTGTAACATTCCACAGATAAGTTTTTCTATCTCATCCTTTTGTGCATGGGGTAACGGTAGGGCTGCGCACTAATTGGGTGTGCATTATTATAAAGTACAATTGCGTGTTCGTGATTGCGTTTTGGCGGTAGTCCAACAAGCATCTCAAAACATCACTAAACTCGGCCAACATGGTTTTTATGGTCATCGGTAACGGTGGGGGGTGGGGGACGTTGTTGGGTACTGTTGTTGTTTGGTTTACTTGTAGAAAGTAACCCTCATTAGCATATTTCCAAGATTTGAATAAAGATTTACAAGAAACTAGAGTTTTGGACAAACCTGGGTCACCATTGATAGTGACCAGCTGAATTCCCTCCGAGAACTGCATACGCAACTCCTTCCAGTTGATGTTCATGTCTCCTAATGTTTGCAACCATTTGATCCCCAAAATTACATTGGAGCCCTTAAGTTTTAATGGAAAAAACTCTTCTGCGATTTGAATTTCTAGTAAGGTTGTAACATCCAGATTTCCAGGTATGATAAAATGAGTATTTATTTTCGAAGTTATGAGGAGTAACTCGACGAGTTGGCACCTTAACTCGTTGAGTAGGATCGCGACTTGGTGACATGGAAAATGAATGGACTCGACGAGTCAGCAAGCTGACTCGCCGAGTCAGCACTGTTAACAGAAACCCTAATTCTCTCGGGCTTGAGCCTATTTAAAGGCACTTATAGCCTCCTTGGCCCCTTCTCATCAGTGTCTTCGTCCATTGAGAGAAACCCTAGAGCTATTTGTGAGCTAAAGAGGAGAGAGAGGCTAATTGGAGGTCATTTCTTTGAGAAGAAGGTCAAGGTTGTTGCAAGGATCTCAGAGGAGAGTTGGTGGATCAGTGTCATCTTCATTTCAAGCTTCAGATCTGGTACAAGCTCTTGTCTCCCTTGTGTTTGGGTAGATTTCCTTTGGTGGTTAAGTTAGGGCTTGTATCACCTTATTGATGGGGTTTTGGGTGCATCCAAACCCCTTTTTCGAGTTATTTTGTAGATCTGGACCTTGTGAGGTCCAGAGAACCAGAAAATAGGCAACCATGAATGAGTAACCTTGGAGCTTTGAAGCTATGAAGCTTCAATGGAGTCATAATGATGTATAGAGAAAAATACACCGTGCATGAGCCTCAAATTCAGACCTTTACGTGAATTTTGGGTGCTAGAAGGCCAGATCTATAAGTTAGAGAAACAGATCTGACCTCAAAAGGTCAAATGAGTAATGCCATGGAGGAAACTCGCCGAGTTGAATCAGGTTGCCCCGCAATTCGTGACTAGTGGTAACCCGTCGAGTTGGGAGGTTAACTCGAAAAGTCGAGTGGGGCCTTAGAAGGATTAAGAGGATACGCATGAACTCGCTGAGTCACACGAGTGCACTCGGCAAGTCTGGTCAAAGTTGGACCGTTGGCTGAGTTGACTTTTAGGGTTTGGTCAACAATTGGGCTTTTGGGTCTTGGAGGGGTAAACTGGTCTTTTACCCTTCTGAGGAATTATAAGGGGGATTAATCTAGCCTTTGAGAGCCATTATTAATTAGATGAAAATTGTTTATGTGATTAGGCGGAGGCTAGATCAGTATTCGAGATTCAAGATTATCCGAGTTACCTGAGGTGAGTCTTCTCACTATACATTACCTAGAATGGTATCTATGTGCAGACCAGAGGGTCTTATGTGCCCTGTGTATGTCTGAGATTTATGTGCATTGTGTTATATGTATGCTATGTGTTGTATAGACCGGACCAGAGGGTCCAACGACTCATGAGGCCAGAGGGTTCTCGATCAGACCAGACCGGAGGGTCAAACGAGCTACTGGACTGGAGGGTCCCGCTGAGACACATTGACCGGAGGGTTATACCGAGTTAGAACATCCTGAAACACATAACACATTAACTTGAGGGTCCCGCTGAGACACATTGACCTAGGAAGTGACCTTAGTTAGATGAGTACGCTGACAGGGTAGAGCATTTCGCTGGGGAGCGAGCACGCGTGTTGGGATTGGTGATTGAGGAGGTTGAGTAGCTACTTAGGGAATCTGGGATGGTCCGTGTAGAGAGTATGGGTAGATGTGGCAGGTAGTATGGGCCCGTACTACTGAAAGCAGATGACCTATACTCGATGCAGGGAGTATTCCGGAGGATCTAAGTAGCAGATCGAGAGGTGACGTCATGGTTCGAGTCTCATGATATGTAGCAGATCGAGAAGTGATGTCATGGTTCGAGTACCATGATTTATAGCAGATCGAGAGGTGATGTTATGGTTCGAGTACCACGACCAGTAGTAGATCGAGAGGCGACGTCATGGTTTGAGTACCATGATATGTAGTAGATCGAGAGGTGATGTCATGGTTCGAGTACCATGATTTGTAGCAGATCGAGAGGTGATGTCATGGTTCGACCCACAACAAGTAGCAGATCGAGAGGTGACGTCATGGTTCAGGTACCATGATTCATAGCAGATCGAGAGGTGGCCACATGGTTTGAGTACCATGACATGTGGTGGTTAGTGCTTCTGGTTTCACCGGTTATTCTGTGGTGATTGTCCAGACTGAGAACAAATGTGAAAGAGTATGGGGCCAGAAGGCCATGATGAACGAGTTTTAGTGGAGTATCCTTGAGAGGGAAATCGAGTTAGCTCCGAGGGATTTTTGGTGAGATGTCAATTGGAGTCGTAAGACTCAGGGATGAGTAGAGATGGTGTTGTATGGAGGATTACTGTACGAATTGAGAAATCAGCCGATAGAGGAGATGCCACTTTCTGTGACCAGAGTTGTGCCATTTTCTGAGAGAAGCAGAAGGGACATTGAGTTTCCGGTTCAGAATTTGAGATAAACCCTGTGAGGCAGCAATGGTGGTGACCTTTTCACCAGAGTAATTGGGTAGTATGTTTGCTACGAGGTATCCCATGAGAGGGTCATTAGTGGGATAAGATGGATGGGAACAAGGAGGTGCCTGATTAAGGGAGATGTACATTTATTAGCAGTTCTTGGTAGTTAAGAGGAGTATATCGGGGCGGTGGCCCTCGTGGTCTACGTTGTGTATCGACAATGCGAGTGAGATTTATTGCTTTTATGATTACTCCCGATTTGGGAAACGAGTCGAGGAGTCAGAGTCGAAGTACGTGATAGTGCATTTTTTGGATTTAGAGTCAGATCTAATTCGGAACAGTGGGGTATCCAGCGATGGGTTAGTCTGAGGCTTCGAGGTGACTAGGGGCGGTCATGTGAGGAGGATTCCGAGATTTGGTCAGGGACGAGATATTTGGAGATTGTTTGGTTTCCATGGGAAAGGTCCTTACGTGACTGCGTATTACAGTTCAGGAGTCAAGTGTGACATACCTGTTGAAATAGGAGTAGATTATGGATGTGCCAATTGGTAATGGTTCGAACCCTGAGTGGGGGAGAACTGGGTATTCTAGTGAGGGGATCAGTGATCCATTCATGTGCGATTAGAGAAATGCTTATGAAGATCTGCGGCGTGGGTACCTGAGACCTGAATTATTAGTGGATGAGGCTAGGTGTCATACGGGAAGAGGTATGTGTATGTGTTTAAGGAGGAATGAGTGGATCCACGGCAGGCGGCCGTTGGTCAGAGAATTTATTGTGGCTAGGGATTTGAAGATGTTGAGTTCGAGTACGATTGGGTCGCGGGATTCAGAGTGTAATATCAGAGATTTGCAGGTGTAGGTATAAATTGTGATCTATATACCCCAGGAAGCGCAACAGTTGATTTGTCAACCAATTTCAGGGTCGATATGAGTAGTTTCGTATGGGTAGTGATAAGTAGAGGGTGGAGCTTCGGGTTTTCGTCAACGTATTCTGAGCCTTTGACGATGCCTCTGTGTCTCGTATTGGGAGATGGAATATTCCTAGGTTACAAGTAGTACAAGAGGAAGGTCGGTTGTGAGATTCTGAACGAGTAATGCGGTATCCGAGTATGATGCCGTGAGTATGAGATCAATGGTTTGGGCAAAACATCGTGAGGTTTTGTGATGGTGTGCCGAGGTACCCGAGTTAGATGTCAAAGGTTTCGAATTATTTTGAGTTTTGACTTAAGAGATGGCAAGTGGTGTAGCAAGTATCTACGGTTCCAGTGGGAGCCCTTCGGCTAATTGACATTAAGCGAGAGTATTCAAGAATGTGAATTTCGGCGAGAAGAGGGAGATTTGTCATGACGGTTGTCGTCAGGAGTAGTGATGCTTAGCCTGGGTGGGTGTGTGTAACTGTCCATGTGAGGTAATGTGTGACATCCTCAATTTCACGGCCAGAAAAGACCGATTTAATTTATGCTTTTAAAATAATTTCAGAGTAATCATTTGATTAAAAGTGTTGCGGAATTTGTTACCAGATAAACATGATAACTATGTTATCAAATCATTTCTGAAGAAATGTATTTTATTCACTTAAACCATTGGGATGTCATTGTCAATACAAAAACATAAGCATAAACAAAACTTACATTCATTTACACTAGTGATCTACTTATCTTTTAATCTCTCAGTGTAAAGCAACTTCGTATCGATACCTGTGATACAAATAAACTGAGTGGGTCAGGCTTGGGAGCCTGGTGAGCATATAGGGTTTTCAACCCACAATAAATAATAAACTTATTAAGTTCTCAATCAATAATAAATTTATTAATTTCATCAACCAAAATAACCCTAATTGCCCATTCCCATTATCCTCACTTTATGTCCCTAAAACAACTATCATAAGGGACCTAGCCTAAGGATTATCACTAAGGGTGACAACATTGCTTTGGGGGTTCCTCAGCAAGTTATGTCAAATAAAACAAACATCGGAGTGACAACATTGCTTTCCCTCAGCAAGTTATGTCAAACAAGACATCCTAACATAAAACAACCAACAAGGTGACAACATTGCTTTCCTTCAACAATTTATGTCAAATAGGCACGAAGTCACATCGTCGCCATGTGCTAGTCCATATCTCTTATTCATTGACGGTATTTCCCACAGATGTTTTCCCCGCAATACATGTAAATGGGTTTTCCATACAGCTGATGAGCATACTACGGGGTTTTCCCCAGCCTTACTTGCCCTAAAGGCACTCATGAGGAAAATAGAGTACAACGAATGAACACTTAAGTCCATTAACACCTACAGGTTACGAGCCTGCCAGTGTTCCACAGACCATCAAAACAGTCCATGGTTGTCATCCATACTCTGCTGAATGATGGGGGTTTTAGAGTACAATGAATGAACACTTAAGTCCATTAACACCTACAGGTTACGAGCCTGCTAGTGTTCCACAGACCATCAAAACAGTCCATGGTTATCATCCCTACTCTGCTGAATGACGAGGATCAACATTGGGTAAGGGCTTTTCTCATATTGCACCACTCACGCCAACATCTGGGTAAAAACTTTTCCCATATTTCACCACTCACTTTCAACTCATGATCTGTATCACTGATCATCTCATCTATCCAACTCAATTTTCATCACACACCCACTATTTAACTCATGATCTATATCACTAACTCATGAAGCTTGTCTAATCACTTCATAAAAGAACAAAGACTCCAAAGTTCTTCCAAATAAAAGTGTTGAGTTGAAGACTCGTTTGAAGATTGCGTCATTGGGCTCGGCTGTTAGTCCATTTGTTTTGTACTCCGGTTTTGGGCCTGTCCAACCGTGAGCTTGCTAGGTTTACTATATAAAGATATGCTTGCATGCATATTAGGTTAAGGATTAAGAAGTAACGATTATTACGATAGTATTACAGATTTCTTTATCGTTCTTGTAAACCTCCAACCCTCTACAATTGATGTTCTTGATCGAGCTCTTCTAAGGGTTTATTTAATAATCATTCGACACGTTTGATTCATCCTTGAGTTGTTCTTTTATTTTGCGTTCGTTCTTGCTATTTAATATTTATTTACCTGTTTAAGATCTAATCGATATTCCAGATTAAGTTTTAATCTCATCAATTGGTATCAGAGCAGGAGGCTGTGTAATCGATACACTTCTTTTCTGTGAAAAGGTTTCAATTAGGGTTTTTCCGCAATTACTGATATTTATTGAGCCGTCATCTCATTATTGACGTATCTTGATATTTATTATTTTGCCCTAATCTGAGTTATTACAAGTCTTATCTTTGAACAGGTTTTTCGATCATAATGGACGAGTCGCAATCGAATCCCATCAATATTTCCAACAGCATCGGTTCAACCACGAAGATTCCCATCCTATATACCCATGATTATGAAGTCTGGGTGCATCACTTCGAAGACTATGTTATAGGATCTGAGGATAATGGATACCTCATATGGGAAGCAATTATCAATGGACCGTTTTCTCACTCTGCAACGTCGAGGATTATTAAAACTCAAAAGGAGTATAATGATCTGCTGAAGGATGTTAAAGATATTGCGCAAGATGAAAAGGACAAATTCCAGTGCAATATCAAGGCGCTAAGGTTGATCAGATTCGCCCTTCAGTCCGACACCTTCAGGTTGGTAAGCTCATGCACGACGGCAAAGGAAGTTTGGGATAGACTTCGTGAACTGTACTCTACAGACGAGGATCTTGAACACTCTATCCAAACCTTGCTCTTATCTGAGTTTGGAGAATTTAGGCAAGGAGCCGAAGAAACTGTGACCCAAACGTTCGATCGCTTCAATCATCTTCTCAGCAAGTTGATCAAACATGACATCGAAAGGAAGCTTATCGAGCAGAAGGTTATGTTTTTAAATGGTCTAAGATCAGAGTGGAGAGCAATGGTGTCTACAGTTAAAGCCCATGAGCAATTTAAATCATATTCCTTGGCGAAACTGGTGGGCATTCTCAAGTCTCAGGAGAAGATTGTGTTGCAGGAAAAGAATGTTGTCTCAAGCCTAGGTTCGCTGGCCCTCCTATCAAAAAGTAAAGCTGTGATGGAGGACGAAGAACTCAACTTGCAGGAGTATGACCTCACGTCTGAGGATTATGCTATGATGGTGTCTAACCCCAAGAGGTTCATTAAGAAGAGATTCCCCAGCAACAAAAACCAAAACTGGCAGGGGAGTTATAGTTCAGAAAAGGTTAACAATGAACCGAAGGTTGAAGAGCCCAAGAAGGAACCGAAGGAAGATGGTGATTCTGGAGTAAGATGTTACTACTGTGGTGGGAAAAACCACTATGCTAAGGATTGTGTCCTCAAAAAGATGGCTGAAAAAGATGAGGAAAAGGATGAGGAAGCTTTGCTGCAGAAAAAGCTCGATGAGATGAGGAAGAAGAAATCTACCGCTAACCCTTCCATGAATGCTCTAATTGTGCAGGGTTCGGTTGCTGATGACGAGTTCGGTGGCGTGGAAGTTTGGTCAACCGACTCTGAAGACGATGAAGTGAGGAAGCCTTCGCATGGAAAGGCTTGTGTGGCTAAAGAGGAGAGCAGTGGAGGCAGGTGCCTGATGGTGTCTGAAGTGTCTCAGATGAGGGAATACAACACTGATGGTGGAAGCAATGAACCGAAGGAGCAGCAGGATATGTGCTTTACAGCCAAACCGCTCAGCATGCAGTTCAACGAGCTCGATGAACTGATCAAGAAGGTACAATCGGTCTTTGTTTCATTTAAAGTACCACAATGCTCCTATGAAAAAGAACTAAAAAGTGTTAATACACGAATCTCTCATCTAGATAGTAGTTTAACTCAAACTCGAGTCACCAATTCTAACCTAACTGATCAATTAAGCAGGGTGTCTTCGAAGAGTGAGGAGCGGCGCATGTGGATCGAGTTGAAGGAGTCTGAATTAGTTAAAATAAAAGACGAAAACATTTATTTACAGAGAGACAATTTAAAGTTGTTAAAACAACGAAATGTTTTTTGTTTGATTGAAAAACGTCTTTATACTAATATTACTCAGCTTCACTTGGATTGTGAGATAGGACAAAAGATCCATCGCATGATTTTGCCCTTCCTTGAGTTTAAGGAGGATGAAATCGATGCTGAAGCTTATAATTGTGAGAGTGTGATATCATCTGATGACGTCAATCCGACCTATATGTATGGACTGGACAAAATTGAATCTTTCATTAAATCCAAGGACCACAAGGACATGCTCAAAAACCTTTTGGATGAAAATGATAGACTTAAACTGAGAACCGAAACCATACAAAAGTTTGACTCTTTAAACGCCAACTTGAGCTCAGAAAATAAAATTGATGTTGAAAATGCATCTGAGCTTAATGAGGATGAAAATATGAGTGAAATTTCCGTAGAGGACACGGTTGACTGCTCAGAATTTGTGAAAAGCGAACCTGAAAACCACAAGAATCTAATTTCAGAAAATTCAGTGGAATTCGCTCGATTGTCCCAACAAAAGTCCCCGATCTTAGCAGAAAAAGCAGTTGTATATCAAAAGGTCAGGACCACTCCAAATCAAGTGTACAAGGTCACAGGAGTAACCGAACATCAGACTGCTGAACTCACAGCTATTGTAAACGAAGATAATGCTGATGGTTGCGATGAGTTCTTTTGGTCAGCTCCAATTGATAATGCAGATGAAACGGTAGGCTTGTCAGAAAGGACTTCATGGATTAGTAAAGGTAGATACATACCAGAACCCTTGAACAAGCCAGATAATTTCGATGTGCCAAGTACCAGTGGTACGAAAGACATTCCTCAAGAGAATGGAAGCTCAGCAAAAGAAGATGTTCCCTCTAGTTCGTCAGTTCAAAGTGAAACTCCCACAGTCCAAAGTGAACCAGCCAAGGAGAAACCGAAAATGAAATCCAATATCCATCATCAACCGAAGCAGATGAGGAATAAGAAACGTGAAAGGAACCAGAGATACAGGAAGAATCTCTATGAAAGGAAACAATTCTGGCAATCCCAGAATGCATATTTCTCACATCAAGACAAGAATCTGAAGTTTGAGAACAATCCTGTCAAAAAGCATGAGTGCCACAACAACCGAAAGCCAAGGTTCGGTTCGGAAAAGAATACCAACCGAAAGCAAAGGTTCGGTTCTGAGGATGACTCCAACCGAAAGCAAAGGTTCGGTTCACAGAACGACTCCAACCGAAAGCAAAGGTTCGGTTCACAGAACGACTCCAACCGAAAGCATAGGTTCGTTTCTGAAATCAAAAGAGATCAAAACTCTAAGATCAGTCCCACCAATGATCAAAAGCAAAAGGGTCACCTAGAGTCTCCAGCCAAGAAGTCATCTCTATCAAAGTCCACTTCTTCTCATTCATCCAGTTCTTCTAATTCTTCCAATTCCTCTCCATCTCGCTCTAAAGTTCACTCAGTTCATTCTCAAACATCTCATTCGTCAGCTGAACAAAAACACAAACATAAGTTTCTGCATCCACACCAGAGTCTAAAACGAACGCACCTAATCCTAATAAAATAAAAGTCTTTACCATTAAAAAGAAAGATGAAACAACACTCATAAAACGAACATATCTTGTTGACATCTCTCTTACTATTCCTGTTCCTGTGAAAGGCTCACGTGGACCCAAGAAACTTTGGGTTCCTAAATCTGATTAATTTTTGCAGGTTATAAGTGACGAGCAATTTGACGAAGAATGGTACATCGATAGTGGCTGCTCGTGTCACATGACAGGGAGGAAAGAAGAGCTTAGGGAATACAGGTCTCTTACAAATGGTGGCAACGTCAAGTTTGGAAACAACTCTTTCGGCACCATAAAGGGATACAGAATGATTACCAATGGTGATTTCACTATAAGGAAGGTGGCATATGTGGAAGGACTACAACACAACCTCATCAGTGTATCTCAGCTTGTTGGAGGTACCGGTCTCAAAGTCTCATTCGATGATGAAGGTTCTGAAATTATCGAGAAGAAGACGAAGAAAGTAATTCTCAAATCTGAGCGTAAGGGTGAAATGTTTCCTCTAAACCTCAAACCCATCAAGGGAAACCCAGCTATATGCCTGTTATCAAAAGCACAATCTGACGAAAGCTGGTTGTGGCATCGAAGACTCTCTCATCTCAACTTTAAAGATATCAACAAACTTGTCACTGGAGGCCATGTTCGAGGTCTTCCATTACTCAAGTTCGACAGAGATCATTTGTGTGCTGCATGTGAAATGGGGAAGCAGAGTCGTCAAAGTCATCCATCTATAATTAACACGAAAGTTGTTGAACCACTCGAATTACTTCATATTGATTTGTGTGGTCCATCATCTATCGAAAGCATCGGTGGTAGCAAGTATATTCTTGTTATTGTTGATGACTTTTCGCGATTTACATGGGTGTTCTTTCTAAAGCTCGAATCTGAAGCGACTCATAAGCTGAAAATGTTCATCAAGCAGATTGAGGTACAGCTCAAGAAGGTCGTTCGCAACATCAGGAGCGACAATGGTCTGGAATTCAAGAACAGGGAATTTGATGAATTTCTGACAGAAAAGGGAATAAGTCACAACTTCTCAGCTCCCTACACACCTCAACAGAACGGAATTGTCGAAAGACGAAACCGATCTTTGTGTGATGCTGCCCGAACAATGCTAAGTTTCGCTTCCTTACCTCTTTATTTTTGGGCTGATGCTATTTCTGCTGCTTGTTTTACATAGAACAGGTCATATCTCAACAAACGATTCACGCTCACACCATATGAGATTCTCAACAACAGGAAGCCTAATGTGAAATTTTTCCACGTGTTCGGCTCACGGTGTTTCATCTTTAACTCTAAAGAACACCGCAACAAGTTCGATGTCAAAGCCGACGAGGGAATCTTTCTGGGCTACTCTCTCACTTCCAAAGCATACAGAGTCCTAAACAAGCGTTCGAGGAAAATCGAAGAGACCTATTACGTGACTTTCGATGATAGCTATGTCAAAAAGCTACAGGCCAAAGAAGACACAGCTGGGGAAATCTTTCCTCAAACTGGCCAAGTCACAGTCTCGATCGCTAATCTATACGAGAAATTTATGGAGCTATTTGACGAACCAGAGAAAGCCACTCTCTCAGAAGCAGGTGCAGCAGACAACAAGGTAGACCATATGAAACAAATTGTCGAAGAAGCTGCCAGGAGAATGAACGAAGGAGGATCGAATTCTGATGAACCTCCATCCAACGATGCTTCAGTTGAGGGGGAGCCAAGCTCACATGTTGAGGGGGAGCCAAGCTCTACAACTGCTACCGAAAGTCCAACTCCAACCGAAAGTGCTTCTCCAACCGAAGGTGCATCAACGCCTGAAAGCCCAGCACCACAAGAAACCTCTGAACCTCAAGTTTCTCATAGCTCATCAATCGAGGGGGAGCATGGTGATATGTCACTCGACTACGAAAGCCAATCCGAGCCAGAAGAAATGATCAATGCTGAACTAGACCCAACCTTTGATCCAAACTATCCTCCTCTTATCAAATGGACCAGAGATCATCCTATCTCTCAAGTGGTTGGTGATGTCTCTGAAAAGGTTCTGACCCGATCACAACTGAAGGCAAAATAGACATCCTTATTTTCCAAAGTTGAGTTTTGTATGTTTAACTCTTTCGTATCAAAAGTTGAACCGAAGACAGTTAACACTGCTCTCAATCAGTCCGATTGGGTTCAAGCGATGCAAGAAAAACTGAATGAATTTGAAAGGAACAAAGTCTGGCGCCTCATTCCAACTCCTCCAGATGCCTCGGTTGTTGGTCTCAAATGGGTCTTTAGGAATAAAATGGACAAGGAAGGGAACGTGATAAGGAACAAAGCTCGTCTGGTGGTAAAAGGATATTGTCAGGAGGAAGGGATTGATTATGAAGAGACTTTCGCTCCTGTAGCTAGGCTCGAATCTGTAAGAATCTTTCTTGCTTATGCTGCTCACAAAAACTTCGAAGTTTTCCAAATGGACGTCAAGTGTGCATTTCTTAATGGAGAACTAGAAGAAACAGTGTACGTGGAGCAACCTCCTGGGTTCGTGAACGAAAAGTATCCAAATCGTTGCTACATTCTGGATAAAGCTGTGTATGGACTCAAACAAGCTCCGAGAGCCTGGTATGAAACGCTAACTAAATTCTTAAAGATGTCCAAATTCAAACAAGGTTCAGTTGACCCAACCTTCTTTCACAAAAAGGAAGGTAACCACCTTATGATAGTTCAAATTTATGTCGATGACATCATCTTTGGCTCAACGAATCCCAGCCTAACAGCTGAATTCAGAAAGCTGATGGGGACTAAATTTGAAATGAGCTCAATGGGTCCTATTAACTTTTTCCTTGGTTTAAATATTAGACAGGGATCCAAAGGCATCTTTATCAATCAGGAAGCTTACACGAAGACTCTCCTAGCAAAGTTTGGTATGATGGGAGACTCCAAAGTCAAAGTCCCAATGGCATTCGGCACCAAACTAACTCCATCTCTAGACAAACCGGCTGTTGATATCACGCTCTATCGTCAAATGATAGGCTCACTAATGTATCTTACTGCTAGCAAGCCTGACATCATGTTTTCTGTGTGTTACTGTGCTAGATTTCAGGCAAACCCACGCGAACCTCACATGCTTGCAGTCAAGAACATTCTACGCTATCTCAAGCAAACTGCCTCCTTAGGTCTATGGTATCCATCCAACTCAGGCTTCTTCGTTCAAGCCTACTCAGATGCAGACCTTGGAGGATGTGGACTCGACAGAAAAAGCACCACTGGCGGCTGTCAATTCCTTGACGGGAAGTTGGTTAGCTGGCAATCAAAGAAACAAACGTGCGTGTCGTTGTCTACTGCCGAAGCGGAATACATAGCCGCTGCATCCTGCACCTCCCAAGTGATTTGGATCCAGAGTCAACTTCGAGACTATGGACTCAATATGAAGAAGATCCCACTATATTGTGACTCTGAAAGTGCAATTAGGATTTGTCATAACCCAGTGCAACACTCTAAAACCAAACACATAGCACTGAGGTATCACTTCATCAAAGATCATGTGGAAGATGGAAACGTTGAAGTACATTTTGTTCGAACCACTGATCAACTGGCTGACGTCTTTACCAAAGCTCTTCCTGAAGCATCATTCAACAGAATTTTACAAGGGCTAGGTATGATGGAATCAGAGTCAGTACCATAAACTACCTCTCAACCTCAAACGTAAGAAGCGAAATTGACCGAACGTTCAGGTTTGGTTAAATAATCTGGCTCGCTCATCACCACAAAGGTAGTTTTCTTGGTTGTATATTTCATGTACAAAGTTGTTTCTCTTATTGTCAAAAGTATATTCTGATTGCATGTCTAAATTCCTTGGTTTTCTAAAATTTTCCAAAACCGAAACCTACCGAAGGTTCGGGTCGGTTTTCTAAAATTTTCCAAAACCGAAACCTACCGAAGGTTCGTGTTCGGTTTCTCAAAATTTTCCAAAACCGAAACCTACCGAACGCTCGGGTTTGGTTTTTCAAAATTTTCTTCAACCAAAACCAACCGAACGCTCGGGTTCGGTTTTCCAAAATTTTCTTGAACCAAAACCTACCGAACGCTCGGGTTCGGTTTTTCAAAATTTTCTTCAACCGAAACCAACCGAACACTCGGGTTCGGTTTTCCAAAATTTTCTTGAACCGAAACCAACCGAACGCTCGGGTTCGGTTTTTCAAAAATTTTCTTCAACCGAAACCAACCGAACGTTCGGGTTCGGTTTTCAAAATTTTTCCAAAGTTTTTTTTCTCTTACTCTTTCTACGTCTTATTTATTTTTTTTTCTTGCTTATTTTTTTATTATTATTTTCTTTTCTTTTATTTTTTAATATATATATCAAAAACACCAAAAATATTTTTCTCTTTTAATTTTGTTTGTATATTCGTTCGTTTATGGGGATATAATTGTTGGATTACTTAAGTGTCCCTAGAAGCATGCTGCTGTATGTGTCCCAAGCCTCATAAGATTTTGAATAACAGCCTAAATGACTTGGTATAAACAAACCTTGTCTTCCCAATTAGGCTATCACATTTATTCTAATCATGAGCTACCTCACTCTCTTCTCACATGAGATAAGAGTTTTCTGCTTGGTCCTTATTTTCGCAGCAGAGGTACTTAAATTTCTCACACCATCTCCATTACATTTCTCCATTACATTCGTTTCATCAACGTAACCCTTGAGACTCTCAGAAATTACCACTGAGGTTTATGGTTACACAACAACTGTGTTTATGATCTCAGTTTAGTGCCACTACGAGCTGAGTGAAACCCAAAATTCAACACCAAATCTGAATTGACGGTGAACAATAAATTTGCTCAAGTTTTCACCAACGAATTGACGGATGTATCCTACTGAAATCTCAAATTTTTATTTTTGTGTGATTCCTATGAAATTGTTAAACACCATAACATTTCTTCCCTTGGGATCCAGTTTTTAATTTTTTCTGAGATTTTATATTTTCCACGCCAATTTAAAATTAATTCCTACCTACTTGTTCAACAGACTACACCGGTCTCACAAGTACTTTGTTTACTTTCTTTCTTATTTCAAGATTAGAATTGTTGAATCAAAACGAAAGCCACCCTTAAGTAGCCTTATTAAAAGAAACCTTTCAACATTTATTAATAAATGTTTGATCGTCATTCAACGGGAAACCACATTAACACTTTGAGGTCTCTCTTGATCTTGAAGGAAGAGATTCGTGCCCGGGATCATTTGTTTCGTGTCATTGTTGACATCACAGTCATTCCTAAAAAGAGTTGCTTTATTTCTTTTCTTTTTAAACTCTTCGCACGAAAATCTTTGATTTTCCAAAATTCCGTTACTAATAATTACAGGCTGTATTATTGCTTTGGTGGTTAATCATCAAGCTGTGGTCAAAAATCATCCACGTGGGTATTTAATTCAAAAGATGCCATTTAAAAGATAAGACGAAGGGTTGCTGACTCAGGTGGGAGTTAAAAGGATTGAATTTCAAACGACGGTAAAAAGGGAACGCGTGTGAATTTGGAACGCCCATACTTTTACTGACATCATGGACGCGTGTGCGAATTTCAAGCGACACCTCTCTGGCACTTAAAGGCGCGTGAGGATTTGAAACGGTATGTTCTGAAACGGCGCTTGTTGGGCGGCGTGATCCTAGGAATTTGACACTCTCTCTCCTACGTGATCATTGCATGCCTTAACTGTCACGCATCTGTCATTCCGGAAACCTTTTCGTATTTCCATAGAAGATTTGAAATGATTTTCTCTCTCCTTTCACCCACTATAAAAGGCAGTCTATACTCCCATTTACCTCTTTACTGCATCCGGAATTTCCAAGAGAGCAAAAACTCCCAAAAGCTTCACTGTTCATCTTCTTCTTCTACCTTCAACAATGGCAGAATCATCCTCAGTCCATGCTACCTCACACATCCTTCCCATAGGTCCACAACAATGCTTGGTGATTGACCTCACTCCTCTGTCGTATGATTCTTATATGACGCCGATCATCGAGTGCTTGAAGTACTCCCAGATCGCTCCTGCACTTACTAGGGTTGAATCTGTGCCCATGGAGATTCTTTCGCAGGTGTATGCGACTGCTCATTACGACAAAGCAGTCGAGCGGGTGTTCTTCGAGGTTGCTGATCACAAGACCTCCATTTCTCGACAACGATTTGGTACACTGCTAGGGTTGGCTGCTGACCCATCGAGAATTAATCCGGAGACGATTCCTATTGGGCATCTATACATCATGTTCTATAACATGGGGTACACGGAGGCACTCACCTCTGTCGCAAAGTTTAAGAAATCCTGCTTGCCGCCACAATGGAACGGCATGTTTACAGTCCTCTTCAAGGGCTTATCTGAACGGAGCTCAGGATCCGATGGTTCAAGTCGACTGTTCCTGTCGATTATGTATGGCGTTTACAACGACGTAAATCTGGACTATGGGTTGGTTCTCTAGCAACAACTCATCCAGAGCCTTTCTTTCTCTTCACGACACTCTGAGGTGTCGTATGCCCGGTTCTGGACCATCATAACAAAATGGGCGATGGACAAATTCGATATTCCCACTGCTGCTGGTGCATCGATGTCTTCGATCGGTACTTTTCATACCACGAAGATCATCGTTTCTGATGCATCAAAATTTTCTTTCATTGGCTCTATTCCGGAGACAATGTACGGCGATGTTCCGTCCGACAGCAGGATCATCCGGACGATAAAGGAATTCAAGGCGTCTGGTCCTAGGGTTCTAACACAGGAAATGCTCAAGTCAATCCATGACGCTGACAAACCTGTCAATAGGGGTAAAAAGGCGGAAAAAGGGAAGCAAGTGACCAAGGCTCCTAAAGGTCCTTCTCCCAGGAAGAGGAAACAAACAAAACCGGCACAGTCCCCGTAACCGAAGAGAAGGAAGACTCAACCGAAGCGAAAGCTTGTAATCGCTTCCTCTTCGAGTGACTCAGAAAACGAGAGTTCGGGTTCGGACGGCTCTCAAAGAGGCGAAACCCCTCCCAGAGGCAACACCCCACCCCGATCACCTACCCCAGATATGGAAATTCATGTCTCACCCATTCCTTCTCCTCCTCAAACAATCCCTACTTCCATTCCCACCATAAACCCCGCCACCACCATACCTAAAACCTCTTTCCCTATACCACCACCCATTTTCACAGATACCACTACCACAACTGCAAAGGTTACAACCAACGTATCTGATACGGGGGTTCATACCAGTGCAACCGAAACCCCTCCTGTAACCGAACCACCTCAAACCGAAACCCAGCATACAACCGAACCTACCCATACTCAACCACCACCCGAAACCCCCCCCCCCCCCCCCCCCCCCACAACCACTCAACCTGAACCTACCCACACCATAACACCCCCAGCTTCACCACCCCCACCATCTCCAGATCATGCCTCTGATGGAGATAACCCATTCCTTGGCGGTGAAAACATGACCTTCGATTCGGTCTACTTTAGTCCGTTTCAGGTTCAAAGTGATGATGAGGACGATGCTCCAGTAACAAAGAAGCATCTAAAGGAGCTAAACGAGAAGGTTGACTTACTTCTTGCGTCATCCACCAACACTCAGTCCTCTCTCCTTGAAGCCGCTCTTCAGAAGATTGTTGACGCCTTCTCCAGGGCTCAGCGTGATTCTGTTGCTTCAGCCACAACCGCCATTGACGCCTCCACAAAAGCCTGTGAGGCAGCGACCGCAAAAGTCGATAAACTATTCTCAGATGCCTCTTCCCTGTTGAAGTCCTTACAGGAGAGTGCTGATTCTACCAAGACAACGTTGGAACCAATCGTTCAGCAATTGGCCACGTTCGTCTCAACGGAGTTACAGTCATTCGCTAACCTTCGCCAATCCATCAGCGATGACAACTCGACCCTTCGTGCCTCCATTGATGAGCGCCTCGCTAAACTTCAAGAGGATCTCGCAGCTGAAAACTCATTAATGGACGTTCTGGCAAGAAAAACCACCGCCCTTAAGGTCAAGAGCACTCAGCTTTCAAACTATCAACAACAGCTTGTAGCTCTTCGATCCGAACGGGAGGTTATAAAAACATGTGTTTCGGATGTACACGCTGCCCTATCTAACATCCTAGAAGCACAGGATCCCATTCTCAATCATTCGGTGAGGCGTACCCTTGTTGAAAAACTTACTCCTGCCATGGACCTTCTCAGCAAAATCGAAGGCTTACCTAGTTTTGTGTCCAATCCGAAACAAGGGGGAGAAGGGAAGTTCGGATCGAAACCACCTCCTTCCTCAACAGCTGCTCACACAACCGAACCACCACCGACTGGTCAAGCTTTGGGTTCGGGTGTGAAGGACAAAGGAAAGAATATAGCTGAGGAAGAAGATGAAGATGATAAGGAAACCATTGCTGACTTGCTTAGACGCAAAAACAATCGCAATGTGGAAAATGACAATGTTCGTGTGGCGCGCGAAGCTGAAGAAGCCGAACGCAAGCAGAAAGAAGCCCACGATCTCTTCGAGAGCAGGAAGACTCTTTTCCCTGCTTGGACTTGGGAGAGAATGATCAAGGAGGCCATAGATACTCCTAGCATCCTATGGCTCGAACCGGTGATATCGTTCGACTGCAATAACTCTGTCGATTTGCAGTTCGATATGCCGTTGACTCGAAAGGCGTTTATCTTCCACGCCTTCTCCAATATTTATGAAGTCCCTCATCCGAACCCTGAGGTCGATAGGGAGCTTATCGAGTTCTATCTGAAAGCCGCTCAACCACAGTACCAAACATGGAGCGCTCTGAAGATCGTGAACGTTCGGGTCTTAAAACCTTATACCGAAGGGAGATTCATCAACGTTCGGTTCAGGGTGATAAGAGGGTCTGCTAGAATCGAACATCTTATATCTTTGGCAGATCTACCGAACTTAAACCCTCATGATTGGATCGTTTTGCACAACATCCTTTTGACGAACGAAGCAGAATATGGTCATATTATAGACCATCTCAAGAGGATGATTGTTTGTTACATCATGGAGGTTGCCCTAATGGATCAGGAGATAGCCACAGTCTTCAAGAAGAAACCGAAGATAGCTCCTGTGGGATCGGCCAGTGATCTCAATCAAATGAAGATGGGCAAGATCGACCCGAGACGTAATTCGGTCATGTTCACTAGAGCAAAAGGACAGAAATGTCTCTTTGCTTTGGCGGATAAACATCTTTACACCAATGCTTGTCTTGAGCATGTTCTGTCGATCATCCGAAGGTGTAAAGAGAATGCAGCAGACGATGTCAAGTACTTCAACGACATGATCCAATGGTACATCAGATTCAGGCAGACGATACTTGCTCTGATCTCTCGTCTGTTTCAGACCGTGAAGAAGAAGGTACCTGGTGCTGCTGCTGGCCCAAGTAACAAGTGAAGATCTCGCTCCAATTGACGCAAAGGGGGAGATTGTTGAGTTGAAGACTCGTTTGAAGATTGCGTCATTGGGCTCGGCTGTTAGTCCATTTGTTTTGTACTCCGGTTTTGGGCCTATCCAACCATGAGTTTGCTAGGTTTACTATATAAAGATATGCTTGCATGCATATTAGGTTAAGGATTAAGAAGTAACGATTATTACGATAGTATTACAGATTTCTTTATCGTTCTTGTAAACCTCCAACCCTCTACAGTTGATGTTCTTGATCGAGCTCTTTTGAGGGTTTATTTTATAATCATTCGACACGTTTGATTCATCCTTGAGTTGTTCTTTATTTTGCGTTCGTTCTTGCTGTTTAATATTTATTTACCTGTTTAAGATCTAATCGATCTTCCAGATTAAGTTTTAATCTCATCAAAAAGTATAGGGAAAATACTGATAATGTACTCCCGTACGCTCCCGTACCCCGACACGTAATAGTGTCAAAAGGAAGAACTAATGGATGAACACATAGTTCAAAAATACCTAATGAACATATAGTTCAAACATATGTACCGATTACAAGTCTACTAACGTTCCACTGGGCTATCTAAAATAGTCTGTGGCCGTTGTCTATACTCTGCTAGATGACTAGATCATCTTAAACATCGATACCTCTCATCACTTTTATTTCATCACATATCATCTAATTCATCTACCCATGTTTTACCCAACATATTTGTAGATAAAAATATATATACAGTTTAAAACTTGTATAAAATATCAATTCAACAGTCACTTCAAATAAACAATTAATATATTTACACATAGCACGTATTTTAAGGTAAATACTTCATATCTATGTGTAAGGTGAAAGTGACTATACACTTACCTGATTTAATGAAAATCGGGCAGCAATTCGTTTCCTAAAACGATCGTTTCTAATAAAACCGAGGTTTTATTGAGAAACCGGGCTCTGTGAAAGGTCAGACTTCAAAACTGAAAAGATAAATTTTCCGGGCCTTCGGGCACTCCAGGATGTGTTCCGGGCGTTGGAAATGATCTCGGGGCATCGGGGGAGGTCAAAATAACCAAAATATTGAAAAAGGGGTAAAAATGGGCAATTTCCCAAAATTACCCGGGAAGTCTCGCAAGGCAACTATTTATAGGGGAGAGTTGTGAGGGTTCGGCCGAGAAGGAGGAGTCAGCGAAGGCAGGTGGCATCCGCGGAGCGAGGACAGGTGGCGAGTGCGAGCTTCGGACACGCGAAGGGCACGCGTCGCCTTCAATTTGGGCCAGCGAGGCTCGGATGATGAGTCAGAAGCGTGGCGTCGGAAGATCATTGGACCGCACCCTCGGTTAAATCAGCAAGCGACACGCATATTGCGCACGGGCTGTGCATGCGAGGATCACGTGGCCAACACCATTCCTTGCGAATTTTCTCGAAAATTGTGCCCATTCTTGTAAAATCCATAACTTTCTCATACGGACTCCGTTTTCGACGTTCTTTATATGCACGCATAGGTAAAATTACGCTCTACAACTTTCATTTAGACTTTGTCAGCTAATTCTGACTTTAATTTTTATATTATTATTTTTAACAGACCGGGACAGGAAATCCGTTAAAAATTCATAACTTCTTCATCCGACGTCCGTTTTCGTCAGACTTTTTACCATTTTCTATAAATGATGAGACCTTCGATTCTCGTTTAGGTTGTGTCGGCTAAAAATCACTCGATCTAAAATCCGAGTTTTTAGCTGTCTACTGCTAAGCTGAAACTTCGAAAAATCATAACTTCCTCATACGAAGTCAGATTTGGGCGTTCTTTTTATCGAACTTCTCGGTTTAACGAATACTACGACTTTCGTTTAGATCACTAAGGCTAAAAAGTAGTTTATCAAAAATTCACTTTTTACGACATTCAGCACCGTGCCGGTTTATCGCGAAACTTCGACAGGTCATAACTTCTTCGTTATAACTCGGATTTCGGCATTCTTTATATCCCGAAATCCTTGTTTCGACCACTACAACTTTATGTAAAGATATCGAGCTTATCTCACACTTTAATTTTGACGCTTATTTTTATTCTTAATTAATTAAATCTTAATAATTAAGCATAAAACACATAATTCGCATAATATTCACATAATTCCTTTTCATTTCTTCTAAATGAGTTACAATGGTCAACCTAGACCATTATGTCAATATTAATGCCTAGCCTAGAAACACGGGCGTTACATAATGACTTGAGGATGAGATTGTGGGTTGATAACGAGAGGGTGTAGTGATACTGCGGGAAGCCATAGTACTCACTAGTCAGTGAGAAGTTGTTATGATGCTGCGGGGAGCCGTAGTACTCACTAGTCAGTGAGAAGTTGTTGTGATGCTGCGGGGAGACGTAATAGTCACTAGTTAGTGAGAGGTTGTTGTGATGCTGCGGGGAGCCGTAGTACTCACTAGTCAGTGAGAAATTATTGTGATGTTGTGGGGAGCCATAGTACTCACTAGTCAGTGAGAGGTTGTTGTGATGCTGCGGGGAGCCGTAGTACTCACTAGTCAGTGAGAGGTTGTTGTAATGTTGCGGGGAGCCGTAGTACTCACTAGTCAGTGAGAGGTTGTTGTGACGTTGCGGGGAGCTATAGTACTCACTAGCCTGTGAGAGGGTGTTGTGATGAGTACTCGCTGGTCAGAGCAAGACACAAATGAGTTTTAGGCTTGGGTAGCACTAATAATTGAGTTTTTGGGGGCCTGGTGGTCGAACCAGGGCCGAGACTAGGGTCTCGATGTTTGTCACTTATTGTTATACTCTGAATGGAGTTGTGGTTGTCGCAACCCAAGGGAATTGGAAAAGTGATATACGTGCGGGTTGTGGGTCAATTGTCATGAATTGAGTGCTTCATTGGGACGAGTGGTTCCAACTCTGAGTCGGACCAAACTCTCGAGTTTAAGTTTGGCTATGTTGGTGCGTTGGATAGGCGAGATGAGATTCTGGATTCTGAGGTGGGTCCCATGTTGCAGGGTATTGTTTGTCATTTGATGTCTTAGACCTGTGTGGGTTAGCACTTGGGTACGGGAGGTACCACAAGTTGCATGAAACTATGAGTAATAGACGACAAAGGTCGGGGTTGAGTCGATCTTCAGTTGGGAAGGTAGCATTCGCTTAGGGTTAAGTTAACTTCGTTACTTGTGTGTCTCATTGGGCCGATGTGGTTATAGTGAGAAGGAAACCATGGAGACGGTTGAGATAATGCCACAGATGACCTTGGAGGTTCAACTGTTGGGTCGAGATCAGACCGAGTACTCAGTGTTAAAAAGGGATATGAGTAGGGATGAGCAAAAGGACCGAACCGGCCGGAACCGGCCCGAACCGGATCGGACCGGGGAACCGGCTTCGGCCAAAATCAAGAACCGAACTGGCCCGGCGGTTCTACCGGTTCCCGGTTCCTACCGGTTCTTGTCGTGTCTTCAAATGTTGGAACCGCTCCTTGAAAAATAGCATCATACGGTTCCGGTTTTTGCCGGTTCTACTGGTTCCGGTTAAATCGGTTCCGGTTCCTACCGGTTCCCGGTTCCAAAAATCCATAAAAATAACGTCCTGGTCCCGGCCCGACCGGTTCCATCGGGTTCCGGTTCCGGTTCCGGCCGGTTCCTCGGTCCATATGCTCATCCCTAGATATGAGGAATGGAGCTGAGGCTTATGATTTTTTTTAGATGTCTGAGAACACTTCAGAGCGAGCATGATTATTCTTTTGGGTTTGAGGGGAGAGAGTCGAGAATTCTTTGTTCGGTTGGGTTCCGATAGTAGTTCAGTGGATGAGCCCTGGTGGGACATGAACCCTTCCGTTTCTTGGGGCGTGATTCGGATGGTTGCTATGAGGGGTCGGTAGCCGATTGTTGGATTATGTTTGGAGATAATCTGAAGGGTTGGTTTTCCTCTGGGATTAGGAATCCCTGTTGGGATCCAGGTGTCCAGAGAGGATGATAGTAATCTGAAGGGTTGGTTTTCCTCCGGGATTAGGAATCCCTGTTGGGATCCAGGTGTCTAGAGAGGATGATAGCTGTGTGGCATGAGATCCTATCGATGGTGCCCTTTGGTTATTAGATTCAATATGTATGTGGATGAGCGATTTCGAGGACGAAATCTAATTTAAGTGGGGGAGAATTGTAACATCCAGATTTCTAGGTATGATAAAATGAGTATTTATTTTTTAAGTTATGAGGAGTAACTCGACGAGTTGGTGCCTTAACTCGTCGAGTAGGATCGCGACTTGGTGACGTGGAAAATGAATGGACTCTACGAGTCGGCAAGCTGACTCGCCGAGTCAGCGCTATTAACAGAAACCTTAATTATCTCGGGCCTGGGCCTATTTAAAGGCACTTATAGCCTCCTTGGCCCCTTGCCATCGGTGTCTTCGTCCCTTGAGAGAAACCCTAGAGCTATTTGTGAGCTAAAGAGGAGAGAGAGGCTAATTGGAGGTCATTTCTTTGAGAAGAAGGTCAAGGGTGTTGCAAGGATCTCAGAGGAGAGTTGGTGGATGAGTCTCATCTTCATTTCAAACTTCAAATCTAGTACAAGCTCTTGTCTCCCTTTTGTTTGAGTAGATTTCCTTTGGTGGTTAAGTTAGGGATTGTATCACCTTATTGATGGGGTTTTGGGTGCATCCAAACCCTTTTTCGAGTTATTTTGTAGATCTGGACCTTGTGAGGTCTAGAGAACTAGAAAGTAGGCAACCATGAATGAGTAATCTTGGAGCTTTGAAGCTCTGAAGCTTTAATGGAGTCATAATGATGTATAGAGCAAAATACACTGTGCATGAGCCTCAAGTTCAGACCTTTACGTGACTTTTGGGTGCTAGAAGGCCAGATCTATAAGTTAGAGAAACAAATCTGACCTCCGAAGGTCAAATGAGTAATGCCATGGAGGAAACTCATCGAGTTCATGAGAGGACTCGATGAGTCGGATCGGGTTGCCCTACGATTCGTGACTAGTGGGGCCTTAGAAGGATTCAGAGGATAGGCACGAACTCGCCGAGTCTGGTCAAAGTTGGACTGTTGGCTGAGTTGACTTTTGTTGACTTTTAGGGTGTGGTCAAAAATTGGGCTTTTCGGTTTTAGAGGCGTAAAATGGTCTTTTACCCTTTTGAGGAATTATAAGGGGGATTAATCTAGCCTTTGAGAGCCATTATTAATTAGATGAAAATTGTTTATGTGATTAGGCAGAGGCTAGATCAGTATTCGAGATTCGAGATTATCCGAGTTACCTGAGGTGAGTCTTCTCACTATACATTACCTAGAATGGTATCTATATGCAGACTAGAGGGTCTTACGTGCTATGTGTATGTCTGAGATTTATGTGCATTGTGTTATATGTATGTTATGTGTTGTATAGACCAGACCAGAGGGTCCAACGATTCATGAGGCCAGAGGGTTCTTGATCAGACCGGACCGGAGGGTCCAACGATTTAGACCGGACCGGAGGGTCCAACGCGCTAGACCAGACCAGAGGGTCCAACGAGCTACGGGCTGGAGGGTCCCGCTAAGACATATTGACTGGTGGGTTATACCGAGTTATAGCCTCGAGTGGCATATTTGCTGTATGTGGTATTTTGGGGAACTCACTAAGCTTTGTGTTTACCGTGTTGTGTGTTATGTGTTTCAAGATGTTCTCAGGATCGCGGGAAGGCACCGACTTGAGTGTACACACCAGTGAAAGAGTTATGTTTTGAGGATCCCGTATCTTAACTGAGCATTTATGGGGTTTTGAATTGTAAACTTAATAAATGAGATTTTTGTGAAATACATTATGAGAATTATGTGATTTTTTAAATGAAAAATTTGTTTGAAAATTTACGGTCTTACAAAGGTTAACATGACACCCTTGCATGTACCTGTGCTTTGTTCCTTTATTTCGTTTCCAAGCCTCACTAATACAGTCTCTGTGCCCATAACCTTAAGAACCAGTTTTTCTACTACATGTCGAGACACAAAATCATTGTCAATTAAAACCACAAGTTGTATTCCTCCAACGTCGCCTTGTGCCTTCATCGTATGGCGTGGTGTGAAGCCGTTAACTAAATTTAAATATATATCCACATTGTCACAGTGAGCATGACCAGAGTTGTCCTCCTCTTTGTTATTTTCATCTTCCTCCTATGCAGTGATAACGAGGACCTATAAGGATTTGCTAGGGAAACGATGCCCCTCATCTAACTTCTCGTTACAATGAAATCATAACCCTCTGGCTCGTTTTTCAAAGAATTATCTCCATTAGGCATTTAAATTGGCCTGTTGCTGCTGATCATGTGATGCTTTTTTTTCCGCTAGTAACAACATGATTAGTGGTGTAAGGTGATTGGTTTGTAACCCTATCCGCATCTCCTCCTCCTTTTTCTATCCCTACTGCAAACATGTTCTCATCCATCAGTACTATAATCTTCATAGTCTTACCCAACGTGTCGAGTTGCAAAACCATAATAGTTTACCTAAGTTTTGGTTTTAGGCCGTTAATTGTGACAATCCAGGAAATACGCCCCCAACCGCCGTCAATAGTCAAACGAAAAAACACGATAAAACAAACTTGTAAACACCAAAAATTTACAACCCAAGAAAAATGCCCCCACCCGTCGTCAATAGTCAAATGACAAAACACTATAAAATAGAATTGTAAACACCAAAAATTTTAACCATCACTTTTATTAACGTCAGAACCATACGTGTGCAAAAAGTCACGTCACTTTGAGAGAAAGTTAACATATTTAGATTCTACACGCTACCGCCGTTCCAAGAATATAAATTCCGCAAGAATTCAACACTGTATGAGCGATATATGAAATTTGTAGGAAATAAATGTCTACCGTACTTAAAAAATTGCAATGTTGAAAACTACAATGAGATCGGTCGACTTTTGGGAAAAGTCACCAACTAGACAAACATGGTACTACATAAAGTAGGAATTATGGAACAAAGAACACTTAAAACGGAGATCATATGAGGAAGATCTGATTTTTAACAATAATAAAAACATGTCGAAAAACGAAAGTCAAAACTAGCCAAAACGACCAAAAGGAAAGTTGTAGAGAATGAAGAGATTTACACGAATTATAAGAGTTGTCGAAAACGGAGGTCGTATGCAAGAGTTATGAATTTTATAAGTTTAATTAACTTGTCACGCATGCTTGCACACAGCGCACGGACACACGATTTCATCGAGATACGGGATGACGCGACACACTGAGGATACAACACGTGGCATGATCGTACGGTTCGCGTACATTTTCCCAGCGCACAATGCGCGACGTACACCCTAAACTTGCTATAAATAACAAGCTTCGGAAAACCATTTTCCTCACCCCTCTCACTCGTTCTCTCTCTCTCTCTCTCTCTCTCCCTCTCTATTTCTCAATTCTCGTGATACTATCCCGAATGTCTCTCGAGGTCCTAGCTTGTGGATTCCTACCCTACATTAATGGTTTCATAAGTCACAGGTGAGTTCAGAACCCCATCATCAACTCTTTTCGGGGGGAATACATGTCTAAATTACAACTTTATGTAGTTATCACTAATTGTAGTTAGATAATAATTCCCATAGATTAGGATAATATTAGGTCGGTAGTTACTCTACCAAAACTCTTAAGCTAATATTATGCCTAGTTGTGATGCTAAACTACTATGATAGATAAGATCACACCTAATTGTCATGTTGTCCAGTTGCCAGGAAACACTGAAACTCGTTATCATAGCCACCTTTGGATAAGTTTAGTAGCTAGTGTTACTCTGGCCAAATTCTCGGCTACGCTAAACACACTATATATATATATATATATATATATATATATATATATATATATATATATATATATATATATATATATATATATATGTAGGGAGAATTTCATAAATGCCCTTCTTAAACATCAAAATATCATATTTGTCCAACTTAATTTCTAAATATCATATTTACCCTTCGTAAAATTTCAAAATATCATATATGTCTTTGTTAAACATCAAAATATCATATATTCCCTTCTTAAATATCAAAATATCGTATATGTACTTTTTAAACATCAAAATATCAAAGGTAATATCTAAAATATCCTTCATCTACAACATGACAGTAATAAAAAAACACAACTAAACAATCAAAATATACATTCCATAGAGAGGATTGAAGATGAATCTTTTTGTTTGTCAAGAGGGCGACATTCCAACAATTTAGTAGTTCACATTCCATTATCATAGACGTAAGGATAATATGGTTAAAATTTTTAATTATTATAATAATTCTAAGATATAAAAATGATTATAAAATATTAAGAACATTATAAAAAGGATTTGGGCAAATATGATATTTTGAAAGTTTATGAAGGGTAAATATGATATTGAGAAATTATGCTGGGCAAATATGATATTTTTACGTTTAAGAGGGGCATATATGAAATTGTCCATATATATATATATATATATATATATATATATATATATATATATATATATATATATATATATATATATATATTAGATAAATAATATATATAAATATAAACACAATGCGAATAACAACACAAACGATCAGGGGAGGCCCCCACGACAAGAGTTAGATGAGACATGATTCATCAACACATTGATTGCTAGTGCCCGACCTATAATCGTTAATTCTTAAATAAGCGAGAGTGATATGTATAGATCTATACGATATTGACACTCCCACCTATGGTTGCTAGCAATAACCCGACAACAAGTCGACGCAGACATTACTTCTTACCAAAGTGATGTCTGATGAAGCGTCTCGTTATTTCTTTTGGGATCAACAGTCATACCTCGATTATAGGAACTCATGGTATCTTTATCAAACTCAAACTAATACTAGCTATCATAAACTAATAATAAGAATTTATTCAAGTAGTGATAGTACACATAAACTCGGGGAAGCAAGTTTAGGTCAACCAACAGTTAACCGACTTAGACTACCACTAGGATCCTACCTATTGAAATAGTGATAGTAAACATAAACTTGGGTAAACGAATATAGGTTAAACTAAAACTACCATAAATTATAGGGGTGAAATTGGTACGGTACCAAGTTTTTTTTCCTCCAAACCGTGTACTGTACAAATTATAGTTGACATAAAATTTTACCTACCAATACCATACCAATGATACTTGGTACCAACTTAGTTGGCTACCCACAAATTTGGTTGGTACAGATTGGTATTGGTATGTACCAAAAAATTTAAATAATATCTATATTTGAAGAGTTTGAGACTTGATAATATATATGAGCTTTCACGTTATAATCATCAATGGATGGTTAGAAAGTTTTCCAAACATGAATATGAGCTGAAGTTGTGGTCGTTGTTTATATTTAGTAAATCCTTTTAGTGTTATGTACCTTCCTTAACCTTGTATTAGTAATTTCTTTTACCATCACATTTCATTCAAAAAAGAATCAATATCAATTGAATTATATTAGTATCTCCGACCATTACTTGTTAGTTGTTACTCTTAATTAAAACTTGAAAAATGTAAGAATTGATATATATATATATATATATATATATATATATATATATATATATATATATATATATATATATATACTCCCTCCGTCCCAAAATTATAGTCCACCTTTCCTTTTTGGTTTGTCCCAAAATAATAGTCTATTTCTAAAAATAAATAACATTTTTACCAAAATACTCCCTCATTATTACTTAACCAAATAAGCATTTAATAAAACATTAAATGCAAACTAAGGACAAAACTGTCATTTTATTATATAAAGTTAATGGTAATTAATGTTTTTCTTAATCTGTGTGTTTTTTGTCTGTGGACAATAATATTGAGACGGAGGGAGTATATGAATTGGTTGGTATGGTACAACCATGGTATTCAAAATTTTGTACCGTTACCGTACCAAGACTACTTAATTGGTATGGTATTACCGGTCAAACATATTGACAACCAAACATGTTGGCTACCGATTTTATTGGTTCGGTTGATAAAATGCTGGTTGGTTCTCCGTGGTACATCTTTGCTAGCCCTAATAAATTATGCTTAGTGATAGTTCACAAAAACTCGAGGAAACAAGTTCGAATATAACATCCACTATTCTTGAGGAACGCCTTGAGGTGTAGTGATTATAACACAACAAAAGAAATATTAGGAGAATATTATCCTATACTAACCTTGAGATAAGGTAACAAGTAAAATATACAAATTCTGTCCAAATCAGGATAAAGATTTAGTCACTAAACTATTTGACTCCTACTACCAAAAACACTAGAAAATACACTAATACGTTAACCTAGATTAAGGTTAAAACGAGTGCTAAATTAAGAATATCAACAAAGGATTTTCACACTTACCAATCCTGTGAAATCACCAACATTATGTTGATCATCTTAAAATCATGTATATTCCTAGGTCAACCTATAGAGAATAAAAAAACTAAGCCACATAGTACAGATGACTACCAGGCTATCAAAAGGAATGGAAACTCAACATGAAGGCCTCTTCCAGAACACCAATAACTCCGAAAGTCGCACTGCTCGGTGTTTCCGCCACTAGGCCGAGGGTGTGACATACTGGTATCAGAGCTTAGGGTTATAGCGAATTAGTAATTCTTTAATAAATACGACTATAACCTAGGGACATATACTCTATAAGGATCTAACCTCAGATCTACAACTAAAAGTATTATTAAAATACACTACTGATAGACAAATTACGAGAGAGGTGTCTAGTTTGAACTATCGCTTGGGTTGCTGGATTTCATAACGACTATATGCTAAAATGATCCTGCCTACCGGTACTTCTCATATGGCTGATCCTTATTTGATAGTCTTGAAGTGCAAAACCAAAATTTAATACACGAGAAATCAGAATTTTACTTTAAGTACCCTAAATAAGTTTAATAGTACATTGGCCAAGCCTATACTAGACATAGAACATATCAACCATGTTTTATTTTGGATGGGCCTAATGCACTACTAAACCTAAATATGGTAATTAGCAAGGTAAAAGCTTGAGCAATCCAAAAGATCACAAAGCTAAATACAACGATGAACTAACAAGGATATAAAATGTGAAATACACATACAATACCAAAAAGCTACACAGATGCATCGTGGAATTATTTACCAAAAATGGAGTGTATATGACCATACATCACTGCTAAAACCATACAAAAAGAAATCTATAACAAAGAAACATAACTAACCAATATGCTCCTCGTCAGCATCATCACCACCATCACCATCACCACCATCATCATCATCTTCATCATCATCGTCGTCGTCATCGTTGTCATGATGACTCCCGGATGTAACCACCCCATCGCTCAATTGCTGATAAAGGGATAGAAAAATCCAAGAAAAGAAAACTAATCGCTCATGGCTCCCACCGTCCACTACTAGCAGTGGCGGACATCATGAACCTATTTGGTCAGCTCGTCCATACGCCTAGAGAGATGAGCTATATCTATCTTGGGCTACAGACCTCGCTGAGCACCATGGGGAGCACAACGAACAGGCTGCTAACGATAACTCAACTGAAACTCTCTCTCCTCTCTATGCTCTGGGTCTACTTGACGGATGGGCGCATCAACATTGTCAGGGGAAATCCTCACAATCCGATCAGGCCCATGAACAACCACTCATAGCCGTATTAGAGCCGCTTCGTGTAACTCTAGAAGGGGATAATGAGTCATCCCATGAGTATCAACCCCATAGGATTGAGCTAAGCGGTAGATAAAATGGACACCACATATCTTACTCCTTGGCTGAGTGCGTAGAGCAAGGTTGGAGGAATGGAAGGAAGTAATGTTATAAGGGATGTGAAGGCGAACATCAGTATGAAGGAGACCTGAAGCTGCTCTCCTTCGCCAACCTCGACACGTACTCGCCAATGACAAGGGCCCAAACACTTAGATAATTGTATTATCTCAGCTCCGAGAGGATACAAATATCTAAGTAGGCCTCCAAGAAAGGATGATCAATATCCTCTACATGGTATATCCCCAAACGCTGCCCCAGCTCTAACATAATGCAAGATCGGGCAACCCCACCCAACCTGAAAGACAAGGCTGATCCATCCGACCAAACTCTGACATTCTGGTTGAACCAGACAGTAGAAAGGAACTCTAGAACGAGATCTCTAAAGATAATCTCTTAGAAACCCAGAACGTGGCGCCATGCATGACTAACGAAAGTCACGAGACCTGTCTCATTGCGAAGAGATTGCATGGGAAACGGATCTAGTAGCATCGTGAAACCCAACTCATCCGCAACACACCAATCGAGAGAATACAGAGTGCTGATTTGCTTAGTTAGAAGCTCCAAACCCCTCTTGATGTAAGAATCTCAGACAAAAAGCGTAGCCGGGTAAAACAAGAATGGGTGTGTCGGCCAATCGTGAGGAAAAGGCTCGGCTCGTTGCGTCCTGTTCATCGTTAAACCTGATAAAAATTAAATAGGAATGTTAGGGAATAAATATAAAAACTTAAAAATGGAAAAATCTAGAAAAAGTGCACCTCGCGCACATTTGTTCAAACACGGCGTGCACATGAAGATGCTCCCCGGGCATCTTTATATGCATCGCGAGCCTCAACAACATGATGAAGAACAGATCCGATTTTAGTCCAATTTTGTCCAAATTTCCACCTAGAAAGCATAGGGGTTCGATAATCGCTCCTCCTATAGGCTTAATACAACATCAATTAGGCTGGAAACACAGTAAACATTTGGATTTAACCAAAACCCTAAGTTTTTCCCAAAAACCCAAAAAACGTCAAATTGGAGCAGTATAATTAATGTTTAACAACAATCAACTATAGCACTACTAAAATCGGTCCATATACTAGATGATTAACCTATCATTTTTCTGTAATCATACAAAAATCGGAAAAATCCCATGTAACATCCGTCACTTGAGGTATTATTTATTTTAAATGCTTATTATTTATTTGTTAGGATATGAAGTAGATAAGTGGATTATTGAGTTGGACTTTAGCAAAGTGGGCCGATAAGTTGGGCTACCCGAAGACGTATGTTGTACATAAGCTTGGCGTACGCGGGGCGTTGTGCAACATTGGATGCAGGGTGCGGAGGCGCATACACGCAACATACCAAGGTGTACGCGCAACGTATGAATGCAGACTCCAAACCCTAATTTTTAGCGTTTAAGCCATATAAATACAACATTATGACTCAAACCCTAGCCTCCTTACCAACCTCTTAACCTCAGAAATCCTAGATAGCCTCTCATCCTTCATCCTTGTGTATTTTTGGCTTTGTGAAGTTCTTGGTGGTGTTTAGTAGCTTGAAAGAAGAAAGGAGAAGTTGGAGAAGAAGAAATTGAGTATCTTGAGCACAAGGATCCGAGATGACATCACCATTTAGCACTCATTGGAGGTATAAAGCTTTCAAATTTCTTCATGAATGTTTAGATATATGTTAATGGAGTTTTGGACCTCCTTAGGCCCCAAGAATGGATTTTTATGATTCAACTTTGTTTCTAGGCTTAGGGTTGCCACCCTAAGTGCTAAATGTTCCCCTATGTCAGTAAAGTTTCGATCTTTAAGGTCCTTTTATGACCATGCATGAGTTCTAGTCATATCCATGGAAGTTAGTTTCTATATTCCCAGTTTGGGTCCATTTGGTAGGCTGCAAGCGACCAAGTAATCGACTTTATGAGTTAAGACATGTGAATGGACTCAGATCTGTAATCTAGAATTAAGGTCTTAAAGGATTAAGCAGTTTTGAAGAATATGGATTAACAGGGTAGTATGCTGGGCGTACAAGCTAGTACGCGAAGCGTACAAGCCATATAGCCGATACACTTAACGTATAGAGGAGTACGCCCTACGTACTCACAGTTTTGGGCTTTATGTCTTTTTGGCCTCGGATTAGGCCAATCTTTGGACTTATCAGCTATTGGGCCTTAATGGGCCATCAGAAGTCAACTAATGGGCCAAGGACATGTTTGGGATTAAGGGAAGGCCTATTTGAGGACTTGGGCCCAATTTAGAAAATTAGGCCATTAGTGGGCCTTTAGTGGGCTTGGAAGATTAGATGGAATTGGGCCTAAGTTATGGTCTAAATTATACCATGGGGTAAAATGGTCATTTTACCCTAAGAAGCGTTATGGGATTTGACTGACAATGATAGCCAGGGAGTCGTTGGAGCAGCTGATAAAGATTCCTTACCGAGAGATTTCTGCAGTCAGCTTTGGGAGGTGAGTTTCCTCCTAGTTTGAAAGGGTCGAAGGCACCAAGGCCGACCCATATATGTTTTAATTAGTAGCTGAGTGTGGGCGGGGCCTGTATCTCATAGATAGCCAAGTGTGACGAGGCCCATATCTCCTAGTATTATTTGAGTATGGATATAGGATTGATTGATAGATTTGATTATACTTGTTATCTGTGTGATACTAGTATGTATGCTTAGTAGCTAAGTGTGGGCGGGTACCGTATCTCATAGTTAGCCGAGTGTGGGCGGGGCCTGTCACACCCCGAAACCGAAGGCGGAACCGTTCTGGGGCGGAGGACATCATGAATATCGCAATCAATGTACATAGGAAGCATAGTAAACACAAAACATTACATTACATAGATTCATTTACATTTGTTTGAAAGTAAAGATATACAAGTATTATACACATATATCATATGAACAAAAACAAAGACGAGTCTTCTAACGCTCCGTCTGCTCCAAAAGATGGCGGTGTACCTGTCTAATGCTAACCTGAGAATACAAGCAATTTGAAAATGTAACGACCCAATTTTCACGTCCAAAAATTTCGATTTTAAAACATTACTTTAGAAAACATTAATAATTAAAAACGTTGTTTGATCAAACCACACCACAACGTAAACCATGTCTAAAAGCCAAATCATACAACCAATCGAAATATCAGAGTATAAATCCCAGAGAAATCTCGTAAATGCGGAAACCAATGTGTGTTCATGATGTGCCGCTACCACGCCAGCTCCTTCCCTTTCAATGAAGAGGTACCTGAAACCAAAACTGTAAACTGTAAGCACAAAGCTTAGTGAGTTCCCCCATAATACCTCATACCATGCAAGCATATAACATACAACATTCAGCTAGGAGTTACGGCCCTCGCTCACACTCGTGAAGATACGGGCCCTGCCCACACTTCGCTAACCGGGAGATACGGGCCTCGCCCACACTTGTGAAGATACGGGCCCTGCCCACACTTCGCTAGCCGGGAGATACGGTCCTCGCCCATACTTGTGAAGATACGGGCCCTGCCCACACTTCGCTAGCCGGGAGATACGGGACTCGCCCACACTCTACTATCTGGGAGATACGGACCTAGCCCACACTCAACTGCTAACTCATAATATATAAGTATCACACAGACAACAAGTATCGACAACTCTATCATACCGACACATATATCATACTTAACTAAACCAAGAGATACGGGCTCGGCCCACACTCTAGTACTAACATCTCGTCTACACGGGTCGGCCTTGGTGCCTTAGACCCGTTCCTACTGGAAGGAAACTCACCTCGAAAAAGTTGTTGGTCTGTGTGGGAATTGACTGTCTGCTGCTGCTCCAGAAATCCTCCGGCTATAATTCCCACAAAACACTCAATCAAACACCGCTAACTGACCCTCGGGTAAATTGACCATTTACCCTTGATCAAGTTAAAAGTCAAAGCCAAAGTCATCTTTCAGTTGGCCCGACTCGCCGAGTTGGTTCCCCAACTCGCCGAGTCCTTATCCAATCAACTGTCCTGCAACCCGCCTCTACTCGTCGAGTTGGGCGTTGACTCGACGAGTTCTCCTTCTAAACCGATATCCAAGTCCTTCATCCTACTCGCCGAGTTGTATGAACAACTCGCCGAGTTCATCTTCATCCGATGAACAATTTATGCTGTGACTCGCCGAGTTGTATGAACAACTCGCCGATTCTGATCTTGATCTAAGAAGATTGCCTTGAACTCGCCGAGTCAGGGCGTCGACTCGCCGAGTTCCTTCATGGGTGAGTTCGGCTACCAACTCACCGAGTCCACCCAGGACTCACTAGTCAACTCGACACAACGAAAAGGGGAAAAACTCGGACACTCACGACCAGACTCGCCGAGTCAGAAGAGCGACTCACCTAGTCTACTTCATTCAAAAGCCATATACGTGATTTTGCTCGAATCCAGTCCATGCCATTCATAGATCTGGGCTCCTAGGGCCTGGTTTACACGTAAAGTTTCCAACTTTACATGTAGATCATCACCAATAAAGGTTCTAAGGCTTGAAGTGCACCAAAAGGGGTAGATCTAGGGCTTGTGTGCAATATGACTCCATAAAGGCAGTAGATCCAAGCTCCAGGGACTGAATGGGGTCTAGATCTAAAGGCTAACAACTTGAATCAACCAACAATGCACAACCAAGCTTAGGACATGGTTCAAGAAGGACTTTAATGGAGTAATAAGCATAGAAACAGAGGGAAAACGAGTTATACATCAAAGAAATTACTGAGAGAACACATAGATGCTTGGCTTCCTTCCCTTCCTCTTGATCTACTCCTCTTCCTTCTCAAAATCTTCAAGGAAACACACTAATAAGCCTCAAACTCACAAGAACAAGGGCTAGAACGTATGGAGAGCTTCTGGGGGTGAAGGGGGCGGAGTTGGGGCACAAATGGTCGTTTAAATAGGGTGCAAACCCTTGGAAATTAGGGTTTCATCAGACAGCGCGGACTTGATGAGTCGCCAACTTAACCGCGTCCCAAGTCTCGTCTCGACTCGGCGAGTCGGGCCTCCAACTCGCCGAGTCCAAGGCCAATAATACAAAATACTCAGATAAATCTAACATACCAGGAACTAGGTGCTACAAATCTCCCCCACTTATTTTAGACTTCGTCCTCGAAGTCTGCTGCTCGATCCTGAAACAGCTCGGGGTAATGCTCCATCATCTCTTCCACCGGCTCCCAAGTCCACTCCGATCCCTTCCGGTGCTGCCATTGCACCATCACGAGTTCCACTCGCTTGTTCCTCAAATCCTTCGACTTCTTGTCGAGGATTGCGACTGGGCGCTCAATGTAATTCAGACTGTCATCAACCTGTATATCCTCTATCGGCACTACTGCTGAATTGTCCACTACGCACTTCCGCAACTGAGAAACATGGAAAGTGCTGTGGATCTGGCTGAGCTCGACTGGCAGATCCAGCCTATACGCCACGTTGCCCACCCGGGCTACAACCCTGAATGGTCCGATGAATCTGGGGCCCAACTTGCCCCGCTTCCTGAATCTAATGACGCCTTTCCAATGCGACACCTTCAGGAGAACCATATCCCCGACTTGGAACTCCAATTCGAATCGACACTTGTCGGCGTAACTTTTCTGTCGACTCTGAGTAGTCTGAAGCCTGCTCGCACCTGCTGGATCCTCTCGGTCGTCTTGAGCACCACCTCGGTGCTCCCCATGACCCTCTGGCCAACCTCCCCCCCAGCATATCGGGGTCCTGCACCTCCGACCGTACAACTCGAAAGGAGGGCGGTCAATACTCGCGTGGTAGCTGTTGTTGTATGAGAACTCTGCCAAGGGAAGATAGGTATCCCAGCTACCACCGAAATCTAGCACGCATGCGCGCAACATATCCTCCAAAGTCTGGATGGTCCGCTCGCTCTGACCATCCGTCTGTGGGTGAAAGGTGGTGCTAAAATGCAGACGAGTGCCCAACTCGTCATGAAACCTCTTCCAAAATCTGGAAGTAAAACGCACATCCCTATCCGAGATAACCGATACTGGCACCCCGTGCCGCGCCACAACCTCCCTAATATAGATGTCGGCCAATTTCTCGGCCGATATGCTCTCCTGAATTGGAATAAAATGAGCACTCTTGGTCAATCGATCCATGATGACCCAAATCGAATCTACTCCACGCGCGGTCCTGGGAAGCTTCGTGATAAAATCCATCGTGATATCTTCCCATTTCCACAACGGGATATCCAACGGCTGCATCTTGCCATGCGATCTCTGATGTTCGGCCTTGACCTTCGTGCAGGTCAAGCACCGCTCGACGTACCAAGCCACATCCCGCTTCATGCAGGGCCACCAATAATCTAGACGAAGATCCCTATACATCTTCGTCGCCCCTGGATGAATAGAGAATCGGGATTTATGCGCCTCCTCCATCAAGATCTGGCGCACGCCTCCGTGATACGGCACCCACACCCTACGGTGTAGTGTTACTAGTCCTCGACTATCATAATCGAAGGAGGAAACCTGACCCACCACACGCTCGCTCTTCCGATGCTCCTCATTGATAGCCTCCTGTTGAGCCTCCCGAATTTGCTCCAACAGGGGAGTCACTATGGTCATCCTCATGCAAATATCGTTGATCGGTGCCACCTTGTGGCTAAGTGCATCGGCCACCACGTTGGCCTTCCCCGGGTGATAGAGGATTTCGCAATCATAATCCTTCACTACGTCCAACCACCGACGCTGCCTCATGTTCAGATTCGGCTGATCCATGAGGTACCTCAAACTCTTGTGGTCCGTGTAGATGGTACATCGAACCCCGTAGAGGTAATGCCGCCAAATCTTGAGGGCAAAAACCACCACCCCCAACTCCAAATCATGCGTCGGGTAGTTCGCCTCGTGAGGCTTGAGCTGCCTCGAAGCGTAGGCAATGACATGCCCCCTCTGTCTCAGCGTCTCAAACGCAGCCTGCTGCTCGGGTCCCCACCAAAAGACTACAGCTTTCTTTGTCAGCCGCGTCAGGGGTACGGCTATCTTGGAGAAGTCCTGAATGAATCTCCGATAATAGCCTGCCAATCCCAGGAAACTTCGAATCTCAGATGGAGACTTCGGAACCTCCCGTCTCATCACGACCTCGACCTTGGCCGGATCGACCAGAATCCCATTCTGGTTGACAAGGTGTCCGAGAAATTGCACCTCGCGCAACCAAAACTCGCACTTGGAGAACTTGGCATACAAGCTCTCCCTCCTCAGGGTCTCCAAAACCTCTCTCAGGTGCTCCTGATGCTGCTCCTGTGTCTTGGAATAAACCAAGATGTCGTCGATGAAAACTATCACAGACCGATCCAGCATCGGCCTGCACACGCGGTTCATGAGGTCCATGAACGCGGCAGGAGCATTGGTGAGCCCAAACGGCATCACCACGAACTCGTAGTGGCCATAGCACGTCCGAAACGCGGTCTTCTGCGCATCCCCCTCTCTGACCCTCATCTGATGGTATCCCGAATGCAAATCGATCTTAGAAAACCAAGACGCTCCCTGAAGCTGGTCAAAGAGATCATCAATCCTCGGGAGTGGGTAATGGTTCTTCACCGTTACCTTGTTCAGCTCCCGATAGTCTATGCACATTCGGTGCGGCCCATCCTTCTTCTTCACAAACAGGATCGAGGCTCCCCAGGGTGAACTGCTCAGACGAATAAATCCCTTGTCTAGCAACTCCTGCAGCTGCGTAGACAACTCCTGCATCTCGGGAGGAGCCAACCGATACGGTGCCTTGGCTATCGGAGCCGCACCAGGAACAAGGTCAATCCTAAACTCCACCTGTCGCTCCGGAGGTATCCCAGGAAGCTCCTCTGGGAAAACATCCGCGAAATCTCGAAGCACAGGAACCTCGCTCACTGTTGCCTTACCCGCCTCCCGGGTATCCATCACATACGCGACATATCCTACGCATCCCTGCTGAGGATATCGTCTAGCCCTCGCTGCTAAACATACAGTGGGTCCGCAATGTGGCCTCTCGCCATGAATCACTAACTCTCCCTGATAAGATTATAACTTAATCTTGAAGATCGATTAGATCTTAAACAGGTAAATAAAGATTAAACAGCAAGAACACGAAAACAATGAACAACTCAAGAATGAATCAAACGTGTCGAATGATTATAAAACAACCCTCAGAAGAGCTCGACAAAGAACATCAACTGTAGAGGGTTAGAAGGTTTACAGGAACGATAAAGAAAATCAAAGCTATCGTAATTCTCTCTATTGTATTCTAGATCGTTTTTCTAATATGCATGCAAGCATATTCTTATATAGTAAACCTAACAGGCTCACGGTTGGACAGGCCCAAACCGGAGTACAAAACTATTGGACTAATAGCCTAGCCCAATGACGCAATACTTAAACGAATCTGCAACCCAACAATCTCCCCCTTTGCGTCAATTGGAGCGAGATCTTCACTTCTTGGGCCAGCAGCAGCGGCAGGTACCTTCTTCTTTACAGTCTGAAACAGACGAGAGATAAGAGCAAGTATCATCTGTCTGAATCTGATGTACCATTGGATCATATCGTTGAAGTATTTGATATCATCCGCTGCATTCTCTTTACACCGACGGATGATCGACAGCACATGCTCTAGACAAGTAGTGGTATAAAGATGTTTATCCGCTAAGGCAAAGAGACATTTCTGTCCTTCTGCTCTACTGAACATGACCGAATTACGCCTCGGGTCAATCTTGCCCATCTTCATTTGATTGAGATCACTGGCCAATCCAACAGGAGATATCTTTGGTTTCTTCTTGAAGACTGTGGCTATCTCTTGATCCATCAAGGCGACCTCCATGATGTAACAAACTATCATCCTTTTGAGATGGTCAGTAATTGGACCATATTCAGCTTCATTCGTCAAAAGGATGTTATGCAGAACGATCTAATCATGGGGGTTGAGGTTAGGTAGATCTGCTAAGGATATAAGATGTTCGGTTCTAGCAGACCCTTTGATTACCCTGAACCGAACGTTGATGAATCTCCCTTCGGTATACGGCTTCAGAACCCGAACGTTAACGATCTTCTGAGCGCTCCATGTTTGGTACTATGGTTGAGCGGCCTTCAGATAGAATTCGATTAACTCCCGATCAACCTCAGGATTAGGATGAGGGACTTCAAAAATGTTGGAGAAGGCGTGGAAGATAAACGCCTTTCGAGTCAAGGGCATATCGAACTGCGAATCAACAGAATTGTAGCAGTCGAAGGATATCACCGGTTCGAGCCATAGGATGCTAGGAGTATCTATGGCCTCCTTCATCATTCTCTCCCGTGTCCAAGCAGGGAAAAGAGTCTTCCTGCTCTCGAGGAGACCGTGGGCTTCTTTCTTCTTGCGTTCGGCTTCTTCAGCTTCTCGTGCCACACGAATGTTATCATTTTCAACATTGTGACTATTTTTGCGTTTCAGCAAGTCAGCAATGGTTTCTTTATCATCTTCATCTTCATCTTCTTCCTCAGCTATTTTGTTTCCTTTATCCTTCACACCCAAACCCGAAGTTTAACCAGTAGGAGGAGGTTCGGTTGTGTGAGCAGCTTTTGAGGAAGGAGGTGGTTTCGATCCGGACTTCACTTCTCCCCCTTGTTTCGGAGTGGACACGAAACTAGGAAGCCCTTCAATTTTGCTGAGAAGGTCCAGGGCAGGAGTAAGTTTTTCAGCAAGGGTTCGCCTCACCGAATGATTGAGAATCGGATCGTGTGCTTCCAGGATGTTGGATAGGGCAGAGTGTACATCCGAAACACATGTTTTGATAACCTCCCGTTCAGATTGAAGAGCTTCAATCTGTTGCTGAGAGTTTGAAAGGTGAGTGCTCTTGACCTTGAGGGCGGTGGTTTTACTTGCCAGAACGTCCATTAACGAGTTTTCGGCAGCGAGATCCTCTTTAAGTTTAGCGAGGCGCTCGTCAATGGAGGCACGAAGGGCCGAGTTGTCGTCGCTGATGGATTGGCGAAGGGTAGCGAACGACTTCAACTCCGTTGAGACGAACATGGCCAATTGTTGAAAGATTGGTTCCAACGTTGTCTTTGTAGCATCAGTGCTCTCCTGTAAGGACTTCAACAGGGAAGAGGCTTCAGAGAATAGTTTATCGACTTTTGCGGTCACAGCCTCACAAGATTTTGTGGAGGCGTCTATTGCTGCAGTGGCTGAAGCGACGGAATCATGCTGAGCCCTGGAGAAGGCATCAACAATCTTCTGAAGAGCGGCTTTAGAGAGAGAGGACTGAGTGTTGGAGGATGAAGCAAGAAGCAAGTCAACCTTCTCGTTTAGCTCCTTAAGATGATTCTTTGTTACTGGAGCATCGTCCTCGTCGTCGCTTTGGACCTGAAACAGACTAAAGTAGACCGAATCGAAGGTCATATTTTCCCCGCCAAGGAAAGGGTTATCTCCATCAGAGGCATGATCTGGAGATGTTGGGGGTGTGGTGGTTTGTGTAGGTTCAGGTTGAGTGCTGGTGGGGGTAGTTTCGGGTGGAGGTTGAGTGTGGGTAGGTTCGGTTGTATGCTGGGTTTCGGTTGTATGAGGAGGTTCGGTTACAGATGGTGTTTCGGTTGCATCGGTATGAACCCCCGTATCAGATACGTTGGTTGTAACCTTTGCAGTTGTTGTAGTGTCATCTGTGAAAATGGGTGGTGGTATAGGGAAAAAGGTTTTAGGAATGGTGGTAGAGGGGTTTATGGTGGGAATGGAAGTAGGGATTGTTTGAGTAGGAGAGGGAATGGGTGAGACATGAATTTCCATGTCTGGGGTAGGTGATCGGGGTGGGGTGTTGCCTCTTGGAGGGGTTTCGCCTCTTTGAAAGCTGTCCGAACCCAAACTCTCACCTTCTGAGTCACTCGAAGAGGAAGCGATTACAAGCTTTCGCTTCGGTTGAGTCTTCCGGTTCTTCGGCTACGGGGACTGTGCAGCTTTGGTTGGTTTCCTCTTCCTGGGAGAAGGACCTTTACCCCTTTGGTCACTTGCTTCCCTTTCTCTGCCTTTTTGCCCCTATTAACAGGCTTGTCAGCATCATGGATGGATTTGAGCATTTCCTGTGTGAGTTCCCTAGGTCCAGACGCCTTGAACTCCTTAATGGTCCCGATGATCCTGCTGTCAGATGGAACATCGCCGTACATTGTCTCCGGAATTGAGCCAATGAAAGAAAACTTGGATGCATCTGAGACGATATCTTCGTGGTATGAAAAGTACCAATCGAAGACATCGATGCACCGGCAGCAGTGGGAACATCAAATTGATCCATCGCCCATTTTGTGATGAGAGTCCAGAACCGGGCATACGACACCTCAGAATGTCGTGAAGAAGAAGAGAGGCTTTGGATGAGGTGTTGCCAGAGAACAAACCCATAGTCAAGATTGACACCGTTGTAGACGCCATACATAATCGACAAGAACAGTCGACTAGAACCATCGGATCCTGAGCTTCGTTCAGATAAGCCCTTGAAGAGGACTGTAAACATGCCGTTCCACTTGTGAGATCGGTATAGTCTATTGAACAAGTAGGTAATAATAAATTTGAAAGTGGCTTGGAAAATATAAAATCTCAACAAAAAAATAAAAAACTGGATCCCAAGGGAAGAAATGTTATGGTGTTTAACAATTTCATAGGAATCACATAAAATAAAATTTTGAGATTTCATCAAGATACATCCGTCAATTCTTTGGTGAAAACTTGAGCAAATTAATTGTTCATCGTCAATTCAGATTTGGTGTTGAATTTTGGGTTTCACTCAGCTCGTAGTGGCACGAAACTGAGATCATAAACACAGTTGTTGTGTAACCATAAACCTCAGTGGTAATTTCTGAGAGTCTCAAGGGTTACGTTGATGAAACGAATGTAATGGAGAAATGTAATAGAGATGGTGTAAGAAATTAAAGTACCTCTGCTGCGAAAATAAGGACCAAGTAGAAAACTCTTATCTCATGTGAGAAGAGAGTGAGGTAGCTCACGATTAGAATAAATGTGATAGCCTAATTGGGAAGACAAGGTTTGTTTATACCAAGTCATTAAGGCTATTATTCAGAATCTTATGAGGCTTGGGACACATACAACAGCATGCTTCTAGGGACACTTAAGTAATCCAACAATTATATCCCCATAAACGAACGAACACACAAAAGTAAGAAAAATATTTTTGGAGTTTTTGATATAAATAAAAATAAAATAATAAAAAAATAATAAAAAAAATAAGCAAGAAAGAAAAAAAATAAGACTTAAAAACTATTTTTAAAAAAACTTTGAAAAAAAATTTGTAACCGAACCCGAACGTTCGGTTGGTTTTGGTTGAGAAAATTTTGAAAAACCGAACCCGAGCGTTCGGTTGGTTTCGGTTGAAGAAAATTTTGAAAAACCGAACCCGAACCTTCGGTAGGTTTCGGTTTTGGAAAATTTTGAAAAACCGAACCCGAACCTTCGGTAGGTTTCGGTTTTCGAAAATTTTGAAAAACCGAACCCGAACCTTCGGTAGGTTTCGGTTTTGGAAAATTTTAGAAAACCAAGGAATTGAGGCATGCAATCAGAAAATACTTTTGACAATAAGATAAACAACTTTGTACAAGAAATTTACAACCAAGAAATCTACCTTTGTGGTGATGAGCGAGTCAGATGATTTAACCGAACCTGAACGTTCGGTCAATTTCGCTTCTTACGTTTGGGGTTGAGAGGTAGTTTGAGGTACTGACTCTGATTCCATCATACCTAGCCCTTGTAAAATTCTGTTGAATGATGCTTCAGGAAGAGCATTGGTAAAGACGTCTGCCAGTTGATCTGTGGTTCTTACAAAGTGTACTTCAACGTTTCCATCTTCCACATGATCTTTGATGAAGTGATACCTCAGTGCTATGTGTTTGGTTTTAGAGTGTTGCACTGGGTTATGACAGATCCTAATTGCACTTTCAGAGTCACAATATAGTGGGATCTTCTTCATATTGAGTCCATAGTCTTGAAGTTGACTTTGGATCCAAATCACTTGAGAGGTGCAGGATGCAGCGACTATGTATTCAGCTTCGACAGTAGACAACGACACGCACGTTTGTTTCTTTGATTGCCAGCTAACCAACTTCCCGTCAAGGAATTGACAGCCGCCAATGGTGCTTTTTCTGTCGAGTCCACATCCTCCAAGGTCTGCATCTGAGTAGGCTTGAACGAAGAAGCCTGAGTTGGAAGGATACCATAGACCTAAGGAGGCAGTTCGCTTGAGATATCGTAAAATGTTCTTCACTGCAAGCATGTGAGGTTCGCGTGGGTTTGCCTGAAATCTAGCACAGTAACACACAGAAAACATGATGTCAGGCCTGCTACCAGTAAGATACATTAGTGAGCCTATCATTTGACGATAGAGCGTGATATCAACAGCCGGTTTGTCCAGAGATGGAGTTAGCTTGGTGCCGAATGCCATTGGGACTTTGACTTTGGAATCTCCCATCATGCCAAATTTTGCTAAGAGAGTCTTCGTGTAAGCTTCCTGATTGATAAAGATGCCTTCGGGTCCCTGTCTAATATTTAAACCAAGGAAAAAGTTAATAGGACCCGTTGAGCTCATTTCAAATTTAGTCTCCATCAGCTTTCTGAATTCAGCTGTTAGGCTAGGATTCGTTGAGCCAAAGATGATATCATCGACATAAATTTGAACGATCATAAGGTGGTTACCTTCCTTTTTGCGAAAGAAGGTTGGGTCAACCGAACCTTGTTTGAATTTAGACATCTTTAAGAATTTAGTTAGCGTTTCATACCAGGCTCTCGGAGCTTGTTTGAGTCCATACACAGCTTTATCCAGAATGTAGCAATGATTGGGATACTTTTCGTTCACGAAACCAGGAGGTTGCTCCACATACACTGTTTCTTCGAGTTCTCCATTAAGAAATGCACACTTGACGTCCATTTGGAAAACTTCAAGGTTTTTGTGGGCAGCATAAGCAAGAAATATTCTTACAGATTCCAGCCTAGCTACAGGAGCGAAAGTCTCTTCATAATCAATCCCTTCCTCCTGACAATATCCTTTTACTACCAGACGAGCTTTGTTCCTTATAACGTTCCCTTCCTTGTCCATTTTATTCCTAAAGACCCATTTGAGACCAACAACCGAGGCATCTGGAGGAGTTGGAATGAGGCGCCAGACTTTGTTCCTTTCAAATTCGTTCAGTTCGTCTTGCATCGCTTGAACCCAATCGGAGTGATCGAGAGCAGTGTTAACTGTCTTCGGTTCAACTTTTGATACGAATGAGTTAAACATGCAAAATTCAACTTTGGAAAATAAGGATGTCTGTTTTGCCTTGAGTTGTGATTGGGTTAGAACCTTTTCAGAAACATCACCAACAACTTGAGACATAGGATGATCTCTGGTCCATTTGGTAAGAGGAGGGTAGTTTGGAACAAAAGTAGGATCCAGTGCAGCATTGATCATTTCTTCTGGCTCGGATTGGCTTTCGTAGTCGAATGACATATCAGCTTGCTCCCCCTCGTTAGATGAGCTTTCTGGAATGCTTTGAGAAACTTGAGGATCAGAGGTTTCTTGTGGTGTTGGGTTTTCAGGCGTTGATGCACCTTCAGATGGTGAAGCACTTTCGGTTGGAGAAGTACTTTCGGGAGCAGTTGGAGAACTTGGCTCCCCCTCAGCATGTGAGGTCGGCTGAGTTGATGACGGTTGATCCTCCCCCTCGACTGAAGCATCGTTTGATGGAGGTTCGTCAGAATTCGATCCTCCTTCGTTCATTCTCCTGGCAGCTTCTTCGACAATTTGCTTCATATGGTCTACCTTGTTGTCTGCTACGCCTGCTTCTGAGAGAGTAGCTTTCTCTGGTTCGTCAAATAGCTCCATAAACTTCTCGAATAGATTAGCAATCGAGACTGTGACTTGGCCAGTTTGAGGAAAAATTTCCCTAGCTGTGTCTTCTTTGACCTGTAGCTTTTTGACATAGCTATCATCGAAAGTCACGTAGTAAGTCTCTTCGATTTTCCTCGAACGCTTGTTTAATACTCTGTATGCTTTGGAAGTGAGAGAGTAGCCCAGAAAGATTCCCTCGTCGGCTTTGACATCAAACTTGTTGCGGTGTTCTTTAGAGTTAGAGATGAAACACCGTGAGCCGAACACATGGAAAAATTTCACATTGGGCTTCCTGTTGTTGAGAATCTCATAAGGTGTGAGCGTGAATCGCTTGTTGAGATATGACCTGTTCTGTGTAAAAAAAGCAGCAGAAATAGCATCAGCCCAAAAGTAAAGAGGTAAGGAAGCGAAACTTAGCATGGTTCGGGCAGCTTCACACAAAGATCATTTTCGTCTTTCGACAATTCCGTTCTGTTGAGGTGTGTAGGGAGCTGAGAAGTGGTGACTTATTCCCTTTTCTGCCAGAAATTCTTCAAATTCTCTATTTTTGAATTCCAGACCATTGTCACTCCTGATGTTGCGAACCACCTTCTTCAGCTGTACTTCAATCTGCTTGATGAACACTTTCAGCTTATGAGTCACTTTAGATTTAAGCTTTAGAAAGAACACCCATGTAAATCGCGAAAAGTCATCAACAATAACAAGAATATACTTGCTACCACCGATGCTTTTGATAGATGACGGACCACACAAATCAATATGAAGTAATTCGAGTGGTTCAACAACTTTAGTGTTAATTATAGATGGATGACTTTGACGATTCTGCTTCCCCATTTCGCATGCATCACATAAATGATCTCTATCGAACTTGAGCAATGGAAGACCTCGAACATGACCTCCAGTGACAAGTTTGTTGATATCTTTAAAGTTGAGATGAGAGAGTCTTCGGTGCCACAACCAGCTTTCGTCAGATTGTGCTTTTGATAACAGGCATATAGCTGGGTTTCCTTTGATGGGTTTGAGGTTTAGAGGAAACATTTCACCCTTACGCTCCGATTTGAGAATAACTTTCTTTGTCTTCTTCTCAATAATTTCAGAACCCTCATCGTCGAATGAGACTTTGAGACCGGTACCTCCAACAAGCTGAGATACACTGATGAGGTTGTGTTGTAGTCCTTCCACGTATGCTACCTTCCTTATAGTGAAATCACCATTGGTAATCATTCCGTATCCCTTTATGGTGCCGAAGGAGTTGTTTCCAAACTTGACGTTGCCACCATTTGTAAGAGACCTGTATTCCCTGAGCTCTTCTTTCCTCCCTGTCATGTGACGCGAGCAGCCACTATCGATGTACCATTCTTCGTCAAACTGCTCGTCACTTATAACCTGCAAAAATTAAGCAGATTTAGGAACCCAAAGTTTCTTGGGTCCACGTGAGCCTTTCACAGGTACAGGAATAGTAAGAGAGATGTCAACAAGATATGTTCGTTTTATTAGTGTTGTTTCATCTTTCTTTTTGATGGTAAAAACTTTGATTTTATTAGGATTAGGTGCATTTGGTTTAGACTCTGGTTTGGATGCAGAAACCTTCTGTTTGCCTTTTTGTTCAGCTGACAAATGAGATTTTTGAGAATGAACAGAATGAACTTTAGAGCGAGATGGAGATGAATTGGAAGAATTAGAAGAATTAGATGAGTGAGATTGAGAGGGCGTAGATTGAGATGACTTCTTGGCTGGAGACTCTAGGTGGCCTTTTTGCTTTTGATCATTGGTGGGACTGACCTTAGAGTTTTGATCTCTTTTTATTTTAGAACCGAACCTTTGCTTTCGGTTGGTTTCGTTCTCTGAACCGAACCTTTGCTTTCGGTTGGAGTCATCCTCAGAACCGAACCTTTGCTTTCGGTTGTAGTGGCTCTCGTGTTTTTTAATAGGATTATTCTCAAACTTTAGATTCTTGTCTTGATGTGAGAAATATGCATTCTGGGATTGCAAGAATTGTTTCCTTTCAGAGAGATTCTTCCTGTATCTCTGGTTCCTTTGACGTTTCTGATTCCTCATCTGCTTCGGTTGATGATGGATGTTGGCTTTCATTTTCGGTTTCTCTTTGGCTGGTTCACTTTGAACTGTGGAAGTTTCACTTTGAACTGAGGAACTAAAGGGAATGTCTTCTTTTACCGAACTTCCATTTTCTTGAGGAATGTCTTTCGTACCACTGGTACTTGGCACATCGAAATTATCTGGCTTGTTCAAGGGTTCTGGTACGTATCTACCTTTACTTTTCCATGAGGTCCTTTCTGATAAGCCTACCGTTTCATCTGCATTATCGATTGGAGCTGACCAGAAGAACTCATCACAGCCATCAGCATTGTCTTCTTTTACAATTGCTGTGAGTTCAGCAGTCTGATGTTCGGTTACTCTTGTGACCTTGTACACTTGATTTGGAGTGGTCCTAACCTTTTGATATACAACGGCTTTCTCTGCTAAGATCGGGGACTTTTGTTGGGACAATCGAGCGAACTCCACTGAATTTTTTGAAATTAGATTCTTGTGGTTTTCACATTCGCTTTTCACAAATTCTGAGCAGTCAACCGTGTCCTCTACAGAAATTTCACTCATATTGTCATCCTCATTAAGCTCAGATTCATTTTCAACATCAATTTTGTTTTCTAAGCTCAAGTTGGCGTTTAAAGAGTCAAATTTTTGTATGGTTTCGGTTCTCAGTTTAAGTCTATCATTTTCATCCAAAAGGTTTTTAAGCATGTCCTTATGGTCCTTGGATTTAATGAAAGATTCTATTTTGTCCAGTCCATACATATAGGTCGGATTGACGTCATCAGATGATATCACACTCTCACAATTATAAGCTTCAGCATCAATTTCATCCTCCTTAAACTCAAGGAAGGGCAAAATCATGCGATGAATCTTTTGTCCTATTTCACAATCCAAGTGAAGCTGAGTAATATTAGTGTAAAGACGTTTTGCAATCAAACAAAAAACATTTCGCTGTTTTAACAGCTTTAAATTGTCTCTTTGTAAATAAATATTTTCATCTTTTATTTTGACTAATTCTGACTCCTTCAACTCGATCCACATGCGCCGTTCCTCACTCTTCGAAGGCACCCTGCTTAATTGATCAGTTAGGTTAGAATTGGTGACTCGAGTTTGAGTTAAACTACTATCTAGATGAGAGATTCGTGAATTAACACTTTTTAGTTCTTTTTCATATGAGCATTGTGGTACTTTAAATGAAACAAAAACTGATTGTACCTTCTTGATCAGTTCATCGAGCTCGTTGAACTGCACGCTGAGCGGTTTGGCTGTAAAGCACATATCCTGCTGCTCCTTCGGTTCATTGCTTCCACCATCAGTGTTGTATCCCCTCATCTGAGATACTTCAGACACCATCAAGCACCTTCCTCCACTGCTCTCCTCTTTTGCCACACAAGCCTTTCCATGAGAAGGCTTCCTCACTTCATCGTCTTCAGAGTCGGTTGACCAAACTTCCACGCCACCGAACTCGTCATCAGCAACCGAACCCTGCACAATTAGAGCATTCATGGAAGGGTTAGCGGTAGATTTCTTCTTCCTTCTCTCATCAAGCTTTTTCTGCAGCAAAGCTTCCTCATCCTTTTCCTCATCCTTTTCAGCCATCTTTTTGAGGACACAATCCTTTGCATAGTGGTTTTTCCCTCCACAGTAGTAACAGCTTACTCCAGAATCACCGTCTGCCTTCGGTTCCTTCTTAGACTCTTCAACCTTCGGTTCATCTTTAACCTTTTCTGAACTATAACTCCCCTGCCAGTTTCGGTTTTTGTTGCTGGGGAATCTCTTCTTAATGAACCTCTTGGGGTTAGACACCATCATAGCATAATCCTCAGACGTGAGGTCATACTCCTGCAAGTTGAGGTCTTCATCCTCCATCACAACTTTACTTTTTGACAGGAGGGCCAACGAACCTAGGCTTGAGACAACATTCTTTTCCTGCAACACAATCTTCTCCTGAGACTTGAGAATGCCCACCAGTTTCGCCAAGGAATATGATTTAAATTGCTCATGGGCTTTAACTGTAGACACCACTGCTCTCCACTCTGATCTTAGACCATTTAAAAACATAACCTTCTGCTCAATAAGCTTCCTTTCGATGTCATGTTTGATCATCTTGCTGAGAAGATGATTGAAGCGATCGAACGTTTGGGTCACAGTTTCTTCGGCTCCTTGCCTGAATTCTCCAAACTCAGACAAGAGTAAGGTTTGGATAGAGTGTTCAAGATCCTCATCTGTAGAGTACAATTCACGAAGCCTATCCCAAATTTCCTTTGCCGTCGTGCATGAGCTTACCAACCTGAAAGTGTCGGACTGAAGGGCGAATCTGATCAATCTTAACGCCTTGATATTGCACTGGAATTTATCTTTTTCATCTTGCGCAATATCTTTAACATCCTTCCGTAGATCATTATACTCCTTTTGAGTTTTAATAATCCTTGAAGTTGCAGAGTGAGAAAATGGTCCATTAATAATTGCTTCCCAGATGAGGTATCCATTATCCTCAGATCCTATAACATAATCTTCGAAGTGATGCGCCCAGACTTCATAATCGTGGGTGTATAGGATGGGAATCTTCGTTGTTGATCCAATGCTGTTTGAAATATTGATGGGATTCGATTGCGACTCGTCCATAATGATCGAATAACCTGTTCAAAGATCAGACTTGTAATAAATCAAATTAGGGCAAAACAATAAATATCAAGATACGTCAATAATGAGATGACGGCTCAATAAATATCAGTAATTGCGGAAAACCCTAATTGAAACCTTTTTCACAGAAAAGAAGTGTATCGATTACACAACCTCCTGCTCTGATACCAATTGATAAGATTAAAACTTAATCTTGAAGATCGATTAGATCTTAAACAGGTAAATAAAGATTAAACAGCAAGAACACGAAAACAATGAACAACTCAAGAATGAATCAAACGTGTCGAATGATTATAAAACAACCCTCAGAAGAGCTCGACAAAGAACATCAACTGTAGAGGGTTAGAAGGTTTACAGGAACGATAAAGAAAATCAAAGCTATCGTAATTCTCTCTATTGTATTCTAGATCGTTTTTCTAATATGCATGCAAGCATATTCTTATATAGTAAACCTAACAGGCTCACGGTTGGACAGGCCCAAACCGGAGTACAAAACTATTGGACTAATAGTCGAGCCCAATGACGCAATACTTAAACGAATATGCAACCCAACACTCCCCCGCCTGGGGTCCTGAATCGCACTAGCTGCTGTGCGTATTCTATCACCGCCCCATTAGGGCTCAACTAATCCATGCCTATAATCACCTTGTTCCCACTCAACGGAATGGGAACCAAGTCTACCAAGCTCCTCAAAAAAACGCAATACGCAATCCCGGAACACCATCGATGCTCGCACCGATCGATCATCAGCAATCTATACCTCTAAAGGGCAATCCAATATGCCTGAAGACTCAGGAAACTTCTTGCTAAGCACAAGGGAAACAAATGATCGGGAGGAACCCGAGTCGAACAACACCTGGACTGCGATGCCGTTCACATGGAACGATCCTAATGCATACATATACACACAGAGCACATATCAATATCATAACATCATAAAATAAAGTAGAGGGAAAGAATCATACCCGTCACCACGTCGGGTGCGGCGCATGCCTCCTCGGTAGTCAGCTGAAATGCCCGACTCCTCACCACCGGAGCCTCTGCCTTGCCTTGCCGGCCATCAGTGATCCGCAAGGTCACTGGAGCTGGCACCTTTACTAGCACCGATGCTGTCAACTGGGGGCAACTGGCCTTCTTATGGCCCCTCTGGTTGCAGTAAAAACACAACAACTCCGATGTCTGAATAGCCAAAACTGGAGTAGTACAATCCCTGCTAAAGTGCCCTACCTTGCCGCACTTGTAGCAACCTGCTGACCCCATTCTACATGCTCCCTCATGTGTCCTGCCGCATTTCCCGCAGCGGCCCGGTCCTCCTTGGCCTTTCGGTCTCCCATATGATCCCATAGGCTTATTCCTCGAAGCCCCAACCGCTTGCCCCGCCTCTACTTTCCGTTTCTGAATGTGCTCTAAATCGATCTCCCTTTCCCTCGCCCTGGCAATCATGGACTCCAGGGTAGGGCAAGCAATTTTCATACACTGAAGCACATAAAGCAGGCTCATAAGGCATCACTACTAGATCCTTAGTCCTATTTTAGCATGCTGTTCTACTGAAACTGATAAACACAACATAAGCTTGTATGGGTACTTTGGGGAATACTTACTTGAGCTCAGCCGATTGCGCACGTCACACACTTCGTTTCTTCTTAAAATACTTTACTTGACCTTTTAGAAAACGTTTTCTTTTTCAGAATCTTTTGACCCCTCAATCTGAGTTCAGATACCCCCAAAGGTGTGTCAGAATCCCTCAAACCAGGGCTCTGATACCAACTTGTAACGACCCAATTTTCACGTCCAAAAATTTTGTTTTTAAAACATTACTTTAAAAAACATTAATAATTAAAAACATTGTTTGATTAAACCACATCACAACGTAAACCATGTCTAAAAGCCAAATCATACAACCAGTCGAAATATCAGAGTATAAATCCTAGAGAAATCTCGTAAATGTGGAAACCAGTGTGTGTGCATGATGTGCCACTACCGCGCCAACTCCTTACCCTTCGATGAAGAGGTACCTGAAACCAAAACTATAAAATGTAAGCACAAAGCTTAGTGAGTTCCCCCATAATACCTCATACCATGCAAGCATATAACATACAACATTTAGCTAGGAGTTACAGGCCTCGCCCACACTCGTGAAGATACGGGCCGTGCCCACACTTCGCTAACCGGGAGATACGGGCCTTGCCCACACTTGTGAAGATACGGGCCCTGCCCACACTTCACTAGCCGGGAGATACGAGCCTCACCCACACTTTTGAATATACATGCCCTGCCCACACTTCGCTAGCCGGGAGATACGGGCCTCGCCCACACTCTACTATCTGGGAGATACGGGCCTAGCCCACACTCAACCGCTAACTCATAATATACAAGTATCACACAGACAACAAGTATAGACAACTCTATCATACTGACACATATATCATACTTAACTAAACCAAGAGATACGGGCTCGGCCCACACTCTAGTACTAACATATCGTCTACACGGGTCGGCCTTGGTGCCTTAGACCCGTTCCTACTGGAAGGAAACTCACCTCGAAAAAGTTGCTGGTCTGTGTGGGAATTGACTGTCTGCTGCTGCTGCTGCTCCGGAAATCCTTCGGCTATAATTCCCACAAAACACTCAATCAAACAACGCTAACTGACCCTCGGGTAAATTGACCATTTACCCTTGATCAAGTTAAAATTCAAAGCCAGAGTCATCTTTCAGTTGACCCGACTCGCCGAGTTGGTTCCCCAACTCGCCGAGTCCTTATCCAATCAACTGTCCTGCAACCCTCCTCTACTCGTCGAGTTGGGCATTGACTCGACGAGTTCCCCTTCTAAACCGATATCCAAGTCCATCATCCTACTCGCCGAGTTGTATGAACAACTCGCCGAGTTCATCTTCTTCCGATGAACAATTTATGCTGTGACTCGCCGAGTTGTATGAACAACTCGCCGATTCTGATCTTGATCTAAGAAGATTGCCTTGAACTTGCCGAGTCAGGGCGTCGACTCGCCGAGTTCCTTCATGGGTGAGTTTGGCTACCAACTCACCGAGTCCACCCAGGACTCACTACTCAACTCGACACAACGAAATAGGGACAAACTCGGAGACTCGCGACTAGACTCGCCGAGTCAGAAGAGCGGCTCGCCGAGTCTGCTTCATGCAAAAGCCATATACGCGATTTTGCTCGAATCCAATCCATGCCATTCATAGATCTGGGCTCCTAGGGCCTGGTTTACACATAAAGTTTCCAACTTTACGTGTAGATCATCACCAATAAAGGTTCTAAGGCTTGAAGTGCACCAAAAGCGGTAGATCTAGGGCTTGTGTGCAATATGACTCCATAAAGGCAGTAGATCCAAGCTCCAAGGACTGAATGGGGTCTAGATCTAAAGGCTAACAACTTGAATCAACCAACAATGCACAACCAAGCTTGGGACATGGTTAAAGAAGGACTTTAATGGAGTAATAAGCATAGAAACAGAGGGAAAACGAGTTATACCTCAAAGAAATTACTGAGAGAACACAGAGATGCTTGGCTTCCTTCCCTTCCTCTTGATCTACTCCTCTTCCTTCTCAAAATCTTCAAGGAAACACACTAATAAGCCTCAAACTCACATGAACAAGGGCTAGAACGTATGGAGAGCTTCTGGGGGTGAAGGGGACGGAGTTGGGGCACAAATGGTCGTTTAAATAGGGTGCAAACCCTTGAAAATTACGGTTTCATTAGACAACGCGGACTAGCCGAGTCGCCAACTTAACCGCGTCCCAAGTCTCGTCTCTACTCGGAGAGTCAGGCCTCCAACTCGCTGAGTCCAAGGCCAATAATACAAAATATTCAGATAAATCTAACATACTAGGAACCAGGTGCTACAGAAAATCAGCATAAAGCTGGTGAGTTCATAAGCAGTTTAGTTTTGAAAAGAATGAGTTCCCTTTTGCTTTTCTGAAAAAGTTGTTATCCAAGAAAAATCACATATTTTCTTATAAAAACAGTTTAGTTATCGTTTGTTACCAATTCGATTATGAGTTGTATGCTATGCTAGGAAAATCCCATATTTTCCTAATAGTATGTTTTCCATTTGTTACTTAATTCGTTTACGAGTTGTTATGTTGTCTCAGGAAAATCCCATATTTTCCTAATAGTTTAGTTATCCATTCGTTACTTAATTTGTTTACGAGTTGTTATGTTATCCCAGGAAAATCCCATATTTTCCTAATAGTTTAGTTATCCATTCGTTACTTAATTCGTTTACGATTTGTTATGTTGTCTCAGGAAAATCCCATATTTTCCTAATAGTTTAGTTATCCATTCGTTACTTAATTCGTTTACGAGTTGTTATGTTATCCCAGGAAAATCCCATATTTTCCTAATAGTTTAGTTATCCATTCGTTACATAATTCGTTTACGAGTTGTTATGTTGTCTCAGGAAAATCCCATATTTTCCTAATAGTTTAGTTATCCATTCGTTACTTAATTCGTTTATGAGTTGTTATGTTATCCCAGGAAAATCTTATATTTTCCTAATAGTATGTTATCCGTTTGTTACTTAATTCGTTTACGAGTTGTTATGTTGTCTCAGGAAAATCCCATATTTTCCTAATAGTTTAGTTATCAATTCATTACTTAATTCGTTTACGAGTTGTTATGTTATTCCAGGAAAATCCCATATTTTCCTAAGTGTTGTGGTTAGTTCTTAGTTTAGGTTTCAATGTACTAGTAACTACCATACTTATAGTATTAGTTAGGTATTCTGATATCTTTGTTATCCTACACACGAATGTCAATTATCTACTGTATTTAGTTGTATTTTCGAATATTTGGATACACTCAGAAACGTACATTAACTATATATTCGATGTTCTGGTGACTTCCAAAAGAGTATATTAGACGTATCTCCGAAACTCTGTCGACATCCAAAGGCGCGTGTTTTCGAAACTCAGTCGATGTCCAGAGGTGTACTTTCAAATTATTTTCGAAACTCTGGTGACACTCAAGGCGTACACTAACTATATTTCCGAAGTCTTGGCGTCATCCAAAGGCGTTATTTCGTATTCGTATTTGTTCTATCCTAATGGTACTTTCGTATTCTTATTCGTTCTTATCCTAAGTACTTTCGTATTCGTATTCGTTCTATCCTATCAGTACTTTCGTATTTGTATTCGTTCTATCCTAATGGTACTTTCGTATTCGTATTCGTTTTATCCTAATGGTACTTTCATATTCTTATTCGTTCTTATCCTGATGGTACTTTCATATTCGTATTCGTTCTATTGCTATTCTAGGGCGTATTTTATTAGTATTAATCTTAGTTTATGATTAGTATGATTTCTTTGCAAAATGTAACATAGTTTATAACACTTTTTAAAGAAATCTGCATTTAGTCTAACAGTTTACTCTGCAATTCGAACCATTGGTTAATACGATTTTCGATATTAAAAGCATTCATAAAATGAAACATTTGAGCTGAATATAAGTTTAAGTACAAGATTTCCTTGTACTTTTGCTTGTATTCCCCCCTGAAAACATTTGAAAAACACGAAAAAAGGTAGGGGTATGAACTGACCGGTTGAGGAACGCGTCGGTTTGGATCCTAAACGTCAGATTGGGGCTTGCAAATGCACAAGATTCCTATGTATGATGAAAAGGTACATATTTGTATCTAATTAGGATTTAAACCACTAATTAATTGAGGACATACACTTCTTGGTATGAAAACACTTCATCACAAGTGTTTGGAGGGACCCGGGTGACATCTATGGACACATATAGCTTGGATATGGAGTTTACTCTTCAAGAGTAAACTCTCAAGAGAGTTTTCAGCCCTATTGACCTGCTCCCCATGAGTTTACGGCCATAAACTCATGGTTGGTTATTCTAGGGTGTTAAATGGCCTTGAATTAATTGAGGGTTAATTCTACGTTTGGTTTCAAGGCTTGGGAAAGTAGTTTGCACATTTTAAGGACCATTTGAGGAGTTTACGGTAGTAAACTATGTGTTTACGGCCGTAAGCTATTGTGTACCCATACACAAAGTGTTTTGGTGGTCCTTAGTCAATCACATGTGATTTCAAGTCATATTACAAGCCTTGGATGGAATTTAAGGCATCCTTTGACCATGTTTTAGGAGTTTATGGCCCAAGAACACATCTTTGGAGGGTTTACGGCCGTGAACTCCTTAGGGAGTTGTTTTGATCATGTTTTGGGCTTCTAATTCGTTTGTGGTTGTTTCTAGATTTTTGTTCAAGGCTTAGGAGGTGTGTAAGTGGCAATTTAACACCTTAGAAGGAGTTTACTACCCATAAATGGGTGTTTACCGACCAAGAATGTTCTTGGGCAGTAAAATCATGTTTACTCCTCTAATGATGAGTTTAAGGTGTTCTAAGTCCAATCCTATAAGTCTATAAGTCATATCTAAGCTCCAAAGGTGGGTTGGAAGGGTTTTAAGGCTCAAAAACCCCAAGTATATTTGTTCACGGCCCAAGAATGTTCCAGGGCTGTAAAAACATGCTTATGGTCCTAAATCATGATTTGAACTCGAAATTGAAGGCTAAAGATGTTATACTAGGAGTTAGGGTAGTTACCTTGATGATTTGGAGCCTTAATTTGGTGATTTTGGACCCTTAGATTGGATTTGAGGAGAGCGGTTAGAGAGAGAGTGAAAAAGCTTCAAATGAGGCTTAATCAACTTTATATATGGTTCGGGTTTGGGACACGGAGGAATTTTACCCGATACCGACCTTAAACGGGGCTTTTGGTCGCACTCGATTAAGTTGTCGTAACCCGGCGGGGCCGAATTTAGAAAATTTTCAAACTAATAATTTGGGCCGTTTACATGAGTTTCTAAGGAGTTTAGACACTCATGAGATTATAATAAACATATAAATTTAAATAACTTAGCCTAAAACGAAATTGGAACGAATTGCTAAAGATGGGTTTTACGGATGGAACGGGTTACGGCGACGGAATAACTTCGGGTTGTCACATTATCCCCCCGTTAGAGGGAATGTCATCCCGAAATTCAAAGATTAAGATACAGTTCATGAATTGAAAAGAGATGTGAATGAATCTACTGCTTCGGGTCTTCACGCTCTCAAGTGGAATCTGGTCTCCGCTTGACATTCCAGCGAACCCTCACTATCGGGATGTGGCTTTGTTTCGTACGCTTGATCTCTCAATCCATGATCTCAATTTGTTCTTCAATTGGGGTTCAGTCTTTCATTGATTTCGGTATCATCAAGGGATTACTAAGGTTTCGTTGGGCAGGCGCTTTTATAGATTCGAGACGTGGAAGACAGGATGGATACTACTAAGTCCTTGAGATAGTCGAAGTTTGTAGTTCACGGTTCCGATTCTGGCGGGCATTTCGAAAAGTACGATGTATCACGGGTGAAGTTTTCCGCGCTTCTCAAAGCATATCATGCCCTTCTGGGATAAGACCTTCATCAGGACATAAGCTCTAACAAGGGGGTACATCTTCATGTAGCGGAGTAGCTAAGGTTCTGATGATTCTGAAAGAAATTTCTGGGTGGGTCTGCGATAATAGTCGGCGGGACCCAAGAATTGACGGGTTTCTCTGGGTATCTCTGGTGCCGACTAATTCTCTATCGCCTTGATTTTTGGAAGGGTCTACGGGTACGACATGCTTTGATTACTAAATGACCAGGGAAAGTGGTTTGACCGAAGGACATCACTACTAACTCGTAGTGACCATATCAAGCCCTGACCATTGCCTTGGACATATCATCTTCATGGAGGTTTGGCTACGAGGTAGATCCAGGGATTAGGTCGATGCGAGACTTGACTAGACGTTCAGAAGGAATTCTCGGGAATGACATCAGGGATAGAGTTGCAGACTTCTCGTTTCCTGATTATCACACGGACGTGGAATGCATGGCAATCCCTCCAGGGAAACTTTTTAAGCCTTGATGCACGAAGTGATGCGAAGGTTGGATTTAGATTTGATGCCGAAGATCATGAGAGTCGGGTCAGAGGAAAGGTTTAGACGGACGACCCCTTTCGAAACCAAGAATAACAGCATGAATGAGACTCAATCATTCCATGCTAGTGATCGCATCAAAGCTTTTCATGAAAAGTTTGCCATTTAATCGAATGGAAAAGATTAATCGTCTGGATTAAGGATACAACCTATGGGTATGACGTTAGCGTTCTCTTTCTCACTTGTTAGCCATCTTGAAAGTACACTTTTTGGTTACTAATGAAGGACTAAGTTTAGAAAGGTGTTTGAATGGATATTTAGCAAATTTCTTTCAGCATTAGAATCAAAAAGGATCACAGGCATAAGATTCATCGAGGAGAAATATACCTGTGGCAACGGTGGGGTCGGCGGCTGCCCCTTCTTGTCCCATAGCTAGGACTCTCCCGGTGTTGCCAGATGTTGCTGCCTTAGGGCATTTTCGCTTGTAATGTCCAACTTCTCCACAACTGTAACAGGTATGACTGATACCAGCTCTAGAAGCTTAACTAGTTGATTGGGTTGGTGCTCTGTAGCTTCGTGCGAGGTGACCTTCCTGGCCACATTTTTTACAAAACATATCACGACAAGGGCCAAGGATATGATGGTGGTAACTGCATCGGTTACACCACGGAAGGATACTGGCATATCCGGTGATAGGTGCTTGGGCTGAGGAACCGACAATAGAAACAGCAGCAAGGGTAGTGGCACAATGGACTGCCACTATCTGCTGTTTCTTCGAGGGCTCCGGGGAAGACCGACTCTTCTTCTTCTTCTTCCAAAACTTTCTTTTCTCGCCACTCTTCTCTGTTGGCTCAGGAGTGGTGGCTGCTTCTTCTTGGTCATCATTATGGTCGATCAGGGATTGCGCTAGACTTTTGGCGCTGTCATAGGTATCCGGCTTCGCAGCTAAAACATTCCCTTTGGTTGGCTGGATCAATCCCCAGATGAACCTCTTAATCTTTTTACTCTCCGGGGTAACCAATCCCGGACAGAGAAGCGCCAAGTCATCAAATCTGGACGTGTAGGCGGCGATATCAGAACCCTTCATCTTCAGGTTCCAGAGTTCATTTTCCAGCTTCTGTATTTCACCCCGAGGTCAGTATTCTACGAACAGAAGTTCCTTCATAACTTCCTAACCCATAAAATTTGCTACAGGTAAAGTTAAGGATTTGACTCGGCCGTTCCACCAAGTCAAAGCTTTATCGGTGAATGTGCAGGTGACGAATTTCACCTTGTCAGATTCTGAACAGGCACAGATCTCAAAGATAGATTCGATCTTTTCTAACCACCGAGTTAGAGCAATGACACCCCCGGTGCCATCGAAGAATGTGGGTTTTAAATTCATAAAGTCTTTATAGGAACACTCCTTCCGGTGTCCCTGATTACCTTCCTGGTTTTGGGTTTGGGTACCACCCCTTGAACCACCGGGGTTTATGTGAGACAGGGTGGCTGCCACTGCGGCAGCAACAGCCGCCTCAAACACAACATGATCAAATTGAGGAGGAGGTGGTGGTGGCGGATGGTTGTTGGTCTTTGAGCTGGGTCTCTTTCTTGGAGGCATCTTGGTCTAATAAGATCAGGAAAGAGAGGATGGTAAGTCCTCTGAATTGAATCAAGAGATATCACAGGTATATATACCGAATAAGCGATAAAGCAGGAAAGGGTTATCAAAGCAGATAAATTATCGCTAAAGGGATGATCAAGGAAAAACGCTTGAATGAAGATTTCTACAACGGATTGGTTCGAGAAATACTCCCATAGTATTTCATGATTAGCTGCAACGACGGCTCGTTGTTTGGGGTATTAGGTAAGTTTTAGGTGTGCTGCAAACCACAGTCACTCCCAAGCACATGTTGGTCATGTCTCGAATGAATATAGTTGGCCAGGCTATATTGATCCTAGACATGACTACATAACTACCCAGGTTTAACCGCAGCGTACAACACCCATTTACTTATGTTTTGTTCTATTTGTAGTTACGGATTTCGACGGTTAGGTATACTTGTATACTTTCGAAAATACTTATATTTTAAGGTATACTTTTAGTTCAGAGCACTTAGGCCCCTTAGTGTTTATAGTATTATACCATGTAAGCTTTGGTATACTAGTTCACTATAAACAAGGGCTCTGAGACCAATCTGTCACACCCTGAAACCGAAGGCGGAAACGTTCCGGGGCGGAGGACATCATGAATATCGCAACCAATGTACATAGTAAGCATAGTAAACACAAAACATTACATTACATAGAATCATTTACATTTGTTTGAAAGTAATGATATACAAGTATTATACACATATATCATATGAACAAAAGCAAAGACGAGTCTTCTAACGCTCCGTCTTCTCCAAAAGATGGCGGTGTACCTGTCTAATGCTAACCTGAGAATACAAGCAGTTTGAAAATCAGCCTAAAGCTGGTGAGTTCATAAGCGGTTTAGTTTTGAAAAGAATGAGATCCCTTTTGCTTTTCTGAAAAAGTTGTTACCCAAGAAAAATCACATATTTTCTTATAAAAACAGTTTAGTTATCGTTTGTTACCAATTCGACTATGAGTTGTATGTTATCCCAGGAAAATCCCATATTTTCCTAATAGTATGTTATCCATTCGTTACTTAATTCGTTTACGATTTGTTATGTTGTCTCAGGAAAATCCCATATTTTCCTAATAGTTTAGTTATCCATTCGTTACTTAATTCATTTACGAGTTGTTATGTTATCCCAGGAAAATCCCATATTTTCCTAATAGTTTAGTTATCCATTCGTTACTTAATTCGTTTACGAGTTGTTATGTTGTCTCAGGAAAATCCCATATTTTCCTAATAGTTTAGTTATCCATTCGTTACTTAATTCGTTTATGAGTTGTTATGTTATCCCAGGAAAATCTTATATTTTCCTAATAGTATGTTATCCGTTCGTTACTGTATTTAGTTGTATTTAGTTGTATTTTCGAATATTTAGATACACTCAGAAACGTACGTTAACTGTATATTCGATGTTCTGGTGACTTCCAAAAGAGTATATTAGACGTATCTCCGAAACTCTGTCGACATCCAAAGGCACGTGTTTTCGAAACTCAGTCGATGTCCAGAGGCGTACTTTCAAATTATTTTCGAAACTCTGGTGACACTCAAGGCGTACACTAACTGTATTTCCGAAGTCTTGGCGTCATCCAAAGGCGTTATTTCGTATTCGTATTCGTTCTATCCTAATGGTACTTTTGTATTCTTATTCGTTCTTATCCTAACGGTACTTTCATATTTGTATTCGTTCTATCCTATCGGTACTTTCGTATTCGTATTCGTTCTATCCTAATGGTACTTTCGTATTCGTATTCGTTTTATCCTAATGGTACTTTCGTATTCTTATTCGTTCTTATGCTGCCTGTACTTTCATATTCGTATTCGTTCTGTTACTATTCTAGGGCGTATTTTATTAGTATTAATCATAGTTTACGATTAGTATGATTTCTTTGCAAAATGTAACATAGTTTATAACACTTTTTAAAGAAATCTTCAGTTAGTCTAACAGTTTACTCTGCAATTCGAACCATTGGTTAATACGATTTTCGATATTAAAAGCATTCATAAAATGAAACATTTGAGCTGAAAATATGTTTAAGTACAAGATTTCCTTGTACTTTTGCTTGTATTCCCCCTGAAAACATTTGAAAAACACGGAAAAAGGTAGGGGTATGAACTCACCGGTTGAGGAACGCGTTGGTTTGGATCCTAAACGTCAGGTCAGGGCTTGCAAACGCACAAGATTCCTATGCATGATGAAAAGATACATATTTGTATCTAATTAGGATTTAAACCACTAATTAATTGAGGACATACACTTCTTGGTACGAAAACACTTCATTACAAGTGTTTGGAGGGACCCGGGTGACATCTATGGACACATATAGCTTGGATATGGAGTTTACTCTTCAAGAGTAAACTCTCAAGAGATTTTTCGGCCATATTGACCCACTCCACATGAGTTTACGGCCGTAAACTCATGGTGGGTTATTCTAGGGTGTTAAATGGCCTTGAATCAATTGAGGGTTAATTCTAGGTTTGGTTTCAAGGCATGGGAAAGTAGTTTGCACATTTTAAGGATCATTTGAGGAGTTTACGGCCGTAAGATATTGTGTACCCATACACAAAGTGTTTTGGTGGTCCTTAGTCAATCACATGTGATTTTAAGTCATATTACAAGCCTTGGATGGAATTTAAGGCATCCTTTGACCATGTTTTAGGAGTTTACGGCCCAAGAACACATCTTTGGAGGGTTTACGGCTGTGAACTCCTTAGGGAGTTGTTTTGATCATGTTTTGGGCTTCTAATTCGTTTGTGGTTGTTTCTAGATTTTTGTTCAAGGCTTAGGAGGTGTGTAAGTGGCAATTTAACACCTTAGAAGGAGTTTACTACCCATAAATGGGTGTTTACGGACCAAGAATGTTCTTGGGCAGTAAACTCATGTTTACTCCTCTAATGATGAGTTTAAGGTGTTCTAAGTCCAATCCTATAAGTCTATAAGTCATATCTAAGCTCCAAAGGTGGGTTGGAAGGGTTTTAAGGCTCAAAAACCCCAAGTATATTTGTTCACGGCCCAAGAATGTTCCAGGGCTGTAAAAACATGTTTATGGTCCTAAATCATGATTTGAACTCGAAATTGAAGGCTAAAGATGTTATACTAGGAGTTAGGGTAGTTACCTTGATGATTTGGAGCCTTAATTTGGTGATTTTGGACCCTTAGATTGGATTTGAGGAGAGCGGTTAGAGAGAGAGTGAAAAAGCTTCAAATGAGGCTTAATCAACTTTATATATGGTTCGGGTTTTGGACACGGAGGAATTCTACCCGATACCGACGTTAAACGGGGCTTTTGGTCGCCGAATTTAGAAATTTTTCAAATTAATAATTTGGGCCGTTTACATGAGTTTCTAAGGAGTTTGGACACTCATGAGATTATAATAAACATATAAATTTAAATAACTTAGCCCAAAAACGAAATTGGAATGAATTGCTAAAGACGGGTTTTACGGACGGAACGGGTTACGACAACAGAATATCTTCGGGTTGTCACAGGGCCCGTATCTTGTAATTAACTGAGTGTGGGCAAGACCCGTATCTCGTAGCGCAACGGAGTGTGGGCGGGGCCCGTATCTCCTAGTTAGTAGAGTGTGGGCGGGACTCGTATCTCCTTGAGTGTGGGCGGGGCCCATATTTCCTAGTAGCATGATTATGTGTATGGTATGTGGTAGTTTGGGGAGACTCACTAAGCTTTGTGCTTACACTTTTCAGTTTTGGTTTCAGGTACTTCCGGTAGCAAGGGGAAGAGCTCGGGATGATTGCAGTGCACACACCATTTTTTTTCCTGGGATGTTTATACTCTGATATATTTGACATATGTTTATGATATTTTGAGATACACGACTTATGATTTTTTATATGATGTTTGATAACTATTGTCTCTGAATTATTTAAATTGAAATTTTTGGACTTTATTTTTGGGATGTTTCAAGTTGGTATCAAAGCCTTGGTTTGAGGGATTCAGGCACACTCTTGGGTGTGTCTGAACTCAAACCGAGGACATGGTATGAAAATTTTCAAAAGAAAACCAATTTTTTTTTATATAAAATGGATTATGAAAAGAGAAAAAAGGTGTGGTTCATGCAATCAGCCGAGCTCAAGTAAGTATTCCCAAATTACCCATACATGTTTATGTTATGATATGCTTATGAGAACTGCATGCTAGATTAGGGCTAAGGATATAGGAAGGATGCCTTATGTGCCGGTTATATGTGTATGAGCTTCATGAACTGCATGCTAGTACTGATTAGTCAGTAATATGATGGTCTGATTAGGATATGCTTGATTATGTTTACTCATTGCTCGAATGCTACTTGTTTTGTGCTTTTAGGAGTTCTAGTTATCTCTAACTAACTAGTAAATGAATATTTTAAGTTACATATTGCGAGGACTAAATAATTTCATAAGGTTAGGTTTAGCTCTATTTCATAGCTCTTGTTTGAGTCCAACCGTTGTAGTGTGGGATATCTCATTCAAAGAATTATCTAGTCTTAGTGATATGTAACAGTATTCGTGAGCTAGTTAGGGAGAGATAGCAGGGACTTCTTATGCAGATGATAACAGAGAGTGGGTTGATGATTACCCTAAGGTAAGCCTAGGATGAGATTAGCGTGAGAACAACAATAGCAGTAGAAGGGACTTGGTAGAGTCAAGGAAGTTCTTGAGGAAAGTGCGGATAGATGTGGAAGGTAGTATGGCCCTGTACTACCGAAAGCAGAGGATCCATACTCGAATCAAGGAAGGCTGAGATGAACCAAGGAAACTTGTAGTATTTGAGATCCCTCGAGTTATGATGAGTATACTAACATTTGTTATGGTGTATTTTCAATATGGTGAAGCTACGTACTAGGTGAGTCGACAGTTCAGGTGCCGGTGAGGTATCAGGCTCGGGCTCTGGAGCTGGGCAGCTTGACGAGCAGATGAGAGAGTTCATTTCATCTGAGGCCACACGTAGTATTTTAGACCAGACTCCTGTGATCTTCGGGACGGTCAAGGAGGGCATCTTGGAGATACTTGATGAGAGGTCGGGTGCTTTCCGCACCAAGATGGTTGCCATGCTAGGGGCGCGCATGATGAATTTCAAGGAGTTCCGAGCTTGTGGAGCTCCAAACTATCATGGGGCTCAGGACCCCATTGTTAGCAACAGATGGTTGGCTGATGTCGCCAACGCCTTCTGTATGTGTGGATGTCCCGAGGGGGACAAGTTACGACTTGCTTCTTGTCTTTTGAAGGACAGGGCATGTGACTGGTCGAACAAGCCATTGGAGATGATGCAACTTTAGATGCGATGAATTGGAGTGACTTTTTGGCTAGGTTTAGGGCCGAGTTTACACTCTTGATTAAGCTGCAACAGCTTGCAAGGGAGCTCCAGGACCTCTGACAGACGACTGAGATGGTGACGGTGATCACTGCTATGTTCAAGGAGAGGGCCCTTCTTGTTCCACTGTATATGGCGGATGAGGAGATGAAAAGGCCCGATATCATGAGATGTTGAGGAGCGATATCAGGTAGTTTGTGAGCCGGTCCAGTTGTAAGATGCAGGAGGATATGATTGCTAGGGCTAAGGAGAGAGAGAGAGAGAGATTGATTTAGAGATGGAGAGGAAGAGGAAACCATATGCGACATCTGGTATGGAGGGTTCGGGAAAGAAGCCAAAGGTAAATTCCCGAGGGATGGGCTAGTAGGGCTGAGGCCGTTGCGGTAAGTGTGGTAGGTCGCACGAGGGGACGTGCAGGGCTGGTAGTTTGGGCTGCTTCAAGTGCGGCCGAACTGGTCATGTTAGCAGGGACTGTACTGCTACCACCGTCACCCCGACAATATCTGATCTGATTTGCTTTCAGTACAATCAGAGGGGCCACAAGAGGTCCTGTGATAACCCGAAATTTCCATTATGTACAAACCATTTGAAGCCAATAGAAGTAGAACAGTTACAGTGAAAATTCAGACTTCGAGTATAAGTTTGGCAGTTTTTCAGGATTTACATTTAAGGAGATATCAGGAGAGTGGATGCACTAAGGGTTTCGTGCAACACTGTTATTCCAACACTCTGTTATATTAGAAATCATTTCGGGAATAAAAATATTTTCTGCCAAAAATATCTCAGGACTATAAATAGAATTCTGAACCAAATTATGTCATTAGTTACATTTCCAACTAGAGAAAAGCCATTTTCTCTCTCACGGATCTTCGGGTTTTTATCCCAAATCATGAGTACACTTCTCTAGTTGTCTTATAATTCTTATAATGTGCTTAATAACTTAGATTACATAGCAAATCTGTGAGATTCGGGAGTTTACCGCCCAAGAACGTTCTTGGAGAGTAAACTCCTATATGTGGCTTAAATGCTACCTAGTCTTTTCCCCATGTTAGGTAACTACCTTAGGCTTGTATGCTAGTGTGTATATGACTAGAAAACATCAAAATCGGATCAAGACCCCAAGATCTGGGAGTTTACTGCCCAAGAACAAGCGGAGAGTAAACTATTAATATCAAGGATGAAAAGTGAGTTCACGGCCAAGGGTGTTCCAGGGCCGTGAACTCCATGTTTAGGTGTCAAAATGCCTTGAAAATCTTCCTTAAGACAAGAGACAAATTAGGACAAGTACCCTAGTGTGTTTGGGGCAATCAAGCACCATTAAAACACCAAGAAAAGGGCGTTCACGGCCCAAAATGTTCCAGGGCCGTGAACTCCAATAAATGGTGCCAAATGGTGCCATAATTCCTCCTAAAGCCTTGAACAATTGCCTAGAACATATCCTATGTGAGTATGGGACTTGAAAGCATCAAAAACATCATTCCAAGGGAGTTTACGGCCGTAAACTCCAAGGGAATATGGTCCCAGGGCCGTAAACTCCTAAAAGGAGTTATATTATGCCCTAAACTCTTCCATAGACCAGGCCATTAAATAGAAATGCTTATTAGGGCCTTATAGAGCATCAAACATCAAATGGACACATAGGTATGATTTCACGGCTGTAAACTCATGAGTTTACGACCATAAACTCATTTGGTAGTGTTATTAGGGCCGTGAACTTCATGGTGGAGTTTTCCTTGAGCCCTACACACAATAGCTTCCCCTACAAACACTTAGATGCAATCCTAAAGGCTAATAACACTTGATAAAGGTGTTTAGCATGTCCTAGGGTGTCTTGAATTGTTTATTAGTTGTTTATAGACCAATTTGTTACATATATGTGAAATTATATGTTAACTAGGATCATAAGTGTGTTCAAGACTTCACTTGACACCTAGCAGTCCTACCTCTTCAGTTCATCCGTATTACCCACAACAGGTGAGTTCATACCCCTTAATCAATGTTTTAACTATGTTTAAATGTTTTATGGGGGGAATACAAGTAGAATCTTGCCACTTATTATATCAATCACATTTGATTAATAAGCAGCATTCAAATGATTGGCTACTCATTAGTCGTTTTACCAAACAGTTTCCTTCAAATGTTTTTCGTAAACACTTTATGTGTTTAAAAACTCCTTATTACACAGTACATTTTACTCTGTATATTACATTTCAAACTTATTTACAATTGTGTTTCAAACAAATGTTCTTTATACTAAACTACTTTATCAAACCCATGCCTTCAAAACCATTTTATAGATCGACATCAAGTCGATCTTTTCTTAGAATATATTTATGTTCAAAGGTTTTACAAAACTTATTTATGCTTTTATATTATAAATTGCATGCCTCTATATGTATAGTTATATAAGAAATGTTTAAAAGACTTAGGAAGGCTATCCACCCTATTTCCTTTTCGAGCTTGAGATGTGGTCTGGTGGGATATCGGGTACTCGTCCGAAGGTCGTTTAAATATTAGTGATATAACATGTGTACACATATAGTCATAGAGGCCCTTCCAGTTCATCCCATGCCCTTGGGTAGCAAGGGTATACATCCATGTCCATACGTACCAGTTAGATTACTAGTAAACTACCATATGGGTAGTTTAGGAAGATACTAGAACTATTACTAGAATACGATATCATACAATGAGTCAGTTCATTCATGAGTCAATACTTGCTAGATAGAGAGAACATACATTACTATGAGAACATATACATTACATTACTATGAGTACATATACAACTATACTAGGAGAAGAACATATACAATTATACTAGAAAGAGAACATATACAACTATACTAGAAAGAGAACATATACAACGATACTAGAATGAGTACATTACTATACTTGCTAGGTAGAGAGCACGTACATTACAGCTAGTACATTACAATACATTACTATACTTGCTAGGTAGAGAGCACGTACATTACAGCTAGAACAGTTCTTTACATTACATATACATGAATACGTTAATTATTGTGATATGAATCGGAGCATGACTATCCTACACCTTGCTGCTAGCTACAGCCGGACCTGCAGGTCTATACTGGATTGACTATCCTACACCTTGCTGCTAGCTACAGCCGGACCTGCAGGTCTGCGGGTGCCAAACGTCATTCCTTTTTACGACCTACATTTGTCGTTGTGTATCCAGTCGATAGAATGGTACAATTAATCACATGATGCCTGAATATAAATCTGGTTTAAGGTAGTTAGTACAACAGTAGTTCCTATAATACAACACTACAATACTACATTAATTTCCCCTTTTCATATATTTAGTGATCATTTCACTTAAACATTTAATGTAAAAACTATATTTTGATAATGATAGTTACACTTGGGAAAATTACACACTTTTACAAGAAACGAACATTTAGAACAGTTAAGTCTTGGTAGAAGACTACATTGAGAATAGTTAAGTCTTGGTAGAAGACACCTTATATAAAGTAGGAATCATAGGAATTTCTAGGGTTTTTCAAACGTTTACAGTTGTTTTACAAACATTTTCATACTTACAGTTCATCTACAGTTTTCCATACTTACAATTCATTTACAAACAATTTCTTACATACAAATTAAGACACTAAATTACTTATGATCTCACTAGCTTCAAAGCTGATACTCGCTTTCAAAATTACTTGTATCCTCAGGTCATCATAGACAGGTATCGATGCAAGGATTAGGGAAGATGGAGCTCGTTGAAGACTCATCTTTCATTTTGATTTATGCTTTAGTGTTTATCAAAATTTGACAGAACACACTTGTATAATAATTCTATTATTAATGCAATGGATGATGTTGTTGCTTGTTTACTACTTTACATTGTTGTGATACTGTACATGACGTCCTCCACCCCAGAACATTTTCGCCGTTCTTGGTTTTGGGGTGTGACAGATTGGTATCAGAGCATTGTTATAGTGAATTAAGTGTATCAACCCATAAAAGATATACTAACTATAAATACATAAGGGATTAAAAATACTCTGACCAAGAGTTTATACTTTAAATAATAAAATATTTAATAAAGTATACGTGCCTGCATTCATATAAAAATCAGTGTCACTAGGACAATACAAAAGAATTACGATTGTTGGGCAACACAAGTGGGCTTAGAGACATATGGTCAAAACTGGGAAGATATAGCTTGATCACCTATATTATCCGAGGATTGACCAGCATGTGCCTAAGTGTAGTTCTGTGGTTGCAACAAGTCTAAAATCTTACCAACCTTACCACAATGAGAACAGTAGAACATAACATTAAACTTAAAATACTATAGGAGTATTTGGTGTTACTATAAGTACTTTATACTTTAGAACTAAAATGGGATCTTCATTACTAAGTTGATAGTTGCTAAGTGGATACACTAAGGCTATATGTAATTAGGATGTTATAGACTTAGAATCTGTGAAAATTTTGCTTTACCCCTATTCTGTGTGAATTTGGAGTTAAGATCACTTATTCGAAGGCCTATCATGTTTCAATTACATATAACTGGTATGCACTTCACAAATAGTGATGTAACTAATGAATATTTTCTAAATAATTATCTAGATAGTTCGTCTAATGATTATTTTCGTACCCTAATTCTCGCATAGATAACATGGCTGGACTCCATCCCCACGACAACCAGTATCTTCTGAACGAAGTCATAGCTGGTTGGTTTGGAGAAGAACCAGAGAATGATCATCCTATCCCTTTGAATGATCACCATGATGAAGACCTTTCGGACGATGTTAATTCCGAACCAGAGGTTGAGAACCTACCCCAAGCAGCTCCCTTTCCAATTCCTAACCCTCGTCTGGCTTTTCATGGCCCGACGCCTGAGTGGGTGGAATGCTTGGAAACATGGAGCCAAGGACAAGATCAGCCCATTCCATTTAATGGTGACCGAACCTTTTATGACCTAAGCAATGGGGGCTCAGCAGACAGAACCTTGCCAATCTTGGTCCGCAGAGTGGCCCGAAATGAGATTCAAGGCAGGACAGCCCTACATCAGATTACCGAAGTTGTCGCCGATGCTAGAATGCATACCCTCCGCACCATTCGTCTAGAAGATGCTCGTGAGAGATCAGAGAGAAACCATGAAACCCTGCTGCAAGCACTGGCTGAATCACGAGCCGAAGTCATAGAGCTCTGAGTACGCCAAAGGGTGTACGAAAGACACCTACTTGATGTAGAACGTCAACTGGCTGAACTGAGAGTTCACCAGAGGGGTGACCGTCGCCAGTAGTAGACACTTTACTTTATTTTCCTTATAAAAAAGGAATCGTTTTTCTGTCTATGCCCGATGTGGCATTTTCTATGAAATTACCTTGTACTGTAAGTACTTTAGGTTAGGTCCTTATGCTGTCAAGAATTATCTTCTCTGGATATGATGTAAGACCTTTACAAGGTCATTTTTCCTGAATCTTTACGTCAGGAATATCAAAGATATTGACAGCCGGCTAACTTCTGTGTCATTCTTCATTTAAGTACTCTTATCATTCTTTCATTAGACTCTATCTGAAACATGATTTAGTCAAGTCATTGGACCATAGCAAGTTACATCCGGAGACATTTCCAAGTCTCTTTTAGTGGTTGGATCATGTTATTCGCCAACCATCGATACCTCGGCTTGAACGACAAACGTCTTGAAACCATTCTACGAACTTACTTCTACTCATTACTAGGACTGCATCATAGGGATGTAGGTCAAACCTTCACGATCATACTTCCATTTCCGTGCTAGGACTGCATCATAGGGATGTAGGTCAAACTTTCGAGAACATACTCTTACAATTTGATTGAACAATCGCTGTGACATCCCCAAAATCACGGCCAGAAAAGACCGATTTGTTTATGCTTTGTTTAAAAATCAGAGTTACATTTTAAATGAAAGTGTTGCGGAATTTGTCCGAAAACAAAAATATGATAAAGATTTATCAAAAGCATTTCCATAGAAATGTATTTCATTAAAAGACTCGGGATGTCATGTTCGTACAGATCAAAAGCATAAACAGTACAATATAAGCCTTACTACATTATTTCATATCTACAGGCCTATATCCGTAATCCCTCGTCCAAAACATCACACCTATGCTCATGCGCCACTACCTGTCATACATAAAACTGAGTGGGTCAGGCTTGGGAGCTTGGTGAGCACATAGGGTTTTCAACCCGCAATAAATAAGTTTATTAATTTCATCGATCAACAATAACCCGATTACTCGTTACCGTTATCCTCACTTTACGTCCCTAAACACCTATCATAAGGGACCTAGCCTAAGGATCATCATCGGGACGGACACTACTGCTAAGGGGATTCCTCAACAATAAATGTCCTAAAGGCAACCATGTGGGGGATGGAGTACACCGGTGAGCATATCGTTCACAAACACCTACAGGTTGCGAGCCTGCTAGTGTTCCACTGGACTGTCTAGAAGAGTCTGTGGTCGTCATCCATACTCCGCTAGATGACAGAATCCACAAAATCAACATCGAGGCCTCTCATCATTTTATCACACATCACCTATTGCATGTACCCATGTTTTACCCCAACATTTTCGTAGATATAAAATACATATAAAGTTTAAATCATTGAAAACATGTATAACAACGTTCATCTAGCATAGATAGCAAGTATTCAGATAATATGCACACATAGCACGTAATTTATATAAAATATTTCATATCTATGTGTAAGTTGAAAGTAACTATGCACTCACTTGAAAGGTGGTGACTCAGCACTTGGACAGCGCTTCGATACTCTCAAAACGATATTCCTTCGATAAAACCTAGTATCGATACCACTAGGGTTTAGTTTAACGATAACCGCGACAAATTAGTCCGAGTATTATTATTAAGCGTGAATAATACTCGATATAACTCATAATAATAGTCCAAATAATTATTTTAAGGACCTAATAACATTCCTATAATTATTTGAAAGCTATATTAAAAATTGCATAAGCGTAGCACACTTACAGCGAATTTTATCAAGAATCGGGACTTAATTGGAGCAGCGTTTCGAAACCGAAAAACTCCTTTTTCTCGGGACTCCGGGAGCCTCGGGGATTCCCTAGGGTGCTAAGGGTTTTACCTAGGGCTTAGGAGGGTTTAGATGAGCTAGAGAGAGAAACTAGTGAGAGAAAGAAGAGGTTTTGGGGTGAAGAGAAATGGCAGCCTCGCACCTCAATTTATAGGGTCTGGCTTCGGACATTACGCTGGGCGTACCGAGGGTACGCTGGGCGTACTCCTCGGATAAGATTGCCAGCCTCGGACCAGCTGTCTTGCACTCCATCGGACGGATAAGAACCGAAGTACGCGGGGCGTACTTGGCCTCGGACGCGGGGCGTTCTCTGGACGCTAGGCGTATCCTCGCTACGCTGGGTGTAACCCTCGCACCAGGTGTCACCATCCGAAGCGATTTCATCCGACGGCTGGGAGTTCGGCCACGTCATCCTTTCATGCATCAGTTTCGCAAGTTTACTTTCCAACTTTAAAAATTCATAACTTTCTCATATGAACTCTGTTTTTGACGTTCTTTATATCCACGCGAAGGTGGGAACGTACTCTACAACTTTTATTTAGACTTTGTCGGCTAATTTTGGCTCGATTTTAAATTTTATATTATTAATGGGCCGGGACATGATTGGTCCGTTAAATCCTCATAACTTCTTCATCCGACATCCGTTTTTGCCCATCTTTTTCTCGTTACGCTACTCTCAACGAGATCTTCGATTCTCGTTTAGGTTGCGTCGGCTAAAAATCGCTCAATCTAATATTCGAATTTTGGGCTGTACACTGCTATTCCGAAACTTCGAAAAATCATAACTTCTTCATACGAAGTCAGATTTGGGCGTTCTTTTTATCGATGTTCTTAGTTTAACATATTCTACGACTTTCGTTTAGATTGCTAAGGATAAATCTCGCTCTATCATAAGTTCACTATTCACGCTTCCCGGTATCATGTCGGTTCTGTCGCGAAACTTCGACGGGTCATAACTTCTTCGCTATAACTCGGATTTCGGCGTTCCTTATATGCACGGAAACCTTGAGACATCTTCTACAACTTTATGTAGAGATATCGGGCTTATCTCACACTTTAATTTTGACGCTTATTTTTATTATTTATTAATTATACATTTATAATTAAATTATAAGCACATAAATACACATAATTCACATAATACTCAAACATTTCATCTTTATTACTTCAAAAAGAGTTACAAGAGTTGACCTAGACTATTACATTGACAAAAATGCTTAGCCCTGAAACCCGGGCGTTACAATTCTCTCCCCCTTAGGATGATTCCGTCCCGGAATCATGCATCAGCAAACAGATGTGGATAGCGACTCATCATGTCATCCTCTGTTTCCCAAGTGAGATTCGGCCCATTCGAATGTTTCCATCGGACTAGCACCAAGTCGACCATCTTGCGTCGTAACTTCTTAGTCTTACGGTCAACAATTGCCTTAGGCTCTTCGATCAGCGTTTTATTCTCATCCATCCTTAACTCTGAGATTGGAATTATGTCGGGAACATCTCCCGTGAATTTCCTCAAATAACACACATGGAAAGTGTTATGAATACCATTGAGTTCTTCGGGCAATTCCATCTTGTAAGCTTGGTTCCCAATCTTCTGAAGAACTTTGAACGGTCCAATAAACCTTGGACTCAACTTTCCTCGTTTCCCAAATCGTATAAGTCCCTTCCACGGTGAGACTTTAAGCAGAACGAAATCCCCAACCTCGAAGGTTATCAGTCGTCTTTTCTTGTCAGCATAGCTCTTCTGACGATCCTGAGCTGCTAACATTCTTTCCCTAATCACCTTCAACTTCTCAGCAGTCTCATGGACTATCTCGGGGCCCATAAACTGCTTCTCTCCGGCTTCAAGCCAACAAGACGGCGTACGACACTTCTGTCCATACAAGGCTTGGTAAGGTGCCATCTTGATGCTCGAGTGAAAACTATTGTTTTAGGAAAATTCTACCAGAGGTAAGTGCTCGTCCCAATTTCCTTGGAATTCGAGGGTACATGCTCTTAGCATATCTTCTAATGTCTGAATCGTTCTTTCGCTCTAGCCATCGGTTTGCGGATGGTAAGCAGTACTCAAACATAGCTTTGTACCCAACTACTCTTGTAGACTCCTCCAAAACCTCGATGTGAAACGACTATCACGATCTGATACAATCGTAAGAGGGACACCGTGAAGTCTTACAATTTCCTTCACGTAAGCATTTGCGAGCTTATCCATAGACCACTTCTCGTTGGCTGCTATGAAGTGTGCACTCTTGGTGAAACGATCCACGACTACCCAAATCATGTCATGACCGTTCTTCGTCCTGGGCAGTTTAGTCACAAAATCCATGGTGATGTCTTCCCATTTACCCATGGGTACAGGTAAGGGTTCTAAACTCCCATACGGTTTCTGATGTTGTGCCTTAACTCTCGCACATGTCACGCACTCGGCCACATACTTCACAACATCGAGCTTCATTGTTGGCCACCAGTAGTAGGGTTTTAGGTCCCTATACATTTTAGTGCTACCGGGATGAATCGAGTACATGGTCTTGTGTGCTTCTTCCATCAGAAGATCTCTTATTCCTCCCGTCTTAGGTACCCAAATTCGATCTTGGAATACCTTCAGTCCTCGACTGTTTGTACCGAACACTAACGTTCTTCCCAAACGTTCTTCCTTTCGGTCATTTTTCTCTAAAGCTTCTTCTTGAGCTTTCCTGATACTTTCCACAATCGTTGAGACGACTTCAATTCTTAACGCTCTTGGCCTTTTCCTTTCAAGATTGACTTTCCGACTGAGAGCATCAACAACAATATTTGCTTTACCTGGGTGGTAAAGTATCTCACAGTCGTAGTCCTTGAGAAGTTCTAGCCAGCGTCGTTGCCTCATGTTCAACTCCTTCTGATTAAAGAGATACTGGAGACTCTTATGATCAGTGAAGAGCTTGCACTTCGTGCCGTAGAGGTAATGCCTCCATATCTTTAAGGCAAAAACTACCGCTGCCAACTCCAGATCATGAGTGGGGTAGTTCTTTTCGTGCTCTTTCAATTGTCGAGATGCGTATGCTATCACCTTTTCTCTTTGGGTCAGAACACAACCCAAGCCGACTCCAGAAGCGTCACTATAAACCGCGAAATATTCGACTCCATCGGGTAGAGAAAGTATCGGTGCTTCACATAACTTCTTCTTTAGCTTCTCGAATGCCTCATCGTGTTTCTCACTCCACGTATACGTAGCTCCTTTATGAGTCAAAGCTGTTAATGGAGCAACTATTGAAGAAAAGCCTTGGATAAATCGTCGATAATATCCGGCTAATCCTAGAAAGCTTCGAATCTCCGTGGGACTCTTTGGACGTTCCCACTTCATTACAGCCTCGATCTTTGCGGGGTCAACCATTATTCCCTCCTGGTTAACAACATGACCCAAGAATTGGACTTCCCGTATCCAAAAGTTGCATTTGGAGAACTTTGCAAAAAGCTTCTCCTTCTTCAACACTTCTAATACTTCCCGTAGATGCTTGCCATGCTCCTCTTGGCTTTTCGAGTAGATGAGAATGTCGTCGATGAACACTATCACGGATTTATCGAGGAATGGTTTACAAACCCTATTCATCAAATCCATGAATGCTGCAGGAGCATTGGTTAGTCCAAATGACATAACCAAGAACTCGTAGTGTCCATATCTTATTCTGAATGCAGTCTTTTCAATATCCTGCTCTCTCACCTTCAGCTGATGATATCTTGACCTAAGATCGATCTTTGAGAAGTAGCTCAAACCTTGTAGCTGATCGAATAGGTCATCAATCCTTGGCCATGGATACTTGTTCTTCACTGTTGCCTTATTCAGCTCTCGGTAGTCTATGCACATCCTCATGCTTCCGTCCTTCTTCTTTACGAATAACACCGGAGCTCCCTAGGGTGATGAACTAGGTTGAATAAAACCGTTGTCCAACAGCTCCTGAAGTTGCATCATGAGTTCCTTCATCTCTGTCGGTGCTAATCGGTAAGGTGCCTTTGCTATCGGTGTTGTTCCTGGTAACAAGTCTATACGAAACTCCACTTGCCTATCAGGTGGTAATCCGGGAAGATCTTCGGGAAAGACTTCTGGATAATCACACACAACCAGTATATTCTGCACCTCTTTCTTCTCCTTCTTGGCATCGATTACGAATGCCAAATATGATGCACATCCTTTGGACAAACATTTCCTGGCTTTCATCAGGGATATGATTCCAGAATTCACTCTGCGTTTGTCCCCGTACACCATAAATGATTCTTTTCCGGGTGGGTTTACCTTTGCTATCTTCTTTCGGCATTGAATCTCAGCATCGTTGGCGCTAAGCCAATCCATACCCAAAACGATGTCGAAACCGTTTAACTCTATGGGTAATAGCTCTTCGTGGAATTCGTTTCCGTTTAGGTCAATGACGATGTTCCTAATACGATTACTAACAGGTACGAATTTGCCACTGGCAACTTCTACAATCAGGGTATTATCTAGTTTTTCTACAGGCAATGCTAATTTCCCACCAAATTTATGCGACACAAAGGAGTAATTGGCTCCGGAATCAAATAGTATATTTGCAGGCAAACCATTTACAAGAAAGGTACCTGAAGCGACGTCTGCTGCCTCCTTCGCAGCCTCGAGCGTCATCTGGAAGCCTCTCGCCTTCGGCTTCGGTGGTATGTTGGGTCTTCCTGTCTCCTTCTTCTTCGGGCAGTCCTTCAAAATGTGCCCTTCTTCATTGCACCCATAACAGGCTTTCTGGTTGAGGGTGCATTCATTGGCGTAGTGCCCAGGCTTTCCGCACTTGTAACAAGTGACCCCTCCGTCACACTTCCCAGAGTGCTTCTTCTTGCACTTGTCACACCACTTCGCTTCTGATCCTCCTCCCCTCGAACCAGACTTCGAGAATCTACTCTTCTTGTTGGACTTCGAGGATCCATTGAACTTCCGTTTCTCACCAACCTCAACCCTCTCCAGACCTCTTTCCTTTTGTTGGGTCTCCACATTCTTAGCTGCTCGAACAGCTGATTTCAGAGTGGTTGCCATCTTGACTGTTGGGCCAAAGTCAGCCGGCAGTCCGTTTGCGAATTTCTCAATTTTGGAAAGTTCGGTTGGCACTAGGTATGGAAACAACTTCATCTTTTCCGTAAATGCAGCAGCATAGTCATCGATGCTCATTCTCCCCTTCTTCAAATTTTGGAACTCATTGTTCAGATCAATCAGGTCTATCTCTGAACAGTACTGCGCCTTCAGTTGTTCCAAGAACTCATCCCATGACATTTTCAGAGCTTCTCCCCGTGGCATTGTATCTGCCAATAGCTTCCACCAGCTCAAGACTCCAGTTTTCAATTGTCTCACAGCGAAGACAGTCTTCTGCTTCTCGCTGCAGTCGCAGCTCTCAAACACCATCTCCATCTCGGAGATCCAGTCCATAATCTCAACAGGCTTTGGGCTTCCTGAGAGACTTGGTGGTTTCGCACCCAAGAAATTTTTGTACATCCGCCCATCCTTGTTGTTTCTCCCTTCTGGGCCATCCTTTTTCTCACCTTGAGTCCCTACTTGACTCACTTGGCGGCTATAGTTCCCTTCCTCAAATGGCTCGGGAACTGGCTCCGTCGGTTCAACATGTATGGTAGGTTCGTCCCTATTTTCGTGGAGCATCCGTCTCATTTCTTCCCTTTGTTCAGCTAGCATAGCCTGAATCATGGCTTGAACTCCAGCCATGGTGACTGGCTCAGGTGCAACTTCTTCAACAACAGGTATTTGCTGAACCACTGGGGGTTGGTTCCTACCTCCATTTGCGTTCACGTTTCCGCTACGGGTCCTTGCCATCTTGATCTATACACCGAATAAGGTGAATTTAGATCTTTATTTAGGATAGACGTTTGAATCGTCCTTATGCTAGTTCTAATATCGTAGTCGTACGTTTAGAATCCTAAACACATAAGGTTTCCAGATCCGGTCGGCAACAGACCATAGATCCGAACAATTAACAGCATATTATGCACAAAGCATTTAGCACATAAAAGCATTTTAGGCACAATTCCTAAAATAAGCTAGTGCTCACACCTCACAATCATCGCTTAGCATTCTAAGTTTAAGTCTAGAAATCCTACAAATTCCTAGTTCGCTTAAACTAATGCTCTGATACTAACTGTGACATCCCCAAAATCACGGCCAGAAAAGACCGATTTGTTTATGCTTTGTTTAAAAATCAGAGTTACATTTTAAATGAAAGTGTTGCGGAATTTGTCCCAAAACAAAAATATGATAAAGATTTATCAAAAGCATTTCCGTAGAAATGTATTTCATTAAAAGACTCGGGATGTCATGTTCGTACAGATCAAAAGCATAAACAGTACAATATAAGCCTTACTACATTATTTCATATCTACAGGCCTATATCCGTAATCCCTCGTCCAAAACATCACACCTATGCTCATGCGCCACTACCTGTAATACATAAAACTGAGTGGGTCAGGCTTGGGAGCCTGGTGAGCACATAGGGTTTTCAACCCACAATAAATAAGTTTATTAATTTCATCGATCAACAATAACCCGATTACTCGTTACCGTTATCCTCACTTTACGTCCCTAAACACCTATCATAAGGGACCTAGCCTAAGGATCATCATCGGGACGGACACTACTGCTAAGGGGATTCCTCAACAATAAATGTCCTAAAGGCAACCATGTGGGGGATGGAGTACACCGGTGAGCATATCGTTCACAAACACCTACAGGTTGCGAGCCTGCTAGTGTTCCACTGGACTGTCTAGAAGAGTCTGTGGTCGTCATCCATACTCCGCTAGATGACAGAATCAACAAAATCAACATCGAGGCCTCTCATCATTTTATCACACATCACCTATTGCATGTACCCATGTTTTACCCCAACATTTTCGTAGATATAAAATACATATAAAGTTTAAATCATTGAAAACATGTATAACAACGTTCATCTAGCATAGATAGCAAGTATTCAGATAATATGCACACATAGCACGTAATTTATATAAAATATTTCATATCTATGTGTAAGTTGAAAGTAAATATGCACTCACTTGAAAGGTGGTGACTCAGCACTTGGACAGCGCTTCGATACTCTCAAAACGATATTCCTTCGATAAAACCTAGTATCGATACCACTAGGGTTTAGTTTAACGATAACCGCGACAAATTAGTCCGAGTATTATTATTAAGCGTGAATAATACTCGATATAACTCATAATAATAGTCCAAATAATTATTTTAAGGACCTAATAACATTCCTATAATTATTTGAAAGCTATATTAAAAATTGCGTAAGCGTAGCACACTTACAGCGAATTTTATCAAGAATCGGGACTTAATTGGAGCAGCGTTTCAAAACCGAAAAACTCCTTTTTCTCGGGACTCCGGGAGCCTCGGGGATTCCCTAGGGTGCTAAGGGTTTTACCTAGGGCTTAAGAGGGTTTAGATGAGCTAGAGAGAGAAACTAGTGAGAGAAAGAAGAGGTTTTGGGGTGAAGAGAAATGGCAGCCTCGCACCTCAATTTATAGGGTCTGGCTTCGGACATTACGCTGGGCGTACCGAGGGTACGCTGGGCGTACTCCTCGGATAAGATTGCCAGCCTCGGACCAGCTGTCTTGCACTCCATCGGACGGATCAGAACCGAAGTACGCGGGGCGTTCTCCGGACGCTAGGCGTATCCTCGCTACGCTGGGCGTAACCCTCGCACCAGGTGTCACAATCCGAAGCGATTTCATCCGACGGCTGGGAGTTCGGCCACGTCATCCTTTCATGCATCAGTTTCGCAAGTTTACTTTCCAACTTTAAAAATTCATAACTTTCTCATATGAACTCTGTTTTTGACGTTCTTTATATCCACGCGAAGTTGGGAACGTACTCTACAACTTTTATTTAGACTTTGTCGGCTAATTTTGGCTCGATTTTAAATTTTATATTATTAATGGGCCGGGACATGATTGGTCCGTTAAATCCTCATAACTTCTTCATCCGACATCCATTTTTGCCCATCTTTTTCTCGTTACGCTACTCTCAACGAGATCTTCGATTCTTGTTTAGGTTGCGTCGGCTAAAAATCGCTCAATCTAATATTCGAATTTTGGGCTGTACACTGCTATTCCGAAACTTCGAAAAATCATAACTTCTTCATACGAAGTCAGATTTGAGCGTTCTTTTTATTGATGTTCTTAGTTTAACATATTCTACGACTTTCGTTTAGATCGCTAAGGCTAAATCTCGCTCTATCGTAAGTTCACTATTCACGCTTCCCGGTATCGTGCCGGTTCTGTCGCGAAACTTCGACGGGTCATAACTTCTTCGTTATTACTCGGATTTCGGCGTTCCTTATATGCACGGAAACCTTGAGACATCTTCTACAACTTTATGTAGAGATATCGGGCTTATCTCACACTTTAATTTTGACGCTTATTTTTATTATTTATTAATTATACATTTATAATTAAATTATAAGCACATAAATACACATAATTCACATAATACTCAAATATTTCATCTTTATTACTTCAAAAAGTGTTACAAGAGTTGACCTAGACTATTACATTGACAAAAATGCTTAGCCCTGAAACCTGGGCGTTACAATCGTCGTACACCTAGGGTCAACTAGAATCGCTCACAAATTACTTATCTTTCGTATTACAGAATCATGTCGTCATCCGGAAACAATCAGTCGGACAACAAAACCTCTACCTTTCCTATGGACGCTGCTACCTTTCAAACCACAGTTACAACTGCCATGATGGCTGCCGTGACAGCTGTCCTTGCGCACCGTAGCACTATCAGCACAATCAATGCTGTTGATGGGAATGAAGTTTCCAATCGTGGTATCCATCCAGGAAGTCATCAAACGGTAACAACCACAGGCCCGCAAAGCCGAAAAACAAAGAACAAGAAATGGAAGCGTCAAGCCCAGAAAGAACGCAAGAAACCCCAAAAACTTGCCATGCAACAACAGCAAGTGGAAACCTCTGCTATCCCCGTACCGAGCAGACCATACAAAGTAACACTCCCGAAGTGTGACCAGTGCAACTACCACCGCGAGGGAATTTGCCGAGCCTTGCAATGCGATAATTGCAACAAGATGGGGCACATTGCGCGTTTCTATAGGACTACCTCCACCACTGGGGCAAATCTAGTTTGCTATAATTGTGGTGAGTTTGGGCACTATAAAAGAGATTGCCCGAATAAGGAAATCAAGGAAAGAACCCGCGTCCCCATAACTCCTAATCGACACTTCACTTCTGCCACCAAAGTTGATGCTGTCCAGATTTGTCACCAATGCGGTGAAATTGGACACTTCAAGAAAGATTGCCCGATAGCAAAGAACTTGGGTGCAAATGGGAAGATCCTCAGGATCACAGCCGCATGAGAGCCTACGCCGGAACCCTCGTTAATGTAACTTAGGCGTGTTGTTGTAACAGACTTATAAACTATCCAGAACTAGTGCAACTAGAGTCTTACCTTTTGCGAGATCCTGTCTGTATATGGATTCTCGTGCTGCGTATACTTGTCTTTTGTAGTATATCTTATTCGCAACAATAGTCTTGTGGTAAATCTAAAGTACTGTAACTCTGTTCATGGTTGCACGGTTGTGTTTTGTCTGTAAACGTCTTATGTTCAAATCTAATGTCTTTAAGTTTCAGTATGATTCCGAAATTATCATACGACTCGATTCAATTTGATCCTCACAAAAACAGCTTCATACGTACATCTCTTTCTTCTAGATCACTTTTCCAACGAAGCCGTCATATCAGAACACTGAAGTACTCATGCGAGGAGTACCTCTTAGTTATTTTCTTTCCGAAGAAATCCCCGAAGTACCACTCGTGCTGTACGTCAAGTTCAATCCAAGGATTTATACGATTGATCTATCACTGAGGAATGTATGCATAAGAGTGATATATAATCAAGGTTCTACAGGCTTAGAATTGAAGATTCCACTTTAACTTCTTTTTCCCCAATGGGATGTGAGCTTAAAGAAGAATCAGTTATTCGAATACCTTTTCAATCTTAATTATATACGACTCGTATACACGAAATTGTGATTGTGAAACCAGGTATGAATTCTAATATGAACTTCAGGATGGAGAACTGCCTAAGCCTACGAGTAATCGCATCGTCATCTGAACAAACTTAGAACCCAGTACGACTCTTGTAAATAGATCACCCTATAGTCTAAACACCTACGGAGATACCAGAACAGCCCAGACAACTTAACGAACTGCACAGCGATAGAATAAGAAGACTAGGCTTCTCACCCTGGAGAACCCCCAGTCTTATTCTCCCAGAGATCGACGGATTGCATCGTATGTGCCTCGGATATCAAGGACTCCATCAAGATTTTCAATGGAAATCGTTATCTCTGCCTCGCATAGATGAAATGGTTAAGCAAACGCAAGGAAAGAATTACTTTCATAAATGGATCTGAGATCCGAATATCACCAGTTCGAGTGTTAGGGAAGGATGTCCGGAAGACTATCTTCTGAACTCAATGCGAACACTTCAAGTCCGTAGTGATACCTTTCGGATAGGACCAATAGGCCCATAACTTTCATGAGCTAAACGAATAGGGTACGTATTTCTTACTTGGATCAATTCGTCATTTCTCCATGTAATGACTTACTTATCTACCCTTGTAGTAAGAAGGAACCCATGGAAACATTACCTTCAGAGGAACTTTTCGCGAAGTTCTCTAGGCACGAGTTTTGAAATTGAAGAGTCGAATATCTATGATACACTGTTAGTAATGTGGGAAATTTTGAGTACTTTTTCAATTTGTCAAAACCGTTGAGCATTTGTCGACACCGGAGACGCCGACAGTCATCCGCGAAATTCTAGGTCTTACCGACCTACTGTCATAGTTCATTCAGAACTCCTCGCAAATTACAGAAACCTGTACAACTTTGACCCAACAAGGGGTGGCCTTTGACTGGGAAGTTAAGCAAGAAAAGGAACCTTTGGAATTCCAAGGGAGTGACCAAGTTCTTTAGGAGAACTCACTCTGGGAATGGCTTAATACGCTTCGTATCGCGTGGAAGCTAAATCCAATATAGTTAGGACCTCCGAGATTCTTATCAGAATCGGTCCCGTGCCTCGCACAAACTAGACCTACTCCGCGAACTCACTAACGTACATTATACTCTTAGCGTCTCGATCATGAAACCATACCTTTCCGTTAGGAGTCTTGTAAGTCCACTCATCGAGATCCTCGCCTTCGTATTAGAACCGTAGTGACCCTCGACCGAGAGGTCAAGCGGACGAAGCAACACCGTCGCCAGTTAGTGAAGGTTCGTTGGATTGCCAACCGAGAAACCAATTTCACTTAGGTGCGCTAGAACCAATCGATTAGGACGTTTCCTCCTCATGACTCGATCATCGTACCTACTTCCTTATCTAAGTTCTTATTTCGGGACGAAATTCCCTTTAACAGGGGGATGATGTGACAACCCGAAATTTCCATTATGTACAAACCATTTGAAGCCAATAGAAGTAGAGTAGTTACAGTGAAAATTCAGACTTCGAGTATATGTTTGGCAGTTTTTCAGGATTTACATTTAAGGAGATATCAAGAGAGTGGATGCACTAAGGGTTTCGTGCAACACTGTTATTCCAACACTCTGTTATATTAGAAATCATTTCGGGAATAAAAATATTTTCTGCCAAAAATATCTCAGGACTATAAATAGAATTCTCAACCAAATTATGTCATTAGTTACATTTCCAACTAGAGAAAAGCCATTTTCTCTCTCACGGATCTTCGGGTTTTTATCCCAAATCGTGAGTACACTTCTCTAGTTGTCTTATAATGCTTACGATGTGCTTAATAACTTAGATTACATAGCAAATCTGTGAGATTCGGGAGTTTACCGCCCAAGAACGTTCTTGGAGAGTAAACTCCTATATGTGGCTTAAATGCTACCTAGTCTTTTCCCCATGTTAGGTAACTACCTTAGGCTTGTATGCTAGTGTGTATATGACTAGAAAACATCAAAATCGGATCAAGACCCCAAGATTTGGGAGTTTACCGCCCAAGAACATGCGGAGAGTAAACTCCATTTTAAGGGCCAAAAGTGTCCCAATGTCCCTCAAAGCCTTAGAACTCAACATAGGGACTAGCATTACATGTTTTAGACCACAAAACAATTAAAATCAAGGATGAAAAGTGAGTTCACGGCCAAGGGTGTTCCAGGGCCGTGAACTCCATGTTTAGGTGTCAAAATGCCTTGAAAATCTTCCTTAAGACAAATTAGGACAAGTACCCTAGTGTGTTTGGGCCAATCAAGCACCATTAAAACACCAAGAAAAGGGTGTTCACGGCCCAAAATGTTCCAGGGCCGTGAACTCCAATAAATGGTGCCATAATTCCCCCTAAAGCCTTGAACAATTGCCTAGAACATATCCTATGTGAGTATGTGTTGGATAAGGTGTCTAAGTCCATAACTATTTCTGGTATGTACTTGACCCGACCCGGCATGGTCCATTTGGGTTGCATGGCACCATGCAATTGGATAAACTAAATGAGAGAAATAACGCTTGGAGATTATTAATATATTATAAGTTCTAATATATTAATAATATTATTTGATTAGTTTGATCAAGAATTAATTTAGAATTAATTAAGTGATCAAAAGATAACTAATTAAATATATGGGTTGATTAAGTAAATCATCCATATCTTGTATAGTGGGCTAAAAGGCTCCATGGATCATCAAGTTGGGTTCCACCCATAGGATGCTCCATGGATGCTCCATGGGAGTTACAAACCCATGGGTCATGGAAATGAAGAGTCATGACACATTAGGGTTTAACCCTAGATGTGTCAACACTATATAAGAAAGATAATCTCCACCAAAATCGGTTGACACAAAGAAATAGAGGGCTTGGCCGATTTGAAGAAGTGAGTATACTCTCATAAGTTCTTCCAATAGCATTTGGTGTTGTGTGAAGCATTTGAGGCATCACCACTTGAGGTGCTAGGCTCACAAGGTTTCAAGGAACACAAGCAACAACAAGGTAAGTTATTCCATCTATACTTTATGCTGAAATTGTTCCCATGTATGCTAGATAGGATATAACCTTGGAATTCAACTTTGCATGACAAATTAGACAAACATAGATCCAAGGTTATTAGGGTTGCATGTACACTTAGGAAGTGTTAGAATGCTCAAAATCCATCAGTGGTATCAGAGCCTAGGCTTGTTTGTTCTTATTTGTGCTTAAAAGTTGAAAACAGGATCGAAAATTTGCTGTCTGCGATCGGACTCGTCGAGTCCATAGGGGGGACTCGTCGAGTCCATGTGTATCTTCAACCAACTCGGCGAGTCATGCTCATGCACTCGGCGAGTAGGGTCGAATGAGTGCAGAATTTCGATTCAGTTGCTGGAAAATGATTAGAAACATTACCCTAAACTGTTTTAGTAAATATAAACTTGTTTTTGGTGGTGTAATGTTTTACTAATTCATTTACAACAACTAGTTATCAAAATTACAAAGTTTTATGTAATTTTTGATTATGTTCATATTCATGTTCTTGTTCTTATGATATGTTAGATGATCATAGGAATTATTTGTAACCTATCTGGTAGTTTAATTCTTGATCATAATGTGTTTTAATGGAGTCCATAACTTATCCTTAAGTTATGGAAAACCAAGAGTCACTTGAGTTAAAAAAACCATTAAGAAAACACAAGAGTTATAAAAATGAAGAGTCTTCATTTTATGACTCTATTAAACTCATAAGTTACAAGAAATGAAAAGTTTTGAAAGTTACAAAACTTGACCTCAAGTTTTGGAACAAGTAAAGTTAAGTTAAAACTTTAGTTCCAACCCCTAGAATTTTAAAAGTTAAAATTCAACCCTTATACTTATATTATGATGATTTAATAATTATATATATATATATATATGTATAAGAACAAGTCGTCTTACCGCTAGTACGCCTCATTCACGAAGCCGGTCTATAAGGTGGGTATAAGGTTGTTGCCTATAAAATGGTGACTTAATGGGTGTATATTCTCACCCACCGCTTGCTTGACTGGTGGAGGGTCGTTAGCCGAACGGGTAAGACAAGGACTTATAAATTCTCATTCAAAGTATTATGAATATATAAAGTAACTAAATGTTTATAAAATTCCCAATCTTAGTTACTTTAGGAAAAATGTGAATAAGGTGCTAATCCATGAAATTACACTTTACACTTTGTCTGAGTCGTTGGTGGAGCGTGTGTGGTTAACCGGCACACTAACTTGGACTTAACAAGGTAGGTAAAGGGTGACTTAAGGTTTATTATAGTATCGGTGGAGCGTGTGTGGTTTACCGGCACATCGATTGAGTGATAAACTTTTAAGGGTACCAAGTGATTTGCATGGTTACTTCACACCTCGTTTTGTGATCCTCGGCATCCCAGTCACAAAACCTGGAGGGCACTCCCGAGATCGAAACATGCCTTTGAAAAGTTCATTGGATCTCAAAGAATCTAGGAATTTCTAAAACCAATAAAAACTAAATATTTATTATTTCGGTTTTCGTGGTGGAAATTGGTGAATCGTCATTCACCTACCTTTCAAATATGGTATAGCTTAGATTACGGCATACCTCTTCTAAGTTATATTATATTGTGATTGGGTCCTAGCCTTAATATTACATTTGGGTGTTTTATTAAGGACTCTCTTAAATCTAAACTAAACTTGTTCTTCTTTTCAGATGTCTTCATCTAATGCTTCTGGCTCAAATCCTAATGGCTCCTTTACTCTTATGAGTCTATGTGGGAAAGTCACCTTTGATGGATCCAACTTCAATAAGTGGATCAGAAACATCAGGATGATTACTCGCTACGAGGACAAAGAATATGTCCTTGACAAGGAGCTTAAGGAAATTGACGAGTCCACTGCAACTCCCAAGGAGATCGCTGACTTTCATACTCATGAAAGAGATGCAACCAAGGTGGCTTGCATCATGTTAGCCACCATGACAGCTGAACTCCAAAAGTCTTACGAAGACTTCTACCCTTATGAAATGCACCAAGACTTGATGGAAAGATACCATCAAAGTGCACGACAAGAGAGGTACGAAGTCATCTGCTCCATGATAACAACCATGATGAAGGACGGAGAGTCCGTCACGAGCCACATGCAGAAAATGCAAAGGTATGTGGATCGGTTGCTGAAGCTCAATGTGAACTTCCCTGAGGAGCTTGCAATAGATATCATTTTGCACTCCTTACCATCGTGCTATGATCAATTCCGCATGACATATCACATGAACAAGGAAGAGGTCACCCTCAGCAAACTTCAGGGACTCCTCAAGACCGCAGAAACAGGTCTTAAGGGGAAGTCGGTTGCTATCACTCCTACTCCAGAAACAACTCCGGTCTTGGCAATCGGGCAGAGTCGAGGGAGGAAGAGAAAGAGATCTTCAAAGGGTACCAAGGCTCGGACCCTTGATGGCTCTTCTTCAAGTGGAACCAAGAAAGGTTTTATTACTCCTTCTTCTGACCCAAAAGAGGCTGAATGCTTCTATTGCCACGAAAAAGCTCATTGGAAGCGGAACTGCCCAAAGTACCAGCAAGATGTAAAGGATGGGAAAGTCAAACCCAACCATGCAGGTATTTACACTATCATTTCTAATAACTCACCCCATTCGAAATCTTGGGTCCTTGATACAGGTTGCGGAATTCATATTCGCTGTGACTTGCAGGGACTAGGAAGAAGTGAGAATGTGGAGCAAGGAAGAATAAACTTAATCATGAGGAATAGGAAAGTTACACCTGTCACCAAGATTGGAGTTTATACTTTATCGCTAAGTAGTGGGTTAAATTTAGATTTGAATAAATGTTGTTATTCGCCAGAAATGGCAAGAAATATTATTTCCTTTCATGCATTGTACAAACAAGGTTTCACCTTTTCGTTTGATAATGAAGTTGGTTCGATTAATGCTTTCTTTAATAATGTACTTTAGTTTAAAGCATTACCTTGTGATGGTGTGTATGAAGCTGTATCTATTATAGATAACTTAGGAAATAATGTTTTGTGTATTGATTCTAATAATAATAACATGGATAAAGCATCGTTATGGCATTGTCGTCTTGGACATATAAGCAAGAAACGCATAGGCCAACTCCAAAAGGATGGAGTCTTGGAGTCGTTTGACCTAAAGTCAAATGATAGTTGCGAATCATGCTTACTTGGAAAAATGACAAAGTCACCCTTCACAGGCTCATGTGAAAGGGGTGAAGGTTTGTTGGACCTTATACACACGGATGTGTGTGGACCATTCAAACATGCCACAAGGGATGCTAATCGTTATTATTTGACTTTCACCGATGATTACAGTAGATATGGATATGTCTACTTAATCAAGCATAAGTCAGAGACTTTCGAGAAGTTTAAGGAATTTAAACAGGAAGTCGAGAATCAATTGGGCAGGAACATTAAGATGCTTCGATCCGATCGAGGTGGTGAGTATCTTAGTTCAGAGTTCCTCGACTATCTAAAGGAATGTGGGATTGTCTCACAATTGACACCTCCCAGGACACCGCAGTTGAATGGTGTAGCTGAGAGGCGTAATCGAACCTTGTTGGACATGGTTCGTTCCATGATGAGTCGAGCTTCCCTACCAATCTCATTCTGGGGGTATGCCTTAGAGACTGCCGCCCATATCCTCAATCTAGTCCCTACAAAGAAAGTTGCCAAAACTCCTCACGAGATGTGGACTGGTAAAGTACCTAAACTAGACCACATCAAGATTTGGGGCTGCGAGGCTTTCGTGAGACGCGAGACTCATGATAAGCTCGAACCCCGAAGCGAGAGGTGTATTTTCATCGGCTACCCACAGCATTCCTTTGGTTACCTCTTCTACAGACCTAGTGACAATGTGGTCTTTGTAGCAAGAAGAGGAGTCTTTCGAGAAAGAGAGTTTATAAGCCAAGGAGACAGTGGGAGGCAAGTTGATCTTGAAGAAATTCAAGAGTCAAGTGGTGAAGGAACTTCAAACTCTAGCCCTCAACTTGAGGAGGAAACTCCTGTTGAGCCAATTGACGAATCTGTACCTCTGAGGCGTTCCACGAGAGTTAGGAGTGCACCTGAGCATTACCATGGATTCCATATTACTGCAGAAGGTGAGACACTTATTAGTGATGAGACACTAGTAAGTCAAGATGACCCTAACAGCTACGAGGAAGCCATGGCAGGCCCCGAGTCTGCCAAATGGAAAGAGGCTATGGATAGCGAGATACAATCCATGTATGACAATCAAGTTTGGAACTTGGTTGAGAATGTACCAGGTCGAAAGACTGTAGGGTGCAAATGGGTCTTCAAGAAGAAGACCGACATGGATGGTAAAGTACACACTTATAAGGCTAGACTGGTTGCAAAGGGCTTCTCTCAAATTCCTGGAGTGGACTATGATGAGACCTTTTCTCCGGTAGCCAAGATTAAGTCTATTCGGGTTCTGTTAGCCATAGCCGCATTTCATGACTATGAAATTTGGCAAATGGATGTCAAAACCGCTTTCCTTAATGGAAAGTTGGCTGAAGATGTTTACATGAGTCAGCCAGAGGGTTTTGTCAGTAACGAGTACCCTAATAGAGTGTGTAAGCTTGAGAAATCCATTTATGGATTAAAGCAAGCACCTCGCAGATGGAATCTTTGCTTTGATGAAAAGGTCAAGGAATTTGGCTTTTCTAGGAGTGAAGATGAATCTTGTGTATATGTCAAGGCTAGTGGGAGTATAGTTAGCTTTTTGGTATTGTATGTGGATGACATACTACTCATAGGAAACGACATTCCAACCTTGCAGGAAGTAAAGTCCTGGCTTGGAAAGTGTTTCGCTATGAAGGACCTTGGTGAAGCTGCCTATATTTTGGGGATAAGAATCTTGAGAGATCGGAGTAAAAGACTAATTGGACTTAGTCAAAGTACCTACTTGGAGAAGATTCTGAAGAGATTCAGAATGCAAAACTCCAAGAAAGGAGAGTTGCCCATCCAGAGTAGTGCCAAGCTGAGTAAGACACAAAGCCCTAGCACTGAGGCTGAGATAGCAGAAATGAGTCGATTACCTTATGCTTCGGCTGTAGGTTCGATCATGTATGCTATGACGTGTACTCGACCTGATGTAGCCTTTGCCTTGAGCATGGTTAGCAGGTTTCAGGGGAACCCTGGCAAGGCACGCTGGATTGCGGTAAAGAATATTCTCAAGTACCTACGAAGGACTAAGGACTGGGTCCTTACCCTCGGTGGGAGTGATGACTTGAGAGTTGTAGGGTATAGTGATGCTAGCTTCCAGACTGATAGGGATAACTTCCGCTCTCAGTCGGGCTGGGTCTTTACCCTAAATGGAGGAGCAATTTCTTGGAAGAGTTCCAAGCAAGAGACAATGGCAGATTCTACTTGTGAATCAGAGTATATTGCAGCTAGCGAAGCGGCAAAGGAGGCGTTATGGCTGAGGAACTTCATTGGAGACCTTGGAGTTGTACCAGCTATTAAAGAGCCGATGGAAATTTTCTGTGATAGTGAAAGTGCTGTTGCCTTAGCCAAGGAACCAAGGGATCACGGGAGATCCAGACACATCGACAGAAAATACCATTTCATCAGACATCGGATCGAAGGACTCCTCGTGGCAAAGAGGGTATCATCGGATGAGAACCCGGCAGATCCCCTCACGAAGGGACTGACTCGGGTTAAGCATCTCCAGCATGCTCGGAGCATAGGGCTGAAGGATGATATTAGATTTAGTAGTTAGATAATCTTGAAATTTGTAAAGTGTAATTGACATTTGATGATGAATAAAAGTGTTTTATTTATGAGTAAAGTGTTGCTATCTCTTGTCGATCGTTTACTATATTTCTTTTGCATGTTTTGACTTCCAGAATAATTTTGTTTGGTTTAACATATTATTCAAACCTCCACAGTCGGTCATATGTCGGAAGTAGGTATGAATCAAGACTGTCATGTTTGGTTGTAGAGGTCTGGGACAAGGCTACAACAATCATGAGTGCTCATAAGTTCTGAGCATTGGACTCAACCCACGCTCACTGGAATCACTTCATGGAATTCTATCTCGAGTGATCGTGAGACGGTAATATCATATAAGTCTTTAAACCTAGAGATATGATTTGTTACTTACGAGTTGGTTATGCATTGATTGTACGAAAAACGCATTGGTAACTCGATGTTATAAAACGTGCTCTTATGTGTAATTCAATGAGTAGTAGAACAAACATATGAGTCGAAGTTTATCTGTTCCTTCTTGGATTAGAAGCTGATATCTGGGCCCCTCGATGATTTTGTTTTGACCTATGTACCGGGCCCGGTCAGAACTAGATTGATGTGTTCAATAAAGTTCTTTGTCAAACAAATCGGAAATCGGGAAACAAATGTTGGACAATAAGTAAGACATTGTTCCATGTATTTGTCCGACTGATATCTAGAACAGAGGATTATATGATCACTTATCTTAAATGGCGTACCATCATCTTCTCAAGTTTCGAGAAACCTTGTAAAGAGCTACGATTGCCGATCGGTTCCTGAAGTCATACTTGCAGTAATAGTTACTAGACTTATCCAAGTGGGAGACTGTTGGATAAGGTGTCTAAGTCCATAACTATTTCTATTATGTACTTGACCCGACCCGGCATGGTCCATTTGGGTTGCATGGCACCATGCAATTGGATAAACTAAATGAGAGAAATAACGCTTGGAGATTATTAATATATTATAAGTTCTAATATATTAATAATATTATTTGATTAGTTTGATCAAGAATTAATTTAGAATTAATTAAGTGATCAAAAGATAACTAATTAAATATATGGGTTGATTAAGTAAATCATCCATATCTTGTATAGTGGGCTAAAAGGCTCCATGGATCATCAAGTTGGGTTCCACCCATAGGATGCTCCATGGATGCTCCATGGGAGTTACAAACCCATGGGTCATGGAAATGAAGAGTCATGACACATTAGGGTTTAACCCTAGATGTGTCAACACTATATAAGAAAGATAATCTCCACCAAAATCGGTTGACACAAAGAAATAGAGGGCTTGGCCGATTTGAAGAAGTGAGTATACTCTCATAAGTTCTTCCAATAGCATTTGGTGTTGTGTGAAGCATTTGAGGCATCACCACTTGAGGTGCTAGGCTCACAAGGTTTCAAGGAACACAAGCAACAACAAGGTAAGTTATTCTATCTATACTTTATGCTGAAATTGTTCCCATGTATGCTAGATAGGATATAACCTTGGAATTCAACTTTGCATGACAAATTAGACAAACATAGATCCAAGGTTATTAGGGTTGCATGTACACTTAGGAAGTGTTAGAATGCTCAAAATCCATCAGTATGGGACTTGAAAGCATCAAAAACATCATTCCAAGGGAGTTTACGGCCGTAAACTCCAAGGGAATATGGTCCCAGGGCCGTAAACTCCTAAAAGGAGTTATATTATGCCCTAAACTCTTCCATAGACCAGGCCATTAAGTAGAAATGCTTATTAGGGCCTTATAGAGCATCAAATATCAAATGGACACATAGGTATGAGTTCACGGCTGTAAACTCATGAGTTTACGACCATAAACTCATTTGGTAGTGTTATTAGGGCCGTGAACTTCATGGTGGAGTTTTCCTTGAGCCCTACACACAATAGCTTCCCCTACAAACACTTAGATGCAATCCTAGAGGCTAATAACACTTGATAAAGGTGTTTACACTACTAGAAAAACAGCCTTTTACGACACTCATTGGGCGTCGTAAAAGGCTCAGACGACGCGCAAATGCGCGTCAAGGAAGGCCCTGTCATAAAGAAAGACGACGCGCTTTTGCGCGTCGTCTATAGACGACGCGCATTTACGACGCTCATTTACGACGCGCATTTACGACGCGCGTTTACGACACGCAATGCGTATCAAGGAAGGCCCTGTCATAAAGGAAGACGATACGCATTCACGTGTCGTAACCTTACGACGCGCGTGTTAATGACACGCAATGCGTATCAAGAAAGCCACTGTCAAGAAAAGCCATGTCATAAATGAAGATGACACACATTTTTGCGTATCATAATTTTAAATGTTTAAAAAAAATATTATTTATAGATTTTTCTAATTTTCAAATTAAATAATACATTAAAAATCTCATAATACAAAATAAAATACCATAAATAACAAAGATAATTCATTTCACTAATATGTCAAATACAAATAACTATTCCAGTAGTGAGTAAATGTTATAAAAAAAATGAACTCATTTATATACAATTGCATTATCTAGCTTCCTATGTGCCAAGAACTCTCTGTACAAAATGTTATCTTTGGTATGCATGTCTAAATACCTACTAACTCCTCCTATTCAAAAGATAGCCACCAATTTTCTCAGCAAAGTGTTGAAAAGGTACCTGCAATACAAAATCATTAACAAACATAATATATTTTAATTTTTTATTGAAGTATATGAAAATTGAAGTAGTTAGTTTAGTTAGCTACCTCATTTTCCTGTTTGATATCATGTGTAAAGAATTGTTACATATACATCCTATACAGAGTAATAAAGTAGGAGGTTATTTCCTGTAGTTTACCCATAAAAGAAAGGAAAAAAAAAACTTACAGGTTCTGTAATATAGACACGTGCCAGGTCCTTCAAAAGGTGAATTGAGAGAAACAAATACGTTTGCAGCATTCATGAGATTAATACTTAACCTCCTTCCCATAATTATTCTTTGCATTTCATTGTACAATCTGTTAATCAAATTTATATGTAAAAGGGTCATCAATTTGAACTCACGTTCCAACACCTTCTTTGAATAGATGACTATAATTTCTAGCCACAATTCAACTTATAAAAGGGAAAGAAAACAACAATCTAGCTTATAAAAGATTAATAAATAGAGGGCCTGAAATTGCTTAAAGCTCAACACCAGTAATCGCTAATCAATAAGATAATACTTTGTTTTTTTTAACTTCTCCAACCATTGGTGGTTGTTGAGTTGACCCGACATCTTGTTGGAAAAATCAGGGCTTCCTTCAACTTCTCTCACTTTGTCCATACGAAGGGATGATGGGCTTACTTCCTTCAAATCAACATTCAGATTCTTAAACAAAACCTGAAAGGCCACAATAACAATAGTGAATATAGTATATTATCGGAATTGATGTTATAAACTTTTTGATTATGATGTGTGTAATATGATGTGTATGCAGAAGAGTAGGGATCTTGCTGGGTACCATAGTTTTCAGCATAAGTAACCTGAACAGGAAGGGTTTGTCCGCTTGCAGCCCCACCGTATGCATGGTACACATCCACCACACCATGTGTGGCTGCAACTGCAACTGGTTGTGCATACGAATCTTGACTGTTCACCATTGTCCTGCAACCTATATATATATATATATATATATATATATATATATATATATATATATATGTATATATATATATATATATATATATATTACAACTTCAACTGGTAACACTGTAACTCCTAGGCACCAAGAAGGGTATTTTTGGAAATTGTAAAAGATCAAAAAGGGTATTTCAGGAAAGTGAAAAACCCAAAAGGGTATGTCTGGAAATTGAGATACCTGAACAAGCTCTTCATTTTCAGTAGCACAATTGGGTTTATCTTCATTTTCAATAGCACACTTGCAAAAAATTTAAACTTTTTAAACCCATCTTAGAAGGACTAAAGGTTAGAAAGGAGAAGTAATGAAGCTATGAGTTGAGAAAAGAGTAATCACAGCAAGGTCTCTAAAACAGACCTGCTGTTCAAAATGGATTTACTCCAAAATCAAAAACAGAAACATAGCTTTAACTAAATTTTATAGAAAACTATGATTGTTGAGGATTCCAGAACTATAAAGAACTCCTTCTAACTCCAAAGGATGAATTAAATATGAATTTTACAAAAAGGTGTATCACTTCTATCTCCAACAAGACAGTCAAGTGAGGTTGGCCAATTCTACCCAACTTGTGAGTAGAATTCGTACATACCAAAATTCAGAGAAGTAAAGGACATACAAATGAAAGTCTCAGAGTTGGAATTGAATGAAAAGCATTTCCCAAGCTCCGGATATAAAATTCACATTGTGGACAATCACAACACTAGTAAAAGCTGGTGACTGCCCACTGATCTGGAGTCTGGATCAATTCTAACCAATTTATAATTGGAAATAACACCCCATCTGCTCCAGATCTTAAATTCATAATATCAGGAACATATAGAAACTTGGAATCACTCTGGATCGTTTTCCAAGCCTTATAAATGATGAAAACAAAATGACATATCAGAACAGACCCGGATCAGACCTAACAGCAAAGATTCCATTCTTGCACATAGATAAAGTCCTTACCAGTGAGGTTGGGCTGCTTAAGAAAGTTAGCCAACTCAATTTGTGAACTTTGGGAACTGCTTTGGGGTCCGTTTGAGTTCTATACCCCAAGGTATGATTTTTACAATATGACTATAGATCTGATGGAAAACAGAATCATAGCCACCTGTGATTCCTTTTTGGCTTATCCATCCTTCTCCATTGTTAAAAAAAAAAAGTTCTACTAAGAACTGATACAGATACAAGACATGAAATCTAAGTAAACCATTGAGATGAACATGTAGTCAACATTTCATAGATGTAAACATGATATCCCATGCCTCTAACATGGAACATGATATACACATATCAAAACTTTTAATTGAATTTACAAATACATACACTAGCCAAAATCAAGGGATATCAAGTACCTTAGTTGATGACTTGAGTAGTGAACTACAGTCATTTTCTGTGCAATCCATCATGTAGATCATTGGAACTGGGTAAAAGAAGAATAAAAACCAATGAGTGGACAGAAAAAAAAAGTAAACAGGTAAAAGGAGCTAAACAGAAAGTTATACCAAATGAAAATACAAATGCCATCTACGCCTTACCATTCCTTGAATGTCTGATATACCTCGCGAACCACAAGTTCTTCCAGCTTATGATCATCAGGTTGAACATTTGTTACTAGCATTGTGATATCAATATCATCAGAGAGTAGCTGGAAGCCTAAATCTTTAGCAAGTGAAAGAGGACATTTTGGGACCAAACTAAAAAAAAAAACTAGCTGCACTCAGGGCCAGAAGTGTAGTTTACTATATCTTCTTTATAAACCATCATCTGAAAAAACTATTAAAATTACTAGTACAAAATAATTAAGCAAAATCTATATCGATATAGATGCATTGCTGGCCTGAAAGACAAAGAATCGTTTTGCTAGGTTTAACAGGTAGTTAGACAAATTCTGAATCATTATCCATATCAATTAAAATGTCACGTTCTTTAAGCTCCAGTAAAATACACTCATGGTTCTATCAGACATGTAGTTTTGAGTTTTCTGAAGTTGACGAATTTAGGCAGTGTGTTATTAATCTTGATAGGTAGAAAAAACTGCTTTTGGTCTAAGAATTCAAAGCCCTTTATTTTAAAGACAAAAGATCTCAAATATACATGATAAGGTTTCTCACGAAGTGTGATCTTATGCTTGTTTTCTATATATAATCCAAAGAAACACAACCATTAATTTAACCAAAAGAAACTCAACACAATTTGAACAGGGGCAAAGTTGGAAAAGTAACAAGGTTATGGGAAAGAACAAGGATGGGGGTGATGTTTCGGAAGTTAAAGGGTTTGTGGGGAATAGTTCTATGAGTCGGCCTGACCAGGAAACTAAAAAATCATAAGCAGGGGTAAATTTTAATGGTAACAGGCAGGGCTATATTCCGAAATCTGGGGCTCGATTTCAAAATCAATATTATGGCTTGCTTTTAAAATCGATTTCATTAATTTTATATAAGAAGGGTACAGCTGACCTAATTTTATATAAGAACTCTAGAACTGATACGTACCTTTCTCTTTGATAATTTCTTTTAAGATGACTATTGTTTAGGGCTATCAACAACACCGTCATCTCCACTACCATAGTGTAATAAACAAAGCACCATTGAAGGCCCTTCATCATCTTCCGTTGCCATTACTTCCTTGAGTGAAAATTTCGAACTCGATGGGAGAGGAAATGAGTTGCCAATAAGAAATCTGAAATCATAAAATCAGATGGGAAGAAATCTGTGAAAAGAGTTGAAGTCGTTTGAGATACCGATGTAAATCCTTAGAAATCTCATTCGAGAAGAGAATGGAGAGCCGCTTCTTTTTTTGGCGCTGAATCGTTTCACCACCAGTCGATCACCACGGAAACAGGAGAACTGGAAGCTTAAAATAAAATAAAACCCTACACATATTTGTAATCTTCAATCGTCGGATCTAGGGCAGAAGTAGATGGACGATGGGAAGTAGAGCAGATGTGAAAATAACCCTCAATCAATAGTAGGCTATGGAATCGTTAGCTTGTGAAAATTTTGTGAGGCAGTGGATGTGGGTGAGAGGTGGAGACGATGTAGGGTAGATATGAGAGTCATGTGGAAATGAATGTAGGAGAAGAAGGCGGGTGTTTAAAAAATTTGGGGATTTCATTTTCCCTCTTAGAGACGCGCGTTTCTTAAAAAAAATATAAAACGACATTCACAGAGGACGCACGAGTGCCCTCCGTGTTTTTAATTTTTTTACATGAGACACTATTTAAGGGCACGCAATAATGCGTGACCTAAATCCTTAAATTTTTTGAATAGACGACACTCTTTTAATGTCACTCTCCTTTGCGTAACATAAATCACCGAGTGTCGTGGTTTGCACGTCGTAAAAGGCTATTTTTCTTGTAGTGTTAGCATGTCCTAGGGTGTCTTGACTTGTTTATTAGTTGTTTATAGACCAATTTGTTACATATATGTGAAATTATATGTTAACTAGGATCATAAGTGTGTTCAAGACTTCACTTGACACCTAGCAGTCCTACCTCTTCAGTTCATCCGTATCACCCACAACAGGTGAGTTCATACCCCTTAATCAATGTTTTAACTATGTTTAAATGTTTTATGGGGGAATACAAGTAGAATCATGCCACTTATTATATCAATCACATGTGATTAATAAGCAACATTCAAATGATTGGCTACTCATTAGTCGTTTTACCAAACAGTTTCCTTCAAATGTTTTTCGTAAACACTTTATGTGTTTAAAAACTCCTTATTACACTATACATTTTACTCTGTATATTACATTTCAAACTTATTTACAATTGTGTTTCAAACAAATGTTCTTTATACTAAACTGCTTTATCAAACCCATGCCTTCAAAACCATTTTATAGATCGACATCAAGTCGATCTTTTCTTAGAAAATATTTATGTTCAAAGGTTTTACAAAACTTATTTATGCTTTTATATTATAGATTGCATGCCTCTATATGTATAGTTATATAAGAAATGTTTAAAAGACTTAGGAAGACTATCCACCCTATTTCCTTTTCGCGCTTGAGATGTGGTCTGGTGGGATATCGGGTACTCGTCCGAAGGTCGTTTAAATATTAGTTATATAACATGTGTACATATATAGTCATAAAGGCCCTTCCAGTTCATCCCATGCCCTTGGGTAGCAAGGGTATACATCCATGTCCATACGTACCAGTTAGATTACTAGTAAACTACCATATGGGTAGTTTAGGAAGATACTAGAACTATTACTAGAATACGATATCATACAATGAGTCAGTTCATTCATGAGTCAATACTTGCTAGATAGAGAGAACATACATTACTATGAGAACATATACATTACATTACTATGAGTACATATACAACTATACTAGGATAAGAACATATACAATTATACTAGAAAGAGAACATATACAACTATACTAGAAAGAGAACATATACAACGATACTAGAACGAGTACATTACTATACTTGCTAGGTAGAGAGCACGTACATTACAGCTAGTACATTACAATACATTACTATACTTGCTAGGTAGAGAGCACGTACATTACAGTTAGAACAGTTCTTTACATTACATATACATGAATACGTTAATTATTGTGATATGAATCGGAGCTTGACTTAAATGTCATGGCCCGAGTTGTAGCCAGAGTCTCTTGAAGGGAGAGCGTGAGTTTGCGTATAGATCTATACTAGATTGACTATCCTACACCTTGCTGCTAACTACAGCCGGACCTGCAGGTCTGCGGGTGCCAAACGTCATTTCTTTTTATGACCTACATTTGTCGTTGTTTATCCAGTCGATAGTATGTTACAATTAATCACATGATGCCTGAATATAAATCCGGTTTAAGGTAGTTAGTACAACAGTAGTTCCTATAATACAACACTACAGTACTACATTAATTTCCCCTTTTCATATATTTAGTGATCATTTCACTTAAACATTTAATGTAAAAACTATATTTTGATAATGATAGTTACACTTGGGAAAATTACACACTTTTACAAGAAACGAACATTTAGAACAGTTAAGTCTTGGTAGAAGACTACATTGAGAATAGTTAAGTCTTGGTAGAAGACACCTTTATATAAAGTAGGAATCATAGGGATTTCTAGGGTTTTTCAAACGTTTACAGTTGTTTTACAAACATTTTCATACTTACAGTTCATCTACATTTTTCCATACTTATAATTCATTTACAAACAATTTCTTACATACAAATTAAGACACTAAAATACTTATGATCTCACTAGCTTCAAAGCTGATACTCGCTTTCAAAATTACTTGTATCCTCAGGTCATCATAGACAGGTACCAATGCAAGGATTAGGGAAGATGGAGCTCGTTGAAGACTCATCTTTCATTTTGATTTATGCTTTAGTGTTTATCAAAATTTGACAGAACACACTTGTATAATAATTCTATTATTAATGCAATGGATGATGTTGTTGCTTGTTTACTACTTTACATTGTTGTGATACTGTACATAACGTCCTCCACCCCAGAACATTTCCGTCGTTCTTGGTTTTGGGGTGTGACAGGTCCTAGTGTCTGTGTATAGAAGTGGTAGGACAGGTGACAACACCCGCTCCTGCTACCTTGAGGATTACTGATGGCCGCCAAGGCCAGGCGGAGGCGCCAATGGTGAAGAGCAAAGCCTTCCAGTTGATAGTAGAGGAGGCACGTGCAGCTCTCGATGTGGGGACGAGTATGTATCTTCTCCTTATCTCTTTATTTATATTTATTGTTGCTTATGTTTATGTGTTTCCTTATAGGAACGTTCCTTGTGAACGATATATCTGCTCTGGTATTATTTCATTCAGGGCCTATGATCTAAAGTGCTGTTTGTTTTTCTATAAAAACCTCTTCAAACCACTTATTGTTGTGCGGCACAGCACACGCGCAACACTTTCCCTCTCGCAGCAGTTTGTTTTTTGAAAAACTTCAGACTACAAAACCTCTGCGCGTGTGCTGCGTGGCGCAGCACTTGACTTGCCTCTTCTAACCTCTTCAACTTTCATTTTTCTAAGTGTTTTTTTAAGAATTTTTGTATAATTTTTTTTTTAATTTTTTTTTTAAAATTTGATTTTCTTAAATTTTTATTTAGGGATGTGATACAATTTATTTTTATAATTTCCACGATTTTTTTTAACTTGATTTTTTTAATTTTTTACCGTTTTATTAATAATGTTTTCAATTTGAGTTGCATCTTTTTTAACGTGTGTAATTTTTTTCGAACTTTGTAGACAACGTTTGCAATACTTTCTTAATTTTTTTATTATTTTCTTTTTTAATGTTTTTTAAAATTAGTTTTTTTTCTATAATAAAACTATTAGCTTCTTTTATATTTTTTAAAGATTTTTTTTAAAAAAAAAAGTTTTATATTTTTGTTTTTTTACATGCTCTTTTTATTATTATTTCAATGTTTTAAGACTAGAATTATTAAATTTCGGTGTTGAGAACTATTTTCAGTTATAAAATTAGTTTATTTAAATTTCAGTTTACTGCAGCAGTCTGCAAATATTAAAAAACAAACATGCTTCTTATTATAGGCTGCAGCCGTTTGTTCCACCTCTTCTACTACAGAGGATTGCAGAGGTGGTCCGCAAACTTCATGAATTTTCGCTTCGAAAAAACAAACAGCACCTAAGTCTTCAACCTTGTTCTTGTCCTTTGAGGATGAACTCGATTCTTCCGTTTTCTTTCTCAGATTCTTTGAGAATACTGACTTGAGTTCTTTTAAGGGCGTCTTCTTTGGTGTTTGATCTTCTTTCACGTTCTTATCTTTCTTTTTGTGAAGGGCGGACTCTGGATCTTCAAGTGGTGGCACCAAAGGTGTGTTAGAGCCCCTAGTCATGAACTCCTGCAAAATAAACAAGATAAAAAAACGTAAAACTGAACCAAGAAAGACAAACTAAACTAAGAAAACGAGGAATCACCGGATTCACGTCATGAGCCTGTAATGCTCACGTCGTGAGTTCTGTAAGGACAGAGAAAAAAAATGAAACTGAAAAATAACTCCTTGCAGGTTTTACCCTACAAAAAGGATCGATTAATTTAAAGAAAAATAAATCAGTAATTAACTAAGTCGTTCCCCGACAACGGCGCCAAAAACTTGATGTGCACAAAATTACCCACTAATTTTTTAATTTATAACCTAACTAACTTAACTAACTAAAATGCACCTAGGCAGTGTACCTAGTCGAATTATAGAATAGTTGGGTAAGTCGGGTGTCGATCACAGGGAACGGTGTTAACTAATTAATTTATCTACTACTAAATTAACCTAATTTTAGAGCAAAGATGGGGTTTTACCTGATTTTACAAGACCAGATGAACTTAAGTGACAAAATTCAATCAATTAATTAAAACACTCCTGTTTAGTTCAAATCCACTTCTTCTTTATGGTTAGCTGACAATTATGGATTATCATAGTTGGTTACCAATTATTATGTAATTAGCAATTCAAGTCTAAATTTACTAATCCTTTTTACCAATTCATGAACTACCTTGTATGTTCATACATAAGCAAAACACATAATTAGTTATTAATTATAGATGGGCTATGTAAGATTTATCTAAGAAAAAACAATTATGGTCACAATTATGCTATCCAACACAGCTAAATTTAATTACTTCAGTTACTACCTAAGATTGGGTCGATCCTAGCTCTAGCAATTTAATGTTAACTAAATCACTAGGTTTCAAGTTCATGTAATCTAATAATCAGTAGCTACACAAAACATGAATTTAAGCAACTAAAGAAACAAACATAAGCATGCTAGGTAATAATAATCAAACACAAGAAATTTACCAACTAATCAAATCCAATAATCAGTAAGCTAAACCATATGTCAGAAGCTTCATCTAGGTAAACAAGAGTTGCTAGGTTCAGCTACTCATAGTAGCAAATAAAGAAACAGAAATCAAAGTATAAGACATGTTCAAGTATCAACAATTAAACTAATTATGAACCTCTACTCTTTTGGTGTTGAAAACCTTTTTCCAAGACTTTTCTTCTTCTAAAATTCGTCTTCTGAAACCCTTTTCTCCAGCCAAAAGTTTTTCAAGTTGTAATGAGCAAGATAATTTATACTATCTGATTTTACCGAGTTCACATCGTGAACCATAAGGATTCACGTTGTGAATGCGAGTGTTCCGTATTCGACAAGGACTCTTTCACCCAGATGCATATCTTTTGGAATACTCTGCTCACGTCGTGAATCATGAACTATTCACGTCGTGAGTAAATTTTTTGTTGAGTTTTTATCCTTCTTCCCTTCAAGCCTTCAAAGTTTCAAGTATTGTCAGTTCTGGTCCCTCTCTTCGAAAATGCTTTACTTTGGCTACAAATAACAATTTAACCTTATAAGTACCACTATTCTATGCAAATAACCAAAATATATGTAAAATGTACTTAAATATTGCCTAAAAATATGTATAAATATGGCAATATCAAAATACCCCACACTTGTTCTTTGCTTGCCCTCAAGCAAATCTAATTATTAATTCAAACCTTGATCACCATCATTACATAGAGCAATCCAACTCAAACTCAGCCATTATGCCAAGACCTCAACGCATGCATTTGTTTCTAAAATTTTTCCTAAGTAACCCCCATCAATTCTAAATATTCACAATCCTCATAAACACTTACCCACTTCTTTTGAACAATGCTCATTTTATGCAACCCTCCGAATCCATCCTCAGAACGCTCTCTGACCTCAAGGTATTTTGGTAAAGCCACCCAAGCATACATAAACTAGAGAATTACAACTTTTAGAAGATACCACCATATGGAGCTCTTGAATTCTTCACTTCTTCACTATTTTGATCTTTGATTTCTTTGAATTCACCAACTTTTTGTGTAATTTTGATATCTTTAACTTTTGAAACTTTAGAATTTTCGATCTTTGATCTTCAACTTTGATACTTTTATGCTCCAAAAATTCTTCAATTTTTCACTTTTTGGTGATTTCTCTCTTTTTTTTACATGTACTAACTTTTTTATATCACTCAAAAACCTACATGCTTAAGCAGGGGCACTTTACTTCATCCTTTATTGGTTAGAAATATTAGTTTTCCTGGATACATTTCAAGTACGAGCTGCAAAACATATTGCATTCCTCAAACTAAGTGAGGTTGTGTTTTTGTCCCATGATTTCACTAGAATAAAGGAGGCCACAAATGCACTATAACGTGTATCGGCTCATCTAAACATTTGAGCTCTCATCAGATCATCCCAATGCAACACTAGGAACTTAAGTTCAAATTATTATTACTAGAACTAATATTAGATTATTATTTCAAACCTATGAAAATTTCTAAATTTCCTAAGATTTCTAGCAATTTACCTTTTCACTTTTTCGACCCTGTACCCCACACTTATTACTTACAATGCCCTCGTTGTATGCATAAACTAAATTAAAAGCAATAAAAGGGAGAAAAAGGAACAAACTCCCCTGGGATAGTGGCGTGATCGAACTCCATATGTGCGGTTGAAAATGAGCATCTCGAATGTGGAACTTCTTCAAAATATGAACTTGAATCTTGATCATTGCGAGATATAATGAGTGTCAATAAAATATGAAATCGAGTCTTCAAACTTCAACAAAGGTGGTGTAAATCTCCAAGCAAGAAGAATAAGGTGGGAAAGCATCAGCCACATTAAATGGTAAAAAAATCGAGCCAAAGTAATCTTCATAACAATCCCAAGAAGAAAAGTGGTGACCCATGTAGTAAAATGCATCAATGGGCTTCATCTTTGAGGAACAACATGATTCACGTTGTGAATTCTAAGAAGGAACACGACGTGAAATCGAGAAATCATGGAAAGTAGAAACCCGTGAAAACTTGACTCACGACGTGAATTTCAGGGAGTCATGACGTGAGTACTGGACATACAGAAAACTGTTCTTTCTTCACCTCTTAACTACAAAAATTGTCTTAATTGATTAAGACGTCGCTAATATATGATTTTATGACTCTTCTCTACACTTATCCTCTCTCTTGACTCACCCCACACTTAGTTAAAATTGTGGGTCTTGACTCTTAACTTCTTAGACTCGAACGACACTTTTCTAAACGAACATGACTCTTGACTCGACTTTACTCCCTTCCCAAAACTCCTTAGCAAGCTGTAATCAAACAACCAAAAGAAAATAAAACTAACATAATAATAGACCAACAAATTAAACCAACAAGTGTTTCAAAGTTCTCAAACAAAATAAAACCAAATAAACTAGGAACTAAAAACTAAAAAAAAATCAAACCAAGCATCCCCATCATCATTATGAGCTCCACTTGTACCCGCTCCATCTTCTCATTGGTTTCTATATTCACTCCACCGAGGGAAAATCAGGTAATGATTCCCTGGATGAGGAGGTTGCTCAACATGAAAATGTCGGACCATATTTTCCATTGTACCCCAATCCAATTCACGCTTAATGAAAGTTGATCAAAATAGCCTGTCATATCACCCCTAAAGTTGGTTCCGCCAATGGGTGCTTGTTGTTGCACCGGTTGTTGTGACAAACCGATATTTCGAATCAATGTAATGACCTAAAAACTCAAGAATTGTAACCTCTTTTGATATAATGAAATTATTGTCAAAAATAAAATGTTCAAAAGTCATCTATTGGATTTCATAAATGATAGATATCGTGTCTAGGGTTTCAGAAATATAAAGAACACTAAAATTCGAGTTATAACGAAGAAGTTATGACCAACCTAAGATTCATAGCAAAAACCGTCTGTAACGACCATAAAATTTGAGCCAAATTTAAAACATTTTAATTCATTCAAAAACCATTAAGCTCATACATCTTGTTTTCAATATAGTTTAAACATCAGAGTATCCCCCAAAACCATATCACATAAATCATAAAACATGAGGAGCTGCACGATCACGCGGTCGCCTTGCCACGATCTCCAGAAGTACCTGAAACAATACACTGAACTGGTCCGCCCGCACCTGGCCTTCAGTCCACCTGGTCCACCCTCCGAGTCTAGCCATGTACCTTGAGTCTATAGTGTGATTGGTCCACCCACACCGGACCTTCAATCCACCTGGTCCACTCTTTGAGTCTACAGTATGACTGGTTCGCCCACACCGGGCCTTCAGTCGGCCTGGTCCACTCTCCGAGCCTCGACACGTCTAGTCCGCCCTCCTGGGACCTTCAGCCTATCCGGATCACTCGCTAGGCCTTCGGAATATCCGGTCTTCCTTGGGTATGTTGGCCTACAACACAAAGCATGACTCGCCTCAACCCGACCCCCATCAATCAACCATGTGCTCATAAAACAATTAATCACATATCAAATTCCTAACCGGACAAATAGTCTAACATATCACATAGCATACCATCATCCTAACAAGGATTCCGACCTAACCGGTCTCTAGCATAACATCACCCTTTATATCGGGTACCGACCTTAACCAGGTCACTAACATAACACCATCCTAAATACCAGGATGCAGATCTAGCAAAGCAATAACATAACAAACAATACCCGAATTTCCATCCAATAAAGGGCCGGCCTTGGTGCCATATACCCTGTTGATATAGTGAGGATAACTCACATGCAATTGCCGACTGGAAAGATAAGACCAAGCTGCTCCGACCACCGACACGATCTTCACCACAGAACACTACCAAAGAACCAATTCCATAAATACCCAAAATTACCAAAATATCCTTGGAAGTCAAACTGGTCAACTCTTAGTCAAAGTCAAAGCCCTCAGTCAAATTCAACCTTCCTGGTTGATTCTACTCGCTGAGTCAACCCATCGACTCGCTGAGTTCCCATTCCCAGAAAACTATCATAACACAACTTAACTCGCCAAGTCGCCTCAAGACTCGCCGAGTCCAACGATCTCTGAGTCCCATCCTGACCGACTCACTGAGTTGCCAACCGACTCACTTAATCCAAGGCTTTATCCAAAAGAGGTTGGGGTTCTGCGACCCGACTCGCCAAGTCCAGGAACAGACTCACCGAGTTGTTCTTCCAACTCGTCGAGTCCATGCACACGCTCATACAACTCGCCGAGTACACCCATGTGACTCGCCGAGTCTCTCCAGTTCTCAATCCATTCAGAAGCTTTTCAAGCCATGCAAGGGGCTCCAATCCATAGATCCACCCTTTTACAATCTAACCCTCACATAAGTTTCAAACTTTATGTGAAACCAAGGAGATATAGGCCTAAAACACACCAGGTCTTGGGTTTTAGACAAAGGGGCTTCACTAACAACTCAAGGACTAAAGCTTTATGACATTATGGACCATCACAAGCCTAGATCTGAAGTAGCAACGCCAGATCTAAGCCTCTAACTCGAAATAGCTCTTAATCATACCAAAAATGCCCCAAATCTCACATGATAATAGATCTAGATGCAAAGAGCCCAAGCAACATATTATTACCTCGAATATAAGCTCTAACTGAAGTAGATCCCGGATCTACACAAGCCCCTTGATGCTAGCCTCTAATTCCTCAAGCTCCTTCCACCAAATTCCTCTTCCAAGCTCCAATCTCCTAAACAATGAAGCCTCACATGAAAATTAGGGTTTCTGGAACTCTCAGGGGGATTAGGAGGCTGGGGGAAGGACATAAAGTCCTTTAAATAGGGTGCAACCCTCGAGATTAGGGTTTTCTTTCTTCAGCACCAACTCGTCGAGTCCAGACCGCTGACTCAACGAGTTGGCCACTTAAGCCCGCGATCAATCCTGCTCCGACTCGACGAGTAGCATACCTACTCGTCGAGTAGCTTCCTTAATTTAAACTTAGCACCCTCCAACTTCTTGCTTCCAAACTTGGGATGTTACAATTCTCCCCCACTTAAATTAGGCTTCGTCCTCGAAGCCTGCGGCAACAGAAACTTCCGGATGATACTCCCACAATGCATCCACTGGTCTCAAACCAACCCAGATTCCTTCAAACACTGTTATCGAAACCGTAAAATCCATCTATTCCCTTGTAGGGTCCTGACCAACTGCTTCAAGGCGGCCACCAACTTCTTTTATCTGATGCCAACACTCATCAACTATGTGTCACCTGAAGACACTACCTTACTTCCGTCTTACGCATTCATTTGCCACCCGCAAAAACTGGATACCACAAACCCTACTCTCCTCCACCAAGATACTCGTCCATCTTCCTTCGCCCAAGATTGGCGTTAACCCTGATAACTAGCAACCTGGAACGAATCATGTTCCGCCCTCTGGTTCTATCCCTTACGCGCTGACAAGATACTGCATCCTTCAGCTCCCATAACCCATCAACCAACATATCACGTAACCACTCGTACCTGGTCCAATCAGCCTCGGGCTGGAATACCAAACACACCAGAACCAATCAATCATAGGGTCCGGTCATCCTCATGATGAAATACCCCAGATTGGAATACCCCCACATACATAACTCAAGCCTACAACCATAATTGGATCTAACGACCTTGTCCTTGCGTCACCCTCGAATCCTTTGGTTCGATCCAACGGAGTGTAACCCACTCACACCTCCCTATCATGATCTCCAGGTCCTTGACCTTCGACTAAAATATCCTTATACCATCCTCAGCACCGGTCCAGACTACTCCTAAGTCTGTTAACCTACTGTCTCACCTTCCTTTATCCCAATCTCCAATCTGGAACCACTATCCTCTTCCTCTTCCAGAGAAACTGAAAACATGCCTGCGCATCATCCAACATTGCCACAACCTCAACGAGCATCCAACCCGTATGTGCTTCCATATATCTGGTACAGTCCCAGTGCTTACTACCAATAACTGAAGCACTTTCGATCATCCATTTACTATGTTGCCTCCCTTTCATAGAATCCACACTCCTTCCGGAGCTACATACCCTTCTTTTTTAGGAAGTCTACCCCATAACCCTTATCGCACCTATAAGTGCCGCAGAGCTAAACTCCACTCTACACTATCCATGTAGAGTAACTGCTATTCTCGAACTCCCATATACTCCGAATCCGATCACATAACTAACTAGGCCCATGCACAGCCTCCAATCAACTCCATCATCATGATCAAAACTTGGGGCCAGACCATATCGATTACCATTGCATGGCGACATATTCACTCATTCTCCTCATACCGATCCACTAACACATACAGAGTCTTCAGCATGACTGGACCGCCTTTCCAGGCCTTCAGTCTGTCTGGACCATTCCCCGAGCCTTCGACCTGACTGGTACACCCTCTGGCCTTCAGCCTATTCGGGCCGCTCGAAACTGCCGTACATCTCCCTGAAATATTCTTCCCATGAATCTCTCCCATACAGTCTGTTCTAGCCCTCTTGGGGTTCCGAACTCCAGTTCCGTTCCCAGAATCCTTTCCCTGGCCTAACCCAGGCCTTATATCGACCAACTACCTTTTTCTGAAACCATGGTCTATTCCCTGCCCCACTTGAATATCACTTGCTCCAATCATGCCACACTCCTTGCTGTTTCACCGGCGAATTTTCCAATTCTCCCCACTTAGTGTACCCGCTACTAACTTCCGCTGACAAACCGGCATAACACGATCGACCTTACTTGATAAACTTTCCCCTCTTCTTCCAGAACAAAACCCTCCAGAGTGAGAAACCTCCACAGGTCACTCCCCCGACATCGCACATCCCTAACTACAAGGAAGTTTGAATCTCAACCGAACACCTCTCGCAACGCAGTTGCTATTCCAAGCAACGAGATCATATACCTTATCTTTCGACCAAGAATCCTCCTAAACGCTAACCAACTACAACCCCTAACTACTAATATCCCCAATCATACTATGAAGCATACGAAAATAAGTGAACGGATTTATAATACCACATGATCAGCAAATAACAAGATATCAGAATGGAAACATACCCGCAACTGCATCCGCTTACCTGACCTCTTCTGCTGTAAGCTGGAAAGCACGTTCCTGAGCCCTCGGAGGCTCCGCTCCACCCTGACCTACACCCATAATCCTCGAAGGGGCCGGTGCTGGAGCTTGCACCGGTCTAGCAACAAGCTGTGGACAGTTGACCCTCAAGTGTCCAACCTGATGGCAATGATAACAAATCCTCATATCTTGAGCCGGGACCGACTGACGGAAATCCCTTGCATAATGCCCCTCTTTCCCACACTTGCGACACGCACCACCAGACCTACAAACTCCGGCATGACCCTTCCCACACTTCTCACAAGTGCGAATGCTTTGACCTCCGACCCTAGAGTCAACGGTTTTGGACCGTTTCGGCGCCTGCTACGACTGCACCGGGGCCTGCCTCTACTCTCGTAACTGCAACTCCATCTCTAACTCCCGCCACCTGGCGGCCTCCTGCAACTCTAACAAGGTATCACATCTTTGCATGGACACAAACTGTTTGATGTCCCTCTTGAGCATACTCAGATATCGGGACATCTGAGCCTGCTCCGAAGCAAACTCTGGGCAAAACATTTCCCTCTCAGTGAACATCTTGGCGATCTTCGTCACCGACTCTGTATCATGCTTCAGCTCCAGGAGCTCCTGAGCCAACCTATCTCTCTCAACCCGAGGAACATAGCGAGTGCTAAACATCTCCCAGAACTGATCCCAAGTAACTACAGCCCACTGCGCATCCGAATAAGATCCCGTAGTCAACCTCCACCAATCTCAAAAGGTTCAGAGCACACCTCACCCTCTGATCTGCAGGGCATGAACACGTGAAGACACAACCCTCCACGTCTGACCACCATCTCATAGCAACGATCAGATCCTGAACTCCATCAAAAGTAGGGGGCTTCGTATTATCGAAGTACCGATACTAAAAACCTCGACCGGTTCCTCCCCTGCCGCTGATACAGCCGTTGTAGCTTCCGTGACAGCCGCCTCCACAAGGGCTGCATAACGCTCATCAAAGTACTCAACCATGGTGGTCTTGATCGACCCAAACAACTCTTACAATTCAGCCTTGAACATAGCAGCAACCTTATCATGCAGGATCTCACAAATCCTGGCATCCAACTCGTCCCATCGGCCAACAGGCTCTCCCATCGGACCTCCCATCCGAAGTGTGTCATGCATGACACCCGGTACGCCCCTCGTACCGAGGGTTTCCAGCCCCTATAAAAGGGATGCGAGGGTTCCGGGCATAATTTCTCATTTTCTCTCATTCTCTTGTGTTTTTACCCCGTTTTACGTGCAAGGAATATCCCGAAGTCCTGATTTTCATACCCAAGTCCCGAAGGAAGTTTTACGCTCCCGAGATTCCCGAGAATCCCGAGAAATCTGCTTTCTCCTGTCGAAGTTCTGCACGATTTTCATCTCACCTTCTTCAATCTATCAAGTGAGTTCATACCCCTATAACTACGTTTTCAAATGTTTTGCAAATGCTTTTATACACTTTTAAGTGGGGTAATACAAGTACACAAACGGTTATCCTCGTGTGAAAAACATCAATCTTTTGCTATACTTTTGCTATATAAATATCAAACACTTTATTTATATTTTGAGTATAAATGTTCAATAATGTTATTACAAATGTTATACTTTACATACAAAGTCAACACTACACTAGGGTTTATCGTACAAACGAATCACACATTTAGAAAAACTATAATAGGTATAGTTTACTAGATATTCATGAGATTTTACATACTATAAGTACTATATCAAGGAAATACTTTCATATACAAGAATAATTGGACTTTTCATACGTAAATCTATTTGATACTAAGTTTTGTGAGACATTCAACTTCACGTACTTGCAAGTATGCCATTAAAGTCCTGTATTATATACTATAATCTCTTTTAGGGAGAGCGTGATACTTGTGTATAGATCTATACGGGATTGACTATCCCGCACCTAAACTGTTAGCTACAGTTAAACCGGCAGGTCTGGGGTAACAAACGTCATAACATTCCAACGCCTGAAGAACGTTGTTACAGGCAGTCTGGGTCAATAGCATGGTTATAAAAGTCACATGGAGTATTAAAAACACGTTGATTTACGGGGTTATCAAATGCCTTAGTGATTTTATACATACATATGTCTACTATTCTAGGCATGAAAAACACTATTGCATTATGGTTTTGGAACTTTTAAAACTACCACACACTTTTGGAAAAATATTGGATTTCTAAAAGCAAACATTCAAAAACTGTCGGGTCTTGGTAGAAGACTACTTTTATACTAGTAGGAAATATGAGATTTTCTAGGAGTTTTCAAACATCTACAAACAATTTCATTCAAATTTATACAAACATTGACATTAAATACTTATGAACTCACCAGCTTAATCGCCGATCTACTCTTTCAAATTTACTTGTATTTCTCAGGGATTCAGTAATATAAATAATTTCATTAGATTTTATACAAACATTGACATTAAATACTTATGAACTCTCAGCTTAAATGCTGATCTACTCTTTCAAATCTACTTGTATTTCTCAGGCATTCAGTAATACAGGTAAACTTCTGTCACACCCCCAAACCAGAACGGTAGAATCGTTCGAGGGGGGATGACTTCATGTAGTATCGCAACAATTGAATACATAGTAAAGAAAGTAATACAACCATCATATATATAATTTGAAAGTTTTACATTGTTGAAAGGTACTTTTTTCAAAAGAAATTACAATATGATGTCAAAATGAACTAAACTGACGCCACAACGTCCCTTCTTCGAAAGCTGTTTGTTTACCTGTCTTACTGAATTCCTGAGAAATACAAGTAGTTTTGAAAGAGTAGGTCAACATTTAAGCTGGTGAGTTCATAAGTATTTAGTAACCATGTTTGTATGAAATAAAATGAAATGGTTTGTACATGTTTGAATGTTCCTAGAAAATCCCATATTTTCTACTATAGTAGATGGTAGTTTAATTGTTTCAAAACTTGTAATGCAATACTGCTTTTCATGCCTAAAATAGTAAGTTTATGTATAAATCATTAAGGAATTTGAAAAACCCCGTAAATCAATGTGTTTTTAATACTCCATGTGAGTCTTATAACCATGCTATTTGACCAGGATGCCTATAACAGCGTTCTTCAAGCGTTGGAAAGTTATGACGTTTGTCACCCCAGGCCTGTCGGCCTAGCTGTAGCTAATAGCTTAGGTGTGGGATTGTCAATCCCGTATAGATCTATACACAAGTATCACGCCCCCCCCCCCCCCCCCCTTCAAGGGATTTTGGTATATAAGACATGACTTAAAATGCATACTCGAAAGTACGTGAAATGTCTCACAAAACTTAGTATAAAACAGATTTACGTACGAAAATGTCCATTTGTTCTTGGGTATGAAAATATCTCTTTGATATAATGTTTCTAGTATGTAAATGTTCATGATTTTCTCGTAAACTATACCTATTATAATTTTTCAAAATGTGTTTCGTTCGTATAGTAAACCCTAGTGTAACGCTCACTTGTTATGTAAAGTATAATATTTATAGTGACATAAATGATCACATATATTTAAAGTATAAATAAAGTGTTTGATTCGTATATGTATATACGCATGTTTTATTTCCAATAAACAAGATGTTATCGAGAATATATATCGTATATGAAAGTTCCCATGTAGTAGTTATGAATCACATATGATTTACTTGATAAAAAGAGTATATAGTGAAACTTTATGTTACAAACGATAATAACCTGTGTGTTTACTTGTATCCCCCCCCCCCCTTAAAAGTGTATAAAAAGCATTGATAAAACATTTGAAAGTGTAGTTTATAGGGGTATGAACTCACTTGATAGATTGGAGAAAGCGAGATGAAAATCGAGCAGAACTTCGACTTGGAAAAGTTGATAAAACTATACCTATTATAGTTCTTCCAAATGTGTGATTCGTTTGTACGATAAACCCCAGTGTAGTGTCGACTTTGTATGTAAAGTATAACATTTGTAATAACATTATTGAATAGTTATACTCAAAATATAAATAAAGTGTTGGATATTTATATAGCAAAAATATAGCAAAAGATTGATGTTTTTCACACGAGGATAACCGTGTGTGTACTTGTATTCACCCCTTATAAGTGTATAAAAGCATTTACAAAACATTTGAAAATGTAGTTATAGGGGTATGAGCTCACTTGATAGATTGAAGAAGGTGAGACGAAAACCAAGCAGAACTTCGACAGGAGAAAGCGGATTTCATGGGAATCTCGAGAGTGTAAGACTTCCTTTGGAACTTGGGTATGAAAACCGAGACTTCGGGATATTCCTTGCACGTAAAACAGGGTAAAAACGCAATAGAAGGAGAGAAAATAAGCAATTATGCCCGGAACCCTCGCATCCCTTTTATAGGGGATGGAAACCCTCGGTACGCGGGGCGTACCGGACGTCATGTGATAAGTATAAAACTAAACTTGAAGATCGATTAGATCTTAAACAGGCGATATAAAGAACAAACAGCAAAAACACGAAAACAATAAACAACTCAAGAATGAATCAAACGAGTCGAATGATTATAAAACAACCCTCAGAAGAGCTCGACAAAGAACGTCAACTATAGAGGGTTAGAAGGTTTACAGGAACGATAAAGAAAGAACTTTGTAAGCTATCTTCTTCTATCAATCGTATTCTCTAGATCGTTAACCTAATATGCATGCAAGCATATTCTTATATAGTAAACTTAACAGCTCACGGTTGGACAGGCCCAAACCGGAGTACAAAATAATTGGACTATTAACCGAGCCCAATGACGCAATTCTAAACGAATCTGCAACCCAACAATCTCCCCCTTTGCGTCAATTGGAGCGAGATCTTCACTTCTTACTTGGGCCAGCAGCAGCAGGAACCTTCTTCTTTACAGTCTGAAACAGACGAGAGATAAGAGCGAGTATCGTCTGTCTGAATCGGATGTACCACTGTATCATATCATCGAAGTATTTGATATCATCCGCTGCATTCTCTTTACACCGATGGATGATCCCTAACACATGCTCAAGACAAGCAGTGGTATAAAGATGTTTATCCGCTAAGGCAAAGAGACATTTCTGTCCTTCAGCCCTAGTGAACATGACCGAGTTTCGTCTGAGGTCAATCTTTCCCATATTCATTTGATTGAGATCACTGGCTGAGCCAACAGGAGAGATCTTCGGTTTCTTCTTGAAGACTGTGGCTATCTCCTTATCCATCAAGGCGACCTCCATGATATAACAAACTAACATCCTTTTGAGATGGTATATAATTGGACCATATTCAGCTTCATTCGTCAAGAGGATGTTATGCAGAACAATCCAATCATGGGAGTTGAGGTTCGGTAGGTCTGCTAAGGATATGAGATGTTCAGTTCTTGCAGACCCTCTGATCACCCTGAACCGAACGTTGATGAATCTCCCTTCGGTATATGGCTTCAAAACCCGAACATTAACGATCTTCTGAGCCATGTTTGGTACTGTGGTTGAGCGGCCTTCAGATAGAACTCGATTAACTCCGTATCAACCTCAGGATTAGGATGAGGGACTTCAAAAATGTTGGAGAAGACGTGGAAGATAAACGCCTTTCGAGTTAAGGGCATATCGAACTGCGAATCGACAGAATTGTAGCAGTCGAAGGAGATCACCAGTTCGAGCCATAGGATGCTTGGAGTATCTATAGCCTCCTTTATCATTCTCTCTCGAGTCCAAGCAGGCAAAAGAGTCTTCCTGCTCTCGAGGAGATCATGGGCTTCTTTCTTCTTGCGTTCGGCTTCTTCAGCTTCTCGCGCCACACGAATGTTGTCATTATCAACATTGCGACTATTTTTGCATTTCAGCAAGTCAGCAATGGTTTCTTTATCATCTTCATCCTCTTCCTCAGCTATGTTCTTTCCTTTATCCTTCACACCCGAACCCGAAGTTTGACTAGTAGGAGGAGGTTCGGTTGTGTGAGTAGCTTTTGAGGACGGAGGTGGTTTCGATCCAGACTTCACTTCTCCCCCTTGTTTCGGAGTGGACACGAAACTAGGTAGCCCTTCAATTTTGCTGATAAGGTCCAGGGCAGGAGCAAGTTTTTCAGCAAGGGTTCGCCTCACCGAATGATTAAGAATCGGATCGTGTGCTTCCAGGATGTTGGATAGGGCAGAGTGTACATCCGAAACACATGTTTTTATAACCTCCCGTTCGGATCGAAGAGCTTCAATCTGTTGCTGAGAATTGGAAAGTTGAGCGCTCTTGACCTTAAGGGCGGTGGTTTTACTAGCAAGAACGTCCATCAACGAGTTTTCAGCTGCGAGATCCTCTTGAAGTTTAGAGAGGCGCTCGTCAATGGAGGCACAAAGGGCCGAGTTGTCGTCGCTTATGGATTGGCGAAGGGTTGCGAACGACTTCAACTCCGTTGAGACAGACGTGGCCAATTATTGAACGATTGGTTCCAACGTTGTCTTTGTTGCATCGGCTCTCTCCTGTAAGGACTTTAACAGGGAAGAGGCTTCAGAGAATAGTTTATCGACTTTTGCGGTCGCAGCCTCACAAGCTTTTGTTGAGGCGTCAATGGCTGCAGTGGCTGAAGCGACGGAATCATGCTGAGCCCTGGAGAAGGCATCAACAATCTTCTGAAGAGCGGCTTCAGAGAGGGAGGATTGAGTGTTGGAGGATGAAGCAATAAGCAAGTCAACCTTCTCATTGAGCTCCTTAAGATGCTTCTTTGTTACTGGAGCATCCTCCTCCTCGTCGCTTTGGACCTGAAACGGACTAAAGTAGACCGAATCGAAGGTCATATTTTCCCCTCCAAGGAAAGGGTTATCTCCATCAGAGGCATGACCTGGTGAAGCTGGGGGTGTTATGGTATGAGTAGGTTCAGGTTGAGTGTGAGTAGGAGTAGTTTCGGGTGGTGGTTGAGTGTGGGTAGGTTCGGTTGTATGCTGGGGTTCGGTTACAGGTGGTGGTTCGGTTGCATCAGTATGAACCCCCGTATCAGATACGTTGGTTGTAACCTTTGCAGTTGTTGTTGTGGTATCAGTGAAAATGGGTGGTGGTATAGGGAAGGAAGTTTGAGAAGTGGTTGTAGAGGGGTTTATGGTGGGAATGGAAGTAGGGATTGTTTGAGTGGGAGAGGGAATTGGTGAGACATGGATTTCCATATCCGGGGTAGGTGATCGGGGTGGGGTGTTGCCTCTTGGAGGGGTTTCGCCTCTTTGAGAGCCGTCCGAATCCGAACTCTCACCTTCTGATTCACTCGAAGAGGAAGCGATAATAAGCTTTCGCTTCGGTTGAGTCTTTCGCCTCTTCGGCTGCGGGGACTGTGCAGCTTTGGTGGGTTTTCTCTTCCTGGGAGAAGGACCTTTAGCCCCTTTGGTCACTTGCTTCCCTTTATCTGCCTTTTTGCCTCTATGAACTGGCTTATCAGCGTCGTGGATGGACTTGAGCATTTCGTGTGTGAGTTCCCTCGGTCCAGACGCCTTGAACTTCTTAACAGTCCGGATGATCCTGCTGTCAGATGGAACATCGCCGTACATGGTCTCCGGAATGGAGCCAATGAAAGAGAACTTGGATGCATCTGAGACGATAATCTTCGTGGTATGAAAAGTACCGATCGAAGACATCGATGCACCGGCAGCAGTGGGGACATCGAACTTATCCATCGCCCACTTGGTGATGAGAGTCCAGAACCTTGCATACGACACCTCAGAATGTCGTGAAGAAGAAGAGAGGCTCTGGATGAGTTGTTGCCAGAGAACCAACCCATAGTCAAGATTGACACCGTTGTAGACGCCATACATAATCGACAAGAAGAGTCGACTAGAGCCGTCGGATCCTGAGCTCCGTTCAGACAAGCCTTTGAAGAGGACAGTGAACATGCCGTTCCACTGTGGCGGCAAGCAGGATTTTTTAAACTTCGCGACGGAGGTGAGCACCTCCGTGTACCCCATATTGTAATACATATTGTAAAGATGCCCAACCGGAATCGTCTCCGGATTAATTCTTGAAGGTTCAGCAGCAAACCCTAGCAGTGCGCCAAAACGTTGCTTTGAAATCGAGGTCTTGTGATCAGAAACTTCAAAGAACACCCTGTCGACTGCTTTATCGTAATGGGCAGTCGCATACACCTGCGATAGGAGCTCCATAGGCACAGTTTCAACTCTAGAAAGTGCAGGAGCGATTTGCGAGTACTTCAGGCACTCGATGACCGGAAACATGTAGGAATCGTACACCTGAGGGGTTAGGTCAATCACCAAACACTGTTGAGGGCGAATGGGAAGGATGTGTGAGGTGGCATGGACGGATGATGAATCTGCCATTGTTGAAGATAGGAAGAAGAAGATGAACAGTAAGGGCTTTGGGAACTTTTTGCTCTCTTGGAATTTCGGATGCAGTAAAGAGGTAAATGGGAGAGGAGATTGCCTTTTATAGTGGGTGTAAGGAGAGAGAAAAATATGTTCAAATCTTCTATGGAAATATGAAAAGGTTTTCCCGGAATGACAGATGCGTGACAGTTAAGGTATGCGATGATCACGCATGAGAGAGAGTGTCAGATTCCTTGGAATACGCCGCCCAACAAGCGCCGTTTCAGAAGAAACCGTTTCAAATCCACACGCGCCTGTTTTAGTGCCAGAAAGGAACCGCTTCAAATTCTTCCACGCGTCCAACACGTCAGTTATGGAATGGGCGTTTCAAATTCGCATGTGTCCCTTTTTACCGCCGTTTGAAATTCAATCCATTAATCTTCCGCCTGAGTCAGCAACCCTTTCATCTTATCCCTGTAACGGCATCTTTTGAAGGATACTCCCACGTGGATGATTTTTGACCACAACTTTTAATTAACCTCCAATCTTAGTAAAACAACCTGTAATTATTAGTACCAGAATTTTTGGAAAATCAAAGATTTTCGTGCTAAGAGTGTAGAAAGAAAAGAGATAAAGCCACTCTTTTTAGGAATAAATGTGATGTCAATAATGACACGAAACAAATGATCCCGGGCACGAATCTCTTCCTTCAAAGTCAAGAGAGACCTTAAAGTGTTAGTGTGGTTTCCCGTTGAATAACGATCAAACACTTATTAATAAGTGTTGAAAGGCTTCTTAGGGTGGCTTTATCTTTGATTCAACAGTCCTAATCTTGAAATAAGATAGAAAGTGAACAAAGTACTTGTGAGACCGGTATAGTCTGTTGAACAAGTAGGTAATAATAAATTTGAAAGTGGCTTGGAAAATATAAAATCTCAACAAAAAATTAAAAACTGGATCCCAAGGGAAGAAATGTTATGGTGTTTAACAATTTCATAGGAATCACACAAAATAAAAATTTGAGATTTCATCAAGATACATCCGTCAATTCTTTGGTGAAAACTTTAGCAATTTAATTGTTCACCGTTAATTCAGATTAGGTGTTGAATTTTGGGTTTCACTCAGCTCGTAGTGGCACGAACCTAAGATCATAAACACAGTTGTTGTGTAACCATAAACCTCAGTGGTAATTTCTGAGAGTCTCAAGGGTTACGTTGATGAAACGAATGTAATGGAGAAATATCATGGAGATGGTGTAAAAAATTAAAGTACCTCTGCTGTGAAAATGAGGACCAAGCAGAAAACTCTTATCTCATGTGAGAAGAGAGTGAGGTAGCTCACGATGATAATAAATGTGAAAGCCTAATTGGGAAGACAAGGTTTGTTTATACCAAGTCATTAAGGGTATTATTCAGAATCTTATGAGGCTTGGGACACATACAGCAGCATGCTTCTAGGGACACTTAAGTAATCCAACAATTATATCCCCATAAACGAACGAACACACAAATAAATAAAATTTAAAGATAAAAATATTTTTGGAGTTTTTGATATATATAAAAAGAAAAATAAAAAAATAAAAAAAACGCAAAAAAGAGAAAAAATTAAGACTTTAAAAAAAAACTTTGGAAAAATCTGTAACCGAACCCGAACGTTCGGTTGGTTTCGGTTGAGAAAAATTTTGAAAAACCGAACCCGAGCGTTCGGTTGGTTTCGGTTTTGAAAAATTTTGAAAAACCGAACCCGAGCGTTCGGCTGGTTTCGGTTTAAGAAAATTTTGAAAAACCGAACCCCGAGCGTTCGGTTGGTTTCGGTTTAAGAAAATTTTGAAAAATCGAACCCGAGCGTTCGGTTGGTTTCGGTTTAAGAAAATTTTGAAAAACCAAACCCGAGCGTTCGGTTGGTTTCGGTTTTGGAAAATTTTGAAAAAACCGAACCCGAACCTTCGGTAGGTTTCGGTTTTGGAAAATTTTTGAAAAACCAAGGAATTTAGGCTTGCAATAAGAAAAGACTTTTGACAATAAGATAAACAATTTTGAACATGAAATTTACAACCAAGAAAACTACCTTTGAAGTGATGAGCGAGTTAGATGATTTAACCGAACCTGAGCATTCGGTCAATTTCACTTCTTACGTTTGAGGTTGAGAGGTAGTTTGAGGTACTGACTCTGATTCCATCATACCTAGCCCTTGTAAAATTCTGTTGAATGATGCTTCAGGAAGAGCTTTGGTAAAGACGTCAGCCAGTTGATCAGTGGTTCGAACAAAGTGTACTTCAACGTTTCCATCTTCCACATGATCTTTGATGAAGTGATACCTCAGTGCTATGTGTTTGGTTTTGGAGTGTTGCACTGGGTTATGACAGTTCCTAATTGCACTTTCGGAGTCACAATATAGTGGGATCTTCTTCATATTGAGTCCATAGTCTTGAAGTTCACTCTGGATCCAAATCACTTGAGAGGTGCAGGATGCAGCGGCTATGTATTCAGCTTCGGCAGTAGACAACGACACGCACGTTTGTTTCTTTGATTGCCAGCTAACCAACTTCCTGTCAAGGAATTGGCAGCCACCAGTGGTGCTTTTTCTGTCGAGTCCACGTCCTCCAAGGTCTACATCTGAGTAGGCTTGAACGAAGAAGCCTAAGTTGGAAGGATACCATAGACCTAAGGAGGCAGTTCGCTTGAGATATCGTAGAATGTTCTTCACTGCAAGCATATGAGGTTCGTGTGGGTTTGCCTGAAATCTAGCACAGTAACACACAGAAAACATGATGTCAGGCCTGCTAGCAGTAAGATACATCAGTGATCCTATCATTTGACGATATAGCGTGATATCAACAGCCGGTTTGTCTAGGGATGGAGTGAGCTTGGTGCCGAATGCCATTGGGACTTTCACTTTGGAATCCCCCATCATGCCAAATTTTGCCAAGAGAGTCTTCGTGTAAGCTTCCTGATTGATAAAGATGCCTTCGGGTCCCTGTCTGATATTTAAACCAAGGAAAAAGTTAATCGGACCCATTGAGCTCATTTCAAATTTAGTCTCCATCAGCTTTCTGAATTCAGCTGTTAGGCTAGGATTCGTTGAGCCAAAGATGATATCATCGACATAAATTTGAACGATCATAAGGTGGTTACCTTCCTTTTTTCGAAAGAAGGTTGGGTCAACCGAACCTTGTTTGAATTTGGACATCTTTAAGAATTTAGTTAGCGTTTGAAACCAGGCTCTCGGAGCTTGTTTGAGTCCATACACAGCTTTATCCAAAACGTAGCAATGATTAGGATACTTTTCGTTCACGAAGCCAGGAGGTTGCTCCACGTACACTGTTTCTTCGAGTTCTCCATTAAGAAATGCACACTTGACGTCCATTTGGAAAACTTCAAAGTTTTTGTGGGCAGCATAAGCAAGAAATATTCTTACAGATTCCAGCCTAGCTACAGGAGCGAAAGTCTCTTCATAATTAATCCCTTCCTCCTGACAATATCCTTTTACTACCAGACGAGCTTTATTCCTTATAGCATTCCCTTCCTTGTCCATTTTGTTCCTAAAGACCCATTTGAGACCAACAACCGAGGCATCTGGAGGAGTTGGAATGAGGCGTCAGACTTTGTTCCTTTCAAATTCGTTCAGTTCGTCTTGCATCGCTTGAACCCAATCGGAGTGATCGAGAGCAGTGTTAACGGTCTTCGGTTCAACTTTTGATACGAATGAGTTAAACATGCAGAATTCAACTTTGGAAAATAAGGACGTCTGTTTTGCCTTTAGTTGGGATCGAGTCAGAACCTTTTCAGAGACATCACCAACAACTTGAGAGACAGGATGATCTCTTGTCCATTTGGTGAGAGGTGGGTAATGAGGATCAAAGGTAGGATCTAATTCAGCATTTATCATTTCTTCTGGCTCGGACTGGCTTTCGTAGTCGTATGACATATCTGCTTGCTCCCCCTCGATAGATGAGCTTTCAGGAATGGTTTGAGAACCCTGAGATTCAGAGGTTTCTTGTGGTGCTGAGCTTTCAGGCGTTGATGCACCTTCGGATGGTGAAGCACCTTCGGTTGGAGAAGTGCTTTCGGGAGCAGTTGGAGACCTTGGCTCCCTCTCGACTGAAGCATTGTTTGACAGAGGTCGACTGAGTTGATGACGGTTGATCCTCCCCCTCGACTGAAGCATTGTTTGACAGAGGTTCGTCAGAATTCGATCCTCCTTCATTCATTCTCCTGGCAGCTTCTTCGACAATTTGCTTCATATGGTCTACCTTGTTGTCTGCTGCGCTTGCTTTTGAGAGAGTGGCTTTCTCTGGTTCGTCAAATAGCTCCATAAACTTCTCGAATAGATTAGCGATCGAGACTATGACTTGGCCAGTTTGAGGAAAAATTTCCCCAGCTGTGTCTTCTTTGGCCTTTAGCTTTTTGACATAGCTATCATCGAAAGTCACGTAGTAAGTCTCTTCGATTTTCCTCGAACGCTTGTTTAACACTCTGTATGCTTTGGAAGTGAGAGAGTAGCCCAGAAAGATTCCCTCGTCGGCTTTGACATCGAACTTGTTGCGGTGTTCCTTAGAGTTAAAGATGAAACACCGTGAGCCGAACACATGGAAAAATTTCACATTGGGCTTCCTATTGTTGAGAATCTCATAAGGTGTGAGCGTGAATCGTTTGTTGAGATATGACCTATTCTGTGTAAAACAAGCAGCAGAAATAGCATCAGCCCAAAAATAAAGAGGTAAGGAAGCGAAACTTAACATGGTTCGGGCAGCTTCACACAAAGATCGATTTCGTCTTTCGACAATTCCGTTTTGTTGAGGTGTGTAGGGAGCTGAGAAGTTGTGACTTATTCCCTTTTCTGCCAAAAATTCTTCGAATTCTCTATTTTTGAATTCCAGACCATTGTCGCTCCTTATGTTGCGAACTACCTTCTTCAGTTGTACTTCAATCTGCTTGATGAACACTTTCAGCTTATGAGTCGCTTCAGATTTAAGCTTTAGAAAGAACACCCATGTAAACCGCGAAAAGTCATCAACAATAACAAGAATATACTTGCTACCACCGATGCTTTCGATAGATGATGGACCACACAAATCTATATGAAGTAATTCAAGTGGTTCAACAACTTTAGTGTTTATTATAGATGGATGACTTTGACGACTCTGCTTCCCCATTTCGCATGTAGCACACAAATGATCTCTATCATACTTGAGCAATGGAAGACCTCGAACATGACCTCCAGTGACAAGTTTGTTGATATCTTTAAAGTTGAGATGAGAGAGCCTTCGGTGCCACAATCAGCTTTCATCAGATTGTGCTTTTGATAACAGGCAAATAGCTGGGTTTCCTTTGATGGGTTTGAGGTTTAGAGGAAACATTTCACCCTTACGCTCCGATTTGAGAATAACTTTCTTTGTCTTCTTCTCAATAATTACAGAACCCTCATCGTCGAATGAGACTTTGAGACCGGTACCTCCAACAAGCTGAGATACATTGATGAGGTTGTGTTGTAGTCCTTCCACGTATGCAACCTTTCTTATCGTGTAATCACCATTAGTAATCATTCTGTATCCCTTTATGGTGCCGAAGGAGTTGTTTCCAAACTTGACGTTTCCACCATTTGAAAGAGACCTGTATTCCCTCAGCTCCTCTTTCCTCCCTGTCATGTGACGCGAGCAGCCACTATCGATGTACCATTCTTCGTCAAACTGCTCGTCACTGATAACCTGCAAAAATTAAGCAGATTTAGGAACCCAAAGTTTCTTGGGTCCACGTGAGCCTTTCACAGGTACAGGAATAGTAAGAGAGATGTCAACGAGATATGTTCGTTTTATTAGTGTTGTTTCATCTTTCCTTTTGATGGTGAAAACTTTGATTTTATTAGGATTAGGTGCGTTCGGTTTAGACTCTGGTTTGGATTCTAAAACCTTCTGTTTACCTTTTTGTTCAGCTGATGATTGAGATTTTTGAGAAGGAACAGAATGGAGTTTAGAGCAAGGTGGAGATGAATTGGAAGAATTAGAAGAATTAGATGAGTGAGAATGAGAGAGCTTAGATTGAGATGACTTCTTTGATGGAGACTCTAGGTGACCCTTTTGCTTTTGATCATGGGTAGGACTGACCTTAGAGTTTTGATCTCTTTTGATTTCAGAACCGAACCTTTGCTTTCGGTTGGTTTCGTTCTCTGAACCGAACCTTTGCTTTCGGTTGGAGTCGTTCTCTGAACCGAACCTTTGCTTTCGGTTGGTATTATTTTCTGAACCGAACCTTTGCTTTCGGTTGTTGCGACTCTCGTGCGTTGCAACAGGATTATTCTCAAACTTTAGGTTCTTGTCTTGATGTGAGAAATAAGCATTCTGTGATTGCCAGAACTGTTTTCTTTCAGAGAGATTCTTCCTGTATCTCTGATTCCTTTGACGTTTCTGATTTCTCATCTGCTTTGGTTGATGATGGATGTTGGCTTTTGGTTTCGGTTTTTCTTTGGCTGGTTCACTTTGAACTGAGGAAGTTTCACTAGAGGGAGTGTCTTCTTTTGCCGAACTTCCATTTTCTTGAGGAATGTCTTTCGTACCGCTGGTACTTGGCACATCAAAATTATCTGGCTTGTTCAAGGGTTCTGGCACGTATCTACCTTTACTTTTCCATGAGGTCCTTTCAGATAAGCCAACCGTTTCATTAGCATTATCGATTGGAGCTGACCAGAAGAACTCATCACAGCCATCAGCATTGTCTTCGTTTACAATAGTTGTGAGTTCAGCAGTCTGATTTTTGGTTACTCCTGTGACCTTGTACACTTGATTTGGAGTGGTCCTAACCTTTTGATACACAACAGCCTTCTCTGCTAGGATCGGGGACTTTTGTTGGGACAATCGAGCGAACTCTACTGAATTTTCTGAAATTAGATTCTTATGGTTTTCAGGTTTGCTTTTCACAAATTCTGAGCAGTCAACTGTGTCCTCTATAGAAATTTCACTCATATTGTCATCCTCATTAAGCTCAGATGCATTTTCAACATCAATTTTGTTTTCTGAGCTTAAATTGGCGTTTAAAGAGTCAAATTTTTGTATGGTTTCGGTTCTCAGTTTCAGTCTATCATTTTCGTCTAAAAGGTTTTTGAGCATGTCCTTATGGTCCTTGGATTTAATGAAAGATTCTATTTTGTCCAGTCCATACATATAGGTCGGATTAACGTCCTCAGATGATATCACACTTTCACAATTATAAGCTTCGACATCAATTTCATCCTCCTTAAACTCAAGGAAAGGCAAAATCATACGATGAATCTTTTGTCCTATTTCACAATCCAAATGAAGCTGAGTAATATTAGTGTAAAGACGTTTGGCAATTAAACAAAAAACATTTCGCTGTTTTAAAAGCTTTAAATTGTCTCTTTGTAAATAAATGTTTTCATCTTTTATTTTGACTAATTTCGACTCCTTCAATTCGATCCACATGCGCCGTTCCTCACTCTTCGACGACACCCTGCTTAATTGATCAGTTAGGTTAGAATTGGTGACTCGAGTTTGAGTTAAACTACTATCTAGATGAGAGATTCTAGAATTAACACTTTTTAGTTCTTTTTCATACGAGCATTGTGGAACTTTAAATGAGACAAAAACCGATTGTACCTTCTTGATCAGCTCATCAAGTTCGTTGAACTGTACGCTGAGCGGTTTGGCTGTAAAGCACATATCCTGTTGCTCCTTCGGTTCATTGCTCCCACTATCAGTATTGTATCCCCTCATCTGAGATACGTCAGACACCATCAAGCACCTTCCTCCACTGCTTTCCTCTTTTGCCACACAAGCCTTTCCATGAGAGGGCTTCCTCACTTCATCGTCTTCAGAGTCGGTTGACCAAACCTCCACGCCACCGAACTCGTCATCAGCAACCGAACCCTGCACAATTAGAGCATTCATAGAAGGGTTAGCGGTAGATTTCTTCTTCCTGATCTCATCAAGCTTTTTCTATAGCAAAGCTTCTCCATCCTTATGCTCATCCTTTTTAGCCATCTTTTTGAGGACACAATCCTTTGCATAGTGGTTTTTCCCTCCACAGTAGTAACAGCTTACTCCAGAATCACCCTCTGCCTTCGGTTCCTTCTTAGACTCTTCAACCTTCGGTTCATCTTTAACCTTTTCTGAACTATAACTCCCCTGCCAGTTTCGGTTTTTGTTGCTGGGGAATCTCTTCTTGATGAACCTCTTGGGGTTAGACACCATCATAGCATAATCCTCATACGTGGGTTCATACTCTTACAGGTTGAGATCTTCGTCCTCCATCACAGCTTTACTTTTTGACAAGAGGGCCAGCGAACCTAGGCTTGAGACCACATTCTTCTCTTGCAACACAATCTTCTCCTGAGACTTGAGAATGCCCACCAATTTCGCCAAGGAATATGATTTAAACTGCTCGTGACCTTTCACTGTGGACACAACTGCTCTCCACTCAGATCTGAGACCATTTAAGAACGTAACCTTCTGCTCAATAAGCTTCCTTTCAATGTCATGTTTGATCATCTTGCTAAGAAGATGATTGAAGCGATCGAACGTTTGGGACACGGATTCATCGGCTCCTTGCCTGAATTCGCCAAACTCAGACAAGAGTAAGGTTTGAATTGAGTGTTCAAGATCCTCGTCTATAGAGTACAATTCACGTAGCCTGTCCCAAATCTCCTTTGCCGTCGTGCATGAACTCACCAGCCTAAAAGTGTCGAACTGAAGGGCGAATCTAATCAATCTTAGCGCCTTGATATTGCACTGGAATTTATCTTTTTCATCTTGCGCAATATCTTTAACATCCTTCAGGAGATCATTATACTCCTTTTGAGTTTTAATAATCATTGATGTTGCAGAGTGAGAAAACGGTCCATTAATAATTGCTTCCCAGATGAGGTATCCATTATCCTCAGATCCTATAACATAATCTTCAAAGTGATGCGCCCAGACTTCATAATCATGGGTGTATAGGATGGGAATCTTCGTGGTTGATCCAATGCTGTTGGAAATATTGATGGGATTCGATTGCGACTCGTCCATTATGATCAAATAACCTGTTCAAAGATCAGACTTGTAATAAATCAAATTAGGGCAAAACAATAAATATCAAGATACGTCAATAATGAGATGACGGCTCAATAAATATCAGTAATTGCGGAAAACCCTAATTGAAACCTTTTTCACAGAAAAGAAGTGTATCGATTACACAGCCTCCTGCTCTGATACCAATTGATAAGTCTAAAACTAAACTTGAAGATCGATTAGATCTTAAACAGGCGATATAAAGAACAAACAGCAAAAACACGAAAACAATAAACAACTCAAGAATGAATCAAACGAGTCGAATGATTATAAAACAACCCTCAGAAGAGCTCGACAAAGAACATCAACTGTAGAGGGTTAGAAAGTTTACAGGAACGATAAAGAAAGAACTTTGTAAGCTATCTTCTTCTATCAATCGTATTCTCTAGATCGTTAACCTAATATGCATGCAAGCATATTCTTATATAGTAAACCTAACAACTCACGGTTGGAGAGGCCCAAACCGGAGTACAAAATAATTGGACTATTAACCGAGCCCAATGACGCAATTCTAAATGAATCTGCAACCCAACATCATGCATGACGCACTTCAGACGGGAGGTCCGATGGGAGAGCCTGTTGGCCGATGGGACAAGGCTCCGGTATGCGGGGCATAATGTGATTTTTCCAACTTCTATATTGCATAACTTTTGCATACGAGCTTCGTTTTTCGTGTTCTTTATATCCACGCATAGGTGAGAATGTACTCTACAACTTTCTTTAGACTCCGTCGGCTATGTTTGACTTTATTTTTAATATATCATTTTTAATAGGCCGGGACACGAAAAGTCCGTTAAAAATTTGTAACTTCTTAATCCGACGTCCGTTTTCGTCTGTCTTTTTACCGTTGTACTACTATTGACGAGATCTTCGATTCTCGTTTAGGTTTTTTCAGCTAAAAATCGCTCGATCTCTATTTCGGGTTTTTAGCTGTCTACCACTATCCCGAAACTTCGAAAAATCATAACTTCCTCATATGAAGTCAGATTTGGGCGTTCTTTTATGTATGTTCACGGTTTAATGATATCTACGACTTTTATTTAGATACCTAAGGCTAATAAGTATTTTGTTGAAATTTCTCGTTTTACGTTTAACCGTATTGACAGTTTTTGCTATGAATCTTAGGTTGGTCATAACTTCTTCGTTATAACTCGGATTTTAGTATTCTTTATATTTCTGAAACCCTGGACACGATATCTATCATTTATGAAATCCAGTAGATGACTTTTGAACATTTTATTTTTGACAATAATTTGATTATATCAAAAGAGGTTACAATTCTTGACTTTTTAGGTCATTACATTGATTCGAAATATCGGGTTGTCACATATCTGGTATCAATATTGATTGGTCATCTTATTCCACGAGGAAAGGAAGTTAAAAATACAAAAAGGAAATACTTTGAGCTGTGCAAACAAGTAAGAAAAACTCCCTTTTGTTATTTAACTATTTCTAATTTCACCAATTTTTCATAGAGTAAATTATTGAAATCGTCCATGTAGTTTGGTCAAAATTGCACGTTTGATCCCTAACTTTTTTTTTTTGCACTCGGATCGTCCCTGTGGTTTGATTTTGTTGCGTTTTTCGTCCCTGTGGTTTGATTTTGTTGTATTTTTCGTCCCTTACATACATAAACTTAGGGACCAAACATGCAATTTTTACCAAACCATAGGGACGAAAAACGCAACAAAATCAAACCACAGGGACGATCCGAGTGCAAAAAAAAGTTAGGGACAAGTGTGCAATTTTGACCAAATCACAGGGACGATTTCAGTAATTTACTATTTTTCTTATATAACAATGTACTTTAGTTTCCATGTGCTTATGAGTCTTAATAAAACAAAAATGTTTAGAGATTTTAGTTGTGAGAAATTAAATATCATCCTACCCATGCTCTTACCATTTTTAGATGATGACAAGTGTAATAAAAATTTATTAGTTTTATTAAATATGAAAAGTGTTACAATCTTAAGTGTGTAGGAAGACGGTAGGAGAAAAAATAAGAGGATATTTGATTTCTTGTTAGTTATTATGTGTATGTAAAAGTATATTGTTATTTCTCTCTACCTAATTATAGCAGTGTACTTTCAAAGTATAATGGTTTAATACAAAAGAAAATTAAATATTTATTTATGATAGAAATAAGAGTAAGATGCTATGTACGACAACCAAATGAAAGTACAATGCCTTTTCATGTATTTAGCCAATAATTTGGCTAAATACAAGATTTAATAAGCTACATTCAATATTTTATCTAATTTACTTCATTTTCTAATTTAGCTTTTTTATATTTTTATTATTTAATCATTTCTTATTTCAAAAACAATGTACTTTGTTGTTCACACATATAAAACTGTACTTGCATTTCTTAATAATTTATACGCCAATGCAGCGTCAAAAATGGTTATCCAACTAGCTGCTACTATTGCTAAAGCGAAAGTTGAAAACAAGATTAAAGATAGAAATCTGGAAATGATGCTTTTCATTGGTATTTCTTATATTTATTCTGAAATTTGTGTGTTTATTATTTGTGTAGCTTCAGATCTGTTATGATAATGACATTTGAGATTTGCAAGCGGTTTTCAGATCCTAATGAAAAACAATTTTTAGATTGTGTGAAAATATAATTTTGTTCGAAATAGTATTTAGATTAAAAAAGCTATTATGGATATTTGGATAAAGATAACCAAAAAATTATTTATCAACGAAACTATAGTCTATTATCTTTAATTAGTAACTGAATGATTTTGTTTCCATGTTTTACTATTTTGGATGATAATTACCAAACAATAAACGTATAATTCGATCAATTGGATAACTATAACTTATCTTTATCATCTATATAAAGATAAAAATATACTTAAAAATATAAAAAAAAAAAAAAAAAAAAAAAAAAATAGCTTTTCGTTTTCACATTGATATGTTTTGTCTCATGCTTTTAATTTTAAGGTCTTTTTATTCGCAAATCTCCAATAAAATTTTTGCATTACGTATTTTCATATTTCGTATCAACTATAACAAATAAAGATCTATTTTGCCACATGTCAATCTCTCATAAGTTTGACACTTATCATTTTGTGATATTTTTGAAAGAAATAATATCCACATGTCAATTCATAGGTTTTTCAATCTTTAAAATTAAAAAATCACATAATATTTATATATTTATATATGTAAAGTATTAAATTTAAATATAATAAATATGATACTAAATTGCAATTAATACATTCCTTTATTTTGTTATTTCAAAATTTGATTTTAAAAAATATTTATTGTTTACATTTTAATATTTAATCTCTTTTTTAATCAGCCCATGAAACATACGGGTTTTACACCTAGTATTCTTATATAATTATATTGTTTTTGTTTGAACGGTTTAACACATTTCATATTTTGTGCCGTCTTAAACCATTTCTTTTTATCGGTTATTTGATTTATATGTTACAAATAACGCAAAAGTTGGATTCTATAGTTCTAGATATGTACTCTCTTTAGAATATACATTTTTGTAAAACAAACATATCGCCAAGAAAAACTAATCGCCGCCGCCGCTTTGTACGGGTATACCACTAGTGTGTGTGTGTGTGTGTATGTGTGTGTGTGTGTGTGTGTGTATATATATATATATATATATATATATATATATATATATATATATATATATATATATATATATATATATATATAATGAATCCAAGTTGGTTTTGGAGGGATAAGATAAAAATCATTTTTATCTTATGCCTTAAATGTTGAATTTCAAAATGTAGTTAGGATAGATAATGTAGAATATTTTTGGATTATTTTTTAAAATTTAAAATTTGGATAATGTTTATGGTTAGTTAAGTTTCCGACTTTAGTGACTGATTTTTCGATTTAATTATGAGAAGTAGTTATGATAGACGGAAATAAATAGTGAATGGTTTTGTTAGGATGACATCACCAGAAATATTAAATTCAATGTAAGGGTTGAAATCAATCAAAGAAATCTAATGAATGGTTCTGATTGTTGAAGGGAACAGCATCGTGTTTTTGTTTTAATATATCATTATTATATATAAAAACTCTTTTGATCTCATGTCTCTAAAATCCCATTTACACCGTTCCAAGATTGACACGTTACCTACCCCTCCAAGCGACGCCATGGATACCAACGTCCATTCAGACCGGTTCCTTTTCCACCGTGTTGTATCGATTAATCAACGATGTAGGTTCATTTTTGTTTGTTTTATCGGCACACCGGTTTATCATCATTTGCGTGAACAATTATCTTCTTTCATACCCTTACTTGCAAATTTTTATAATCGACCGGCTTTATGCCCTCATCCCTATTAACCTTTGCTTTTACACACACAATCCTGCTTACAAGTTTTGCCAATGCTTTTTGTTGATTAAAAAGAAACAATACTTCAGGTTCATCGCTTCCTTGAGTATTATATACATATATTAAAAATCAACGTCCTTATGAACAGTGAAGTGCATCGGTTTCAGATTTTAATCACAACAATATGTAAACATCCACTCTTTTCGTCCTTCTAAATTTTCAATCATCTTCTTGCCCGATAGGACATTCCCACCGCCATCCGTTTTCGAATGTTCTCCAAATTCTTGAACTCCTTCCTTCTTCGATTCCAAGCCTCTGACGTTTCCACCATCTTTTCCTCCAATTTCGACTCTTCATATTCATAAGGTATTTCAATTTCAATCTCTCTCTCTCTCTCTCTCTCTCTCTCTCACACACACACACACATACGCAAACCGTTAGTAAATAGTTCACGATTATGATCAACGATTTTCTCCAATCTTTCTGAATTTGTGCAAAAATATCGACAAAAATGGTTTCTTGATATGTAAAATTTGTCGCATTTGTTGATTTTTCAACTACTTCTTCAATCATGCTCCCACTCGGCAAAAAATGGCTTCATTCCAGAAACGAAGAGTAATGGTTGATGCAACTGTCAATTCAACCAAACAAACCACGGAATAGAATCTAGAATTCCAGTTCCATTGGAATCCAGGAACGAAACACAATCTAATATTCATACCTTCACCCAAGACTCGATATCGATAAATACTCGAGGATTCAATGATACAATCGAGTCTTGGAAGACAAAGTCAGGAAGAGGAATCGGTGTGTTATGGATGTCTGATATCTCTGTGCACAAGGAGAAGAAAAGAATTCGACAAATACAATGAAGGGGAAGCCAGCATCAACATGTGTTGTGTCAACGGTTTGGTTTTTACACAAAAAATGATCAAATAACAAACACAGGTGGACGGTGGTGGTATGGATGGAAAGTGTTAAGAATCCTCGACCCTAATCTAACTCCAAAAGGATATTCATGTATATGGCTTGATAAAGCAGTACAACACATAAACTCAAATATAAATATAAGCACTATATTTGTTTGTAATATTTACATAAAAAGAAATAACATGCAAATTTCTTTATTTCTATATTCAGGGAATGCTCGATATCAACGATATGGAATACTTCAAACAACTTTAGTGTTTGTTCTTTGACCAGGTATCATCAATCTGAATAAGAATACTATCTTAGAGATACAAACTACTCCTTATGAAACTTGAATATATACCTATAATTGTTGATGTTTGGTCAAATTGGATAACAATAATTGAACTGTTATTACAACATAAATTGCATGGAGATGGTAAATTAATGTGAGGTAAGTTCATGTATGTAAATGTAATATATTTAAGATGACTGGTGGCTGTTGTGTTATCTAGAAATTAGAAAAATTATGGTATCCATTCTGTAATTTAAGTGTATTATTGAGTTGAATTGTGAAATAAGCGGATCTAAAGAGTTGTTATTTGAATTAAAAAGGGAAAGATACTATTAATAATTATCATGAAGTTAATTAAGTTCAAAGATTGTTTATCTACTACAAGTCTGCATTCATAGAGAAGGTTTAGTAGGCTTCTATTTTCTAAATTCCAACAACTTTAATGCCAAGTCATATATTTAATTTAAATGAAAACACAATATTTTTGGCTTCTATTTTAAGTTAGTGGTGTGATGCACCTTTTATTATTAGATTGGGACTCATGTAAATGTTAAGTGGACCAAATAATTTTAGTTACACCATGGTGGGCTACTAATTGTTGATGTACAAAAAAACTGCTCTGGAAAACTGATTTGATTTGATATGAACCGATTCAAGAGGAACCGATCCGGTTCATGATGCTAGTTAAAAGATTAAAATCTCTTCGAAGTTGTCACTTTTTCTCAAATCATGCAAATTCGATTTGAGTTTAGAGGTTTCTGTTAAGGGTTTTATGGACTTCGTCATTATTATCCTTAATTCCCATTTTCCTTTGTCTATTTTCTTGTTCCCTTATGATGATCTGTTTCTTCATCTAATCTAAACCTATCACAAAAGAAAGCGCAAAGTGCAATTAAGCACGTGGGTCTAATTTGAGATTCATGTGGTTTCGAAAGTACTTATCTTTATCTATTCATAATATATTTGCTTCTCTTTTGCTTCTTTGTTCCACCGTTACTTCCCCTTTATATCTTTTTTATAAAAGAACAACCGTTCGATGATGATGGAAGTGAAGATGTTTGGATGCTTTTTGACCGCTCCAATACACCATCATTACAACACCGTGTAACAATTGAGAAAGGTATGCACCACTACTCCTCCTTCTTATGTCCACTTCATGTTTCATTTTTATTTCTTTAAAATCTTAATTATTATTATTTTTTTTTAAATAAAATTGTCGGACCAAAGGAGTTAATCTCAAATTTTGTTTATTGGGTTTAAGACATCAATTAATTCATTTTGTTTATTGGGTTTAAAATGTTCTTTGTATGAAACTATTATGAAGTGTAGCCTTGAAGCATAACTATATGATGCAGTTAAGGCCCACTATTGCAATTAAGGCATTATCGACATTTAAAACATTGGTATGTTCTTATCTAATGACACTATTTTATGATTTCAGGGCTAATACGTGTTTTTATGGCATTTCCTCTTCAAATTGTGCCAATAGGTCTTGGCTAGAGATGAACATAATGCATTTAACAATACTTTTTGTTAGGCCTTGTGCTATCAATCTTGATAGTATAAATTCATGATTCATGTGAGTATATATTAACTCTTTAGAAAAACATGAGGGAAAATTGGTTATTAACTGTAAAACAAAAGATTGAGATATGTTTTTCTTTTACTAATTAAGAAGAGATTATTATCTTTTAATTTGTATCTTTTTTCCCATATTGTTATTATTTAAATTTATTTCTCTTACATACTTTAAGATGTTTTACAAGTTTTCTAATGCCAAATGTTCTCTTTATGTTTTTTACATATCAGATTTGTTTAATGCAACAAAAATGATGGTTGGCATTTGCTTTTCTAAAACAAAATGCATACCAATGTTGCGATGAATAAACTTGGTATTATAGCTTGTATAAGTCTAGATCGAACAAAACATATTTTCCAATTTATTAATTTCTTGATCATTTTTCTTATGATTCTTGATGGAAGAAGATGCTCATGTTAACAGACTAGATTTCCATCTTTGTTACTCCAATGGGCTGGTGTAGATGATTCAAACATGATCCATGAAAAAAAGATTGGAGGTTTTAATTTTCATTTAAATAGTTGTTCAAGATTTCAGTAGACTATCTGAATATGTGTAAATATCGATTATGAATCATATTGTTCATTTTAACACAAACGCATTCTAAAATTAGCAGGATGCCATCACTCAGACCTTATATAGAACGATGAATAAGACATCAAGAGATTGAAATTGGTCTATCTGAATAGGCCTTGATAGATTTCCATAAAGAGAAAAATTCATATAAGGAAATAACAATAGACTTTCAGTTATATGTTGATTATAACAATGTATTTACATTTTATTTTGCTTATGCATGCATTGTACATTGAAAATATATCCCTTTATAAACACTATACCTCTACTTTTTTTTTTTCCGGTTATTATCATAATATACTTTAGCCAACTATAATACCAGTGCACTTACATATGTGTACCTATAATAGCATTGTGCTTACATTTTTTATCGATATGATCAAAATCTAAAAAACAATGAATGAAAGTTCATTATTATTTGTTATGTTTAGCCTTATGAAAAAAAATCAAGAAATAACATGACAATGTGTTTGTTTGAGTATGGTTGTCAAGTGTAATCTAATGGATTTTCCAAGAAATGCCAAAAATACCCTTCACGGGCAGTGCTTAGCACGGGCCTCAAACTTTTCTAGTATAAAGATATGAAAACACTTTTAATCTTGTGCCTTGTAGATCAAATTCACCTAATGCCACGTAACCTTCACTCTAAAGGCGCCATGGACATCAACATCCACTCCTAACAGCTCACCAGGTGGAATACCAAGAAAAGCTCTTAATCTCGACAAAGAAGTGGTAGTTAGTTGTATGGAAGCTTTTAAAAGAATAGCTGAAAGCCCAGAAGAAGAGCGCATGTTGCGTGAGCAGTTTGCAAAATTCCAAATGAAGAAGGGGCTCTACTCGATGTCGGCAGCTCAAATGGATGCAGTAACCATGGACGTGATCGATTGGTGGTCAAGTTATGGTTCAGAAACTCCAGATTTGGCTGATGTTGCAAAGAAAGTTTTGTCACAGCCGATTAGTAGCTCGTCGGCAGAAAGAAATTGGAGCACTTACTCTTACATACACAATGTGAAGAGAAACCGCTTAAATACTAAAAGAGCTGACAAACTTGTGTTTATCCATTCCAACATTCGTCTACAGTCACGTTTTTCTGAAAGTTACAAAACAGGACCACACAAAAAATGGGATATAAATCCGGAAAATGCATATTTAGAAGGGCCAAGTACAAGATTTGAGGACATGCAATGAGAGAATTTAGACGAAGATGAAGCTAATGTGGGTGGAAATGGGAAAAAGCAAAGGGTTAACTAATTTCATTTTATATTCCAGTTTTTTATTTTTCTGTTAAATAACCATGTTTTATTTTGAAGTTATGATTTAGGAAATTTGGAATAATTATGTTTTATTTAATATCATTTTTACTTTTATGTTGATTACTAAATCTGTGTGTATATATATATATATATATATATATATATATATATATATATATATATATATATATATATATATATATATATATATATATATATATATATATATATATATGGTACTTTGTACCGGAGTAATTGGTACAACGTTCCGCATACCCGATTCGCGTTCCGAATGAAACTACCCCCCTCGTACCGAAAACAAAAAAGTACCGATCCTCGTTCCCGTTTTCATTCCTCGTTCCAGCACGTTCCGAAAACAAAAAAGTACCGATCCTCGTTCCCGTTTTCATTCCTCGTTCCAGCACGTTCCGCGTTCCATGTGACTATGAATGCAACACTGGCTGGATTGGAGTTGTAGGGTGGGCAAGAAAATTGTATGCCGACAATCTTTACTACAATATGAAGGAAGGCCAACTTCACTAGGTCTATGAATCTTTTTTCATCAAATAACCAAATTATATATTGATTTCAAGTTTCGAAGATGACAAGACATAAAATGACTATTTTGTAATATGTTATGATTTAGCTTTGTTTACTTGTCAGGTATTTAAGTCATTTGGTGTTATAGAGTTGGTGCAGTTACCTACTAATGAAACTGGAAACCGTAAAGGTTTTGGTTATATTTCAGATAAGCGTACTTCACGATATATTTATTGAAAGGAGTAGATGAGAAAAAGACTAATCTGGGTCTATTATAATCAGTCTGAAGCCGTATTTATTTGTTAAATATAAGTTTAGTTGCAAGCTTAGGGGTTTTGTGTTGCTATTCAGCTTGCATGTCTTGAAGATGCCTGGGCTGCACAAAGTTTAGATGGACAACTGGAGATTACAGGTCAACCATGAAGTGTAAGCGTAGCTATTAATGTGTCTTATTATGTCTTAGGATATGTTGGATATGTTTCTAAGCATAGATACAAAAGAATATATTTACTTGTTACTTTTATGATTCTTAACATTTGTATTTATTTGACTATTATAATCAATTATAGTATTTGCAGTCTTTCATGTAAGGATGCCAACAGGGGATAAACAACAGAGCCTATTATGAAACGATTGCATCTATCAAAGGGCCTTTCCAGTTTCAATGCCTGAAAATACAACTATTTATGAAGCTTGTTGTTTGATGGCTGTTCGAATAGCTGATGCTCTTTTACTCACCGACTCAAATGCATTACTCAGTTACATTGACAGACAAGGTTTGTCTTGAATCTACACGTGAAGTTAAAATCAACAAACATCAGTCATTCTCGATCAAAGTAGCATAAATTTTCACTAGTTACCATTTATCTGCTTAATTAAAGGATATTGTAACAAGAATCGTTACTTGTCATGATGCAAGGAAAATTTAGACATCTGTTTGTTGTAGCAAATGAGGAGGTTATTGCTTTACCCCACCTAGCAAAATGTTTATATCATGTTTTTAGAAGGACTGGATTTTGATGGAAGGATTGGAATTAGAAGGAATCATAATTTTTTCATCTTTGATTGACAAAAAATGGAATATAAATCAATAAATTAGATTTTTAAATTTTTATTTATATGTTCGATAACTATTAGATATTCCCCACTTATTTATACATTGGAAAAAGTCACTTTTGTTCTAAAATTTTGCATAAAACCAATTTTTACATTTTTAGATATTTTTCCAAATTAACCGTAGTCAGTTAGTTTATTAGCTTTAACAAGTAATTTTGTTATAAATGTGTTGACCTGTTTTATCAAGTCGAAATGATTAACTTGGATTGTATGAAGGGTTCATGGTTTGATTGAAAAAAAAAAGTGGTTAAACTTAAACATTAAATAAAATGTAATCTTTTTTTAATAGTTCCCTCATATTTTGCATGATCTGTTATGTGTTCTAATTTTATTAGAGCCGGAATCTTGAATTTGAGTTTATGTCTTTCGGTATGACGTTAAATAACTATAACCTGATGTTTTTTCCTTCAAATGTTGTTGCCTCCACTGTATTTCGTATTGCATGTTTTTTCTTTTATTGTTATTTTTTTTATTTTATAGTCAAATGATATAATAGAACATTACACAATACTCCACTATATGGTTTAAAAAGATCAAGTGATAGCAGCTCTCCACTGATTGTTTTAAGATCAAAGGTACAAGAAAAATAAGGTAGTGAATTAATGGCACACCCTTTTCGTTCTATATTTTGACTTGTTAACCATTAATCTTAGAAGTTTTGAATTTTATTTGTTTTTGTGTTTACAGTTCAATTGTTGCAAGTTTGCCTTCTCTTTAACAACCTTTTTGACAACCTGAAATGCTATTTTAACTGATAAGAAGATATATTTGCTCTAGATTATGCATGTTTACCATATATGTTTATGTTTTGGGCGTGTGTTTTGTTAATAAAATTCAAAATTAGAGTTGGGAAATGTGATTTTAGTTATATAAAACCTTTTGTTAGTTGGCAATAAAAAGAAATCAGGGTCTGTTGGTTTAGAAGTTCTATATTGAAGTTTCGTAGTGAGATATTTCAGTTAGGTAGTGCTCCTTCTCGAATACCAGACTGAGAGTGGGAGATTGACATCCTTTCAATCTTGGCTAAGAGGACTATTCAAATCCTGGTGAAGTAAAGGACTATGAGAATTCTCAAGTCGATGCGAATATAGGGCCATTTTGATGCGGGAATTGTGCAAAATGAGACTTTCAGGGAGATAAGGCAGGGAATGGTATTTCATTCGAAGTGAAAAGTTGTAAAAAGCTAATAAATTTAACTTAAGCGGTCTCTAATGGCTTACCCCATATCCAAAAGATTATTGCATTTTTAACCTCTCTTATTTTTCTGTTATAAGAGACAATGGCATTTTATTGAACGCTTAATGATCACCAACATGTAAAAGTGCCTTGGAAACTAAAATAACATAATCTTATTATATGATAAACAAAGATAGTATTATTAGATGAAGCAATCAATGAGCTTGCTAATACTCTGCAATCACACATAATGAATTGAATGTAATCTACATATTTTCGATAAGCATTTAAAGGTATCATCATGTGTCAGTATCAAGGAAGGCATACATTGACAAGAAGCATGAGACATCGTCAGAAAATAGCTGAGAGATGCCTAAAAAGGTTAGAGATTAATTAATGATTTTGATATCATGTTTAAACTAAAAATGTGTTGTCAATTAAGTTCTGGTTATGGATTTGTGCAGGTAAGAGAGAAAAAGTTATTCCAAGACAATGAGTTTTATTGGGGAGAACTGTAATGCTGTTGGAAATAGCATCAGCCTTTACTCTTTTTACCAAAATAACAGTCTACTTTAGTTTTTACCTGTAATAGCAACCTAATTTTATATTTTAACCCATAATAGCATCGTATGTACTTTCATTTCTTTATTGATAATAGCAACACACTTAGAATCGTGTAACAGAGGTTTTTCCAACTTATAACATTATTCCTTCATTTCTTAAATTACCCAAATTACCCTTTATGGGTCGTGCTTAGCACGGGCCTCGAAATCTACATACTATATATATATATATATATATATATATATATATATATATATATATATATATATATATATATATATATATATATATATATATATATATATATATATATATATATATATATATATATATATATAACTTATCATCTATGCTATAATAATAAATCACTTTTTGTGATTCTTGGTTGATCTAGAATTTATTTTTTATATTATTTAGATATTGTAGAGTTTTTGATTTTTTTTTTGTTGTATAGTATAAAGGTTGTTGATCAAGTAGTCTTGAAATATTCATGGTTGTTTGTTCGGTACAAGATAATCATGCTTAGAAACTTAGAATAGTGACTTTTCACAGATGGCAAGCTTGGGAAGAATGAGAGTGATCATGCATTAAATAAAGTAAACGATACAAATTATGAATTATATGGACATATGTGCCTTCAAAAGATGTTCATCATCACATGGTTTCTCCTGTTAAAAATTTATTTTTGAATAAAATAAAAAGATGATGAAAAGAAATATAGATTTTATTGAGGTTGATACTCAAATCGACGCGTTGTATACCCGTTCAACTGGTCCCAATAATGTCTTTATATGTGCATTTAACCTTTTCAATTAATGCTTCCCTGAAAACCCAACGTAATTGCAAATATTATTTTAGGGTTAACATTTTCTTTTCTAGAATATATATATATATATATATATATATATATATATATATATATATATATATATATATATATATATATATATATATAAAAGTTCGTTTGAGACCGATTTAATTTTGTGAGAGCATAAGACCAATTTTTTATGAGTTAAATATTATAGTATTCTAGTGTTTAGTTATAAAAATATAATATGTATAATATTCTAACATTATATGTTTTTAGAATATTTTAATATAAAATATATTCACAATATTGTTTTAGAATATTAGAATATTAGAATATTACATTTATTACATTTTTATGGAAAATAGAATATTAGAATATTTCATTTGAAAAAATGGTCTTACGGTTTCACAAAAATTATATATATATATATATATATATATATATATATATATATATATATATATATATATATATATATATATATATATATATATATATATATGTGAAGTATATGAAGTATATATACCTATCAGGTTTAAAGACCAGGTTCTTGTAAGCAAACCACTGTAGGTACCCATGACAATAAATTAGATGCGTTAGATAGTATGTCATGTGTTTTCTTTTTCATAGGCTTGTGTAAAAAAAAAAAAAAAAAAAAAAAAAAATCAAAAGCTTATAATTAAATAAGCTTACTCCAGTACAACCGATTCCAACAAGCTCCAGAACTCCTGGAACTAATGGAAGCCTATCTATTGCCTGATCCAAGAAACAATGCCACATTTACTCTAAAAATTATCATTGAGGCTTTGAGGGCTCATGAGGTTACAAGTTTTTTAACCTGAGTACCATGTATGAAAATTAGAGGTGCATGTGCTCACCGAGATCATTCCTGCGGAGCCCCAAAGAAATACAACTCCGGCCACAGCAAGAGAAGTCACTGCATATTTATCTTCAACTTTGTCCCACTATATGTAATTTGAAAGTAATTTTGATTTAGGAAGCATTAGTTAATAGCACATTATATGGCATATAGAGATGTCGCATAATTGTTAATTATGAGAATCTATAGAAAGGAAAAAGAAATCCATATACATACTGCCTCTTGGATTGGTTTGATGAGCTCTGGAAATTCGGTTGAGACAGCCTCAGCAGGTGCTGCCTCTCCAGTGGCCATGGCAGCAACATTCCGTGCTAACTTTCGACCTGATATATATACCAACTATGTACGTAATGTAATCTGTAAACAACTAAAGTGTATATTATAAGCAAGGCCATACATAGTAAAGAAGAGTAGAACTAACAATAGCCAGTTGCCTTCCAAGCACGGTTCTGCTGCTTGAGAGGTGGGGGTGGGAGAGATGGAAGCGTGACACACTGGGAGGATGCAGGGGCAGCTGATGGTCGTGGAGGAGCCTTGCCGTCAATAATGGTGGTGGAAATTGAATGTGCGGTGGTTGCCATTTCCCTAAATAGATTCAGCCGGCCCTTTTTACGTTTCAGAAACTAGCTATATTTAAGATCCTCTCACTGTTTGTTTCTTAGTTCCAGACTCTTACCGAAGATGAGGAAAGCAAAGAAGTTGGAATATTTTGCCACAACTTAAGCTTGGAGGAGATCCAGTTCCTTTGAAACGAATGGAATCGTAACGGAGAGCCAACCATTTTTTTCATCATCTAGATAGATAGTGCTGACATGTTCCTTTGGATAGGATGGCCATAGCATTGAATTTCAAGTAGGGTCAATTACACCAATGGTCCCTATAGTTTAAGGTAGTCTTATTGATTGGTCCCTAACAAGTTTTTTTCACTTGAACCATCCCTATAATTTAGTTTTATTACACGCTTAGTCCCTCCTAAACCTGAAACGACTATACTACCCTTATCTATTTCTTTTCTGATTATTTTTATATATAACTATCGATAATTCTTTTTTGATTTGTTAATTTTTGTATATTTATATATACTAAACCAATGGGCCCATCCACCCAACCTCAATTCATCACCGCAACTACCAACATCGTCTTCTCCTTAAGCAAGGCTATCATCTTCTTTGCCGTAAAAAAAAATCCAGATTTTGAAACCTCAATTTCAACAAGAAAAAAACTTAAACAAAATAATCAAAACCTAATTTCTACCAATTCATTGAAGTTTCAAAATTTAACTCAAAACCTAATAATGAAACCTAGAATTTTTGAACCATCCACCATTCTAACAAACCTTTCAAAACCACCATTTCCATAACTAAAAAGCTCGAAGAGAAGCACTATTCATCGACAATTTGCATTACCTTAAAGAACACCAGTTTAGTCACAAAATGATGAATCTGATTTTACAAAATATTTGACAAACAAATAACTCAAAATTGTGAAATTGGTTTTTCTTTACAAAACCACTTCATAACCTTATACACACACCGGTCGCCATACTACAAATCAAAGCGAAATAACCACCACCGAACATCACCCAAGTGAACTCCGGATCGATGACTCCCTTTTACATTTAAAATCCAAATTGAACCCAATTTAATAATGAAGGTGGATTTCGGTTTCTATTTGTCGGAAATAGCCATACGGTCCATACAACGCGGTTGAGAGAGGGAGAGAGGAGATGAGAGAAGCGTGATGGTGGTGTGTGTTCGTCAGAGATGAACCTTCCTGCACCTTCTTCATTTTTAGGTTTCTGTTAACGGAAATCAACCAATGCATATGGTTTGAAGAGATCTAGGGTTTGATGGTAACGAAATAAATGAGTGAGAGGTGGGTGGGTGGCGATCAGCGGCTGGTGGTAGGTTTCCGACAACAAGTTTGTGGTTTCTAATAACATAAGAGTTCTTAATGTAGGAGAAGAAAGAGAAGGTTATTAGGTATAGAACGCGTACGAATAAATGGGATGGGTGGTGGGTTTTTTTTAGATTTAAAAAAAGGGAGAATTAAAAATATCAAGGGTAAAGTAGTCAATTCAAGGCAACCAGGGACCCAAAAGAAAATAAAAATAAAACATAAGGACTGACCGAGTTAAAAAAAGAAAGTTAGGGACTAGATGCATAAATTACCTCAAACCACAGTGACCATTCGTGTAATTTACCCTTTCAAATATTAATGTTATAGTTAAAATTAAATTCTAAATGCAAAAACCCACAAAGTGATTTGTGATTAAGGGTTTAGGGTTGCTGAATTGGTGCAAGGGAAAGTCATATTGTTTTAGGTTAATTAACAACAAAGTTTAAAATTATTTCTTTTTATATGAAAAATTTTAAAAATCCGATACACTACTAGAATATTGGGTTTTTGCTACAAAAGGTTCCGACCCATACAATTTTGTGGGTAATTTCCGACAATTCCCACAAACCGGCGACAAAAATAAAAATCCTAATGTTCGGACAAGTTTTCGATGCAATACCTACAAACCTTTAATATCGAAAAGTTTTATCGGAAATCCGTTGGTAGTTTCCAACATAATACCGACGAATAACAAAAAAAAATTAATTACATTTTAGTCGGAAATTGGTCCGAAAAAGAAAAAGAATTTCATTTAAATTTGATAGAAATTTTTTCATTTCCTCCACATATTTTTTTTTCCTTATTATGTTTGTAACACCCCAAATTCTAGAGGTACCATTGAAGGACTTAAAGTGTAAATTAAGGAAAAGGGACTCAACGAGTAAGCATGCTTACTCGCCGAGTCGGAGCGGGATTCTGTCGCGGGTTTAAGTGGCCAACTCGCCGAGTCTGCGGCTTGGACTCGACGAGATGGTGCTGAAGAGAGAAAGCCTTAATCCCGGGGGTTGTGCCCCTATATAAAGTACATTATAACCCACCCTCAGCCTCTTTGCTACCCTTTTGAGATCCAGAAACCTTAGAATCGAGTGAGCTTCCATTAATAGAGAGAATAGAGCTTTGGAGGAGAAAATCTTGGAAAGGGGCTTGAAGATCAAGAGGCTTGCTGCAAAGGAGTGGTGTAGATCTGGGATCTACTTCAGTTGGAGCATATATTGGAGGTAATAATCTATTGCTTGGGCTCTTTTGCATCTAGATCTATTATCATTTGAGATTGGGGCATTTTTGGTATGATTGAGAGCTATTTCGAGTTAGAGGCTTAGATCTGAGGTTGCTACTTCAGATCTAGGCTTGTGATGGTCCAAAATGTCATAAAGCTTTTGTCTAAGAGTTGTTGGTGAAGCCCCTTTGTCATAAACCCTAACCCTAGAGTGTTTTGGGCCTATAGCTCCTTGGCTTCACATAAAGTTTGCCACTTTATGTGAGGGTTAGACTGTAGAAGAGTGGATCTATGGATTGGAGCCCCTGCATGGCTCGAAAAGCCTCTGTATGGATTGAGAACTGGAGAGACTTGGCGAGTCACATGGGTGTACTCGGCGAGTTGTATGAAGATAAGCATGGACTCGGTGAGTTGGAAGAACAACTCGGTGAGTTTGTTGAAGATTGCCTTGGACTCGAAGAGTCAGGTTACGGAACCCTAAACTCTTCTGGTTAAAGCCTCGAATCAGTGAGTCGAGGGGTGACTCTGTGAGTTGAGCAGGATGGGACTCGGAGATCGTTGGACTCGACGAGTCTTAGGGTGACTCGGCGAGTTGAGTCGTGTTCTAAGATTTTTCAGAGTATAAGGACTCGACGAGTCAACGGGTTGACTCGGTAAGTAGAGTCAGTCAGGAAGTTTGACTTTGGCCTGGACTTTGACTTTGACCTTCAATGGTGTTATGGTAATTGGTTATTTATGTCAATAGTCCATTGATGGCAATAAGTGTTGGAGTTTGGAGTAGTGCTTCAGGTGTGTGCTTCCATGGTTCGGTTCTTCATTTCAGGTGAGTTATCCTCACTGTACTCAAGGGTCTAAGGCACCAAGGCCGACCCTTTGAATTATTGTTTAGAGCTTGTTATGTTATGTGATGATATGCTTGCTAGTATCCTGGTAGATAGGATAATGATATGAGTGATGGGTTTGAGCCATAAGAACATTCATATGTGCACATACAAACCCAAATGCTTGGATCTAGGTTTCTCTAATTGAACATGCAATGTATCCAAGACTTTGATTGATAGATCTAGTGTAAACATTCAAATCATAACATATGAAATCAGATCTAAAGGAATACCTTAAGTTGCTTGCTTGAATCTTCTTGTCCTTGGAGCTTAGAGTCATAATTATCACTCCTCTAATGGCTTACAAACACCAACTAGCAAGAGGATGATAAGAGAGAGAGAGAGAGGAGGGTGAGAAATCGGCCAGGGTTACTCCAATAACAAGGGTGCAGATTTCCTCAACCCTATGGGTCTATTTATACTAGTGAGCTCCAAGGGTTTCACCCTTAAAACCCTAATTGGATAACTTAGGCCCTAAGCAATCCAATGATCCCTATGGACTAGGCCTTGGACGATTTCTAGGTTCTTCCAAACCCTAAAATCATCCACCCTCTTATCCTTAAGGATTCATAGCCCAAAATATAACTATCACACATTTGACAGTTTATGCCCCTTTATTCAATTAATCTCTTTAAGTCACCAAATTAATTCCTATTTAATTTATGACTTATATTAATCAAATAACAATATTATTATTACTTATATTATTCTCATAATATATTAAGAATATTTCTTCTCTCATTATAAATCATCCTGTCAAGTTGCTATGGTGAAGGCAACCCAAAAGGACCATGCACAACCGGGTCAAATACTTGTCAAATATAGTTACAGCCTTAGACACTATTCCAACAGTCTCCCACTTGGATAAGTCTAGTAACTATATATATACAAGCACAATCTGATTCGCAATCATAGCTCTCAAAGACGCTGTCAAACTCTGATCTCATCAGTCATGTCTTTTAGATAAGGGATCGTATAGTCCTCTGTTTAGATATCATGCAGTCACAATCATAGTCCAGCGTTTAGTTTCTCGATCTCAGATTTATTCGACATAGAACTTAATCGAACACATCAATTAGTTCTGACCGGGCCCGACACATAAGTCAAATCAAATCATCGAGCGGCCGAGATATCGCTTTTACCCTCTTAGGATAAAAGTAACAGATAAACTTCGACTTATATGCATTTACTTATTCACTAATCAATTATACACAACAATGCGTTTTATAACATCAATTTACTGATGTGGTTTCGCATCATCAATGTACAACCAATTAACAAATAACAAACCATATATCTAGGTTTTAAGACCATATGATATTATCATCTTGCGATCACTTACAATATACATATATATATCTTAAAGTGATTCCAACAAGTGCAGGTTTGTTCCAATGCTCAAAACTAGTTCATAAGCACTCATGAACATTGCAGCAAACTTTTGCTATGTCTAATACCATTTAGACAATCTACATACCAATTCATGACAATCTTCTTTCATATCTACTTCCAACATACGAACGATTGTGGATCATTCGAATAATTCGATTATTCTTAATAACTTAATTATTCAGGAAGTCAAAACATGCAAAGTGAAACAATAGTTAAACAATTAACATAAGACAATAACTTTACTAATAAATAATACTCCTTTATTTATTCATCAAATGTCAATTACATTTATCTATTATAATTTTCTAAAACTATCTAATCTAAACTAATATCATCCTTTAGCCCAATACTCCTAGCATGCTGCAAATGCTTAACCCTAGTCAATCCCTTTGTAAGCGGATCTGTTGGGTTATCTTCTGATGATATCCTCTTAACCACGAGGTGTCCTTCTTCTACTCGATGTCTAATAAAGTGATATTTTCTGTCGATATGATGAGATCTACCATGATCCCTTGGTTCCTTGGTCAAGGCAACCGCTCTTTCATTATCACAAAAAATTTTCATAGGCTCCTTTATGGCAGGTACAACTCCAAGATCACCGATGAAGTTCTTCAACCATATTGCCTCCTTCGACGCTTCGCTCGCTGCAATGTACTCCGATTCGCACGTTGAATCAGCTACGGTTTCCTGCTTGGAACTTTTCCAAGTTACTGCTCCTCCATTAAGGGTAAAGACCCAGCCCGACTGCGAACGATAGTTGTCCCTGTCGGTCTGGAAGTTGGCGTCACTATACCCTCTCACCTTTAAGTCATCACTCCCCCCGAGGACTAAAAACCATTCCGTGGTCCTCCGAAGGTACTTAAGTATATTCTTGACCGCAATCCAATGGGCTCTACCAGGGTTCCCTTGATATCTACTGACCATGCTCAAAGCAAAGGCTACATCAGGGCGAGTACAAGTCATAGCATACATGATTGAGCCAACTGCAGAAGCGTATGGTACTCGGCTCATTTCTGCTATCTTGGCTTCGGTACTCAGACTTTGAGTCTTACTCAACTTGGAATTACTTTGTATCGGTAATTACCCCTTCTTCGAATTTTCCATACTAAAACGTTTTAGTACTTTATCCAAGTAAGTGTTCTGACTAAGTCCTATTAGTCTCTTATTTCGTTCTCTCACTATCCTTATTCCCAAAATATAGGAAGCCTCTCTGAGGTCCTTCATAGCGAAACACTTCCCGAGCCAGGACTTAACCTCCTGCAATGTCGGGACGTCGTTGTTGGAATAGTGTCTAAGGCTACAACTATATTTGGCAAGTATTTGACCCGATTGTGCATGGTCCTTTTGGGTTGCCTTCACCGTAGCAACTTGACAGGATGATTTATAATGAGAGAAGAAATATTATTAATATATTATGAGAATAATATAAGGAATAATAATATTGTTATTTGATTAATATAAGTCATAAATTAATTAGGAATTAATTTGGTGACTTAAAGAGATTAATTGAATAAAAGGGCATAAACCGTCAATTGTATGATAGCTGTACTTTGGGCTATAATCCCTTATGGATAAGGGGTGGACTGTTTCGGGGCTTTGGATAGACGTAGAATTCGTCCAAGGCTTATAATTAGGGAAATTGGATTGCTTAGGGACTAAGTTATCCAATTAGGGTTTAAGGGTGAAACCCTAGGAGCCTCACTAGTATAAATAGACCCTTAAGGTCAAGGAAATCGGTACTCTTGCTTTTGAAGAAACCCTGGCTGACTTCCTCCCCTCTCCTCTCTCTCTCTCTCTCTCTCTAATCATCCTCTTGCTAAGTTGGTGTTTGTAAGCCATTAGAGGAGTGACAATTGTGACTCTAAGCTCCAAGGACAAGAAGATTCAAGCAAGATACTTAAGGTAATCTTTTAGATTTGTTTTCTTATGTTATTATACTAGATCTATTGATTAAATTCTTGGATACATTGCATGTTCAATTAGAGAAAACTAGATCCAAGCATTAGGGTTTGTATGTGCATATAGGAATGTTCTTATGGCTCAAACTCATCAGTGGTATCAGAGCCTTGATTGGTTTCTTTTGAATTGATGCATGGGTTGCTTGATTGTTGATTGCAAAATTCGTATTTTGTCCTTCTGCCTGATGAACTCGACGAGTTCCATAGTGGACTAGGCGAGTAGGCCTCAACTCGGCGAGTCCATTGTGGTACTCAGCGAGTTCGAGCGTCAGAAAGAGCTAGTTTCGGGATTTCTTGCTGTTTATCTTATGGAAACTTGCCTTTATCTTAATGGGACAATATAAATCCGATTTTAACATATATTTGAATATATTCTTGACCTAATTAAAGATACTTATCAATTAATTGAATAATAATTTCCTTATGTGATAATTGATTGATTATTTTAATTAAATTGGTAAATTGTTTTGCAAGAAACATTTAAATAAATCAAATAAAGATAACTATGAGATTAAATGGTTAATTTGAATTATTTGTTATTTGATCCCTTATGTTTTGAAAAGTTTAAAACTTGTCCTCAAGTTTTGAAATTTATGTTTTGTGATTAAAAGTTTAGTTTAGACAATTTAAATTTCAAACCCTAGAATTTTACAAGTTTAAAATTCAACCCTATACTAATATAATATTACAAGATTAATATATATATATATATATATATATATATATATATATATATATATATATATATATATATATATATGTATAATTAAAATGCTAGTCTTACCGTTAGTAGACCTCATTCACGAAGCCGGTCTATAAGGTGGTTATAAGGTTGCGGCCTATAAAATGGCTCTTAATAGGTGTACACTCACACCCACCGCTTGCTTGATCGGTGGAGGGTCGTTAGCCAAACGGGCAGGATAGGGCAACCTCATCTCCTCATTAAAAGTATAATAATAAATACAAAGTAACTACATGTTTTTCAAATTCCCAATCCTAGTTACTTTAGGAAAAGTGAATTGATGCAATCCCATGAAATTACACTTTGCACCCTTGCTAAGAAGTTAGTGGAGCGTGTGTGGTTTACCAGCACACTAATTGGTTCCAGGCAAAGGTGGCAAAGGGTGATTCATTGTTTATCATAGTTCGATGGAGCGTGTGTGGTTTACCGGCACATCGAATAGGTGATTGTTACAATGAAGGCACCGTGTATATTTTCATGGTTATTCACACCTACTTTGTGATCCTCGGTATCCCAGTCACAAACGAGAGGGGCATATCGAGATTTAAACATGCCATTGAAAAGTTAAATGAATCTCATCGAAACCTAGGAATTCTCAATACATTTAGAACTTAATGTTATGTTTTCATGGTGGAGAATTAGTGAATCGTCATTCACTTACCTTCAAATTGTTTGCATGTTGGATTAGGGCATCCCTTTTCTAATATGTAAATATTGTTGTTGGATCCTAGCCCTAATTTTTCTTATTGGGTGATAATTAGGGATTCAAATTCTAATCTATCTTTGTCCTTTCTATTTGTAGATGTCGAACGCAAACAATGCTGCTGCTAGTTCATTCATATTGATGAGCCTTTGCCAAAAGGTGACTTTCGATGGAACGAACTTTAGCGAATGGATAAGATACATTCGCACGATTGCTCGCTACGAGGACAAGGAATATGTCCTTGATGAGAAGCTCGAGAAGATCAATCCAGAAATCGCTACTCCCGCTGAAATGACTGCTTTTGAGACTCATGAACGTGATGCGACAAAGGTTCATTGCATCATGATAGCCACAATGAACGCCGAATTCCAAAAGTCCTATGAGGACATGTATCCGTACGAAATGCACCAAGACTTATTGGAGAGATACCATCAAAACGCGAGGCAGGAACGTTACGAGATCTTCACTAACATGATCTCCGCTAAATTGGGACATGGAGAATCTCTAACTGTGCACCTGCAAAAGATGCAAAGGTATGTCGATCGTCTTCGCAAGTTGAATGTCGACTTTGGGGAAGATTTTGCTATCGACATGGTGCTTCATTCCTTGCCTCCGTGTTACAATCAATTTAGGATGACCTACCACATGAACAAGGATGAGGTCACCCTAAGTAAGCTCCAAGGTCTCCTAAGGGTTGCTGAGAGCAACCTCAAGGACAAGTCTGTTGCACTAACTCCCAATCCACCAGCTGCTCCTGTTTTACCAATTGGGCAAGGTAGGGGTAAGAAGAGGAAGGCTCCGTCTAAGAGCTACCGCAAGGGAAAGTCCCAAGATGGTTCCTCTTCTAGTGGGACCAAAGTTGATCCTGCTACGCCCAACCCTAACCCAAAAGAGGTAGAGTGCCACCATTGCCACAAAATAGGGCATTGGAAGAGAAGTTGCCCAGAATACCTGCAAGCCATCAGGGAACGAAAGATCAAGCCGTCTTTCGTAGGTATATACACAATTAAATCTAATGATTCATCTCATGCTATTTTTTGGTTCCTAGATACCGGGTGTGGTTACCACATCTGTTCTGAATTGCAGGGACTAAGAAGAAATAGGGATGTGGAGCATGGAAGAATAAATCTAATCATGGGGAACAGAAGATCGTCGCCTGTGACCAAGATTGGAGTGTATTCTTTAGTGCTTAGTAATGGTTTAGGTTTAGATTTAAATAATTGTTGCTACTCGCCAGAAATGACAAGAAACATCATTTCGTTTCATGGTTTTTTTAGACAAGGATTTAGATTTTCTTTTAATAATGAGAATGGTTCAATTTATGCTTATCTAAATGGTGTCTTATATTTTGAAGCAATGCCATGTAATGAAATTTATGAAACTGTTATGATTGCAGATAACCTAGGAAATGATGTTTTGTGCATGGATTCTTCCAATGGTATGGATAAAGCATCCTTGTGGCATTGTCGTCTTGGATATGTCAATAAGAAGCGCATAGCCCAAATCCAAAAGGATGGAGTGTTGGAGTCATTCGACCTTAGGGAAGATGACACATGCGAATCTTGTTTACTTGGAAAGATGACCAAGTCACCCTTCACTAGTACATGTGAAAGGGGTGAGGGTCTATTGGACCTCATACATACCGATGTATGTGGACCTTTTAGATCAACCACAAAGGATGGGAACCGCTTCTATGTGACTTTTACCGATGACTATAGTAGATATGGGTATATCTACTTAATCAAGCAAAAGTCAGAAACGTTTGAAAAGTTCAAAGAGTTCAAGAATGAAGTGGAGAATCAATTGGGCAGGAAAATCAAGATGCTTCGATCCGATCGAGGAGGAGAGTACCTAAGTCTTGAATTCCATGACTATCTCAAAGAGTGTGGAATAGTTTCACAATTGACGCCACCTAGGACACCGCAGTTGAATGGTGTGGCAGAAAGGCGTAATCAAACCTTGTTGGACATGGTCCATTCTATGATGAGTTGTGCTTCACTACCTATCTCATTCTGGGGGTATGCCTTAGAGACTGCCACCCATATCCTTAACCGAGTCCCTACTAAGAAGGTTGCCAAAACACCTCACGAGATGTGGACAGGGAAAGCTCCCTCGTTAGCACATATCAAGGTTTGGGGTTGTGAGGCTTTCGTAAGACGAGATACTCACGACAAGCTCGAACCTCGTAGTGAGCGATGTATTTTCATCGGCTACCCGCAGAAATCCTTTGGATATCTCTTCTATAGACCGAAGGATAGTGTTGTCTTCGTTGCGAGGAGAGGAGTTTTCCGAGAGCGAGAACTCATCAGCCAAGGAGACAGTGGGAGGCAAATCGAGCTTGAAGAGATTCAAGAATCGATTGATGAAGGAACCTTTACCACTGGCACTCAACCCGAGGAGGAAACTTCGGTTGAACTGATTGACGAGTCCTTACCTCTTAGACGTTCCGAAAGAGTTAGAGTTCAACCCCAGTTTTATGGTTTTCATATTACTACCGAAGGGGAAACGTATATTAGTGATGGTACACTAATAAATCTAGATGAACCTAATAGCTATAAGGAAGCCATGGCAGGCCCGGAGTCTGCAAAATGGAAGGAGGCAATGGACAGCGAGATCTAATCCATGTATGACAACCAAGTTTGGAATTTGGTTGATAATGTGCTCGGACGTAAGACCATTGGGTGCAAATGGATCTTCAAGAAGAAGACCGACGTGGATGGAAACGTACACACATATAAGGCGCGATTGGTTGCGAAGGGCTTTACTCAAACTCCCGGAGTTGACTATGATGAGACCTTCTCACCAGTTGCGAAGATAAAGTCTATTAGAGTGATGCTAGCTATTTCCGCATTTCATGATTATGAGATTTGGCAAATGGATGTCAAGACCGCTTTCCTTAATGGGAAGTTGGCTGAGGATGTTTACATGGCTTAGCCAGAGGGTTTTGTTGATCCGAAGCATCCAAATAGAGTGTGTAAGCTTGAAAAGTCCATTTATGGACTTAAGCAAGCGTCTCGCAGATGGAATCTTTGCTTCGATGAGAAAGTCAAAGAGTTTGGATTTGTACGAAGCGAAGATGAATCATGTGTATATGTCAAAGCAAGTGGGAGTATAGTAAGCTTCCTCATTCTGTATGTCGATGACATACTACTCATAGGAAACAGCGTCCCGACACTGCAGGAGGTTAAGTCCTGGCTCGGGGAGTGCTTCGTTATGAAGGACCTCGGAGAGGCTTCTTATATTTTGGGAATAAGGATAGTGAGAGAACGAAGTAAGAGACTAATAGGACTTAGTCAGAACACTTACTTAGATAAAGTACTAAAACGTTTTAGTATGGAAAATTTGAAGAAGGGAGAATTACCGATACAAAGTAATGCCAAGTTGAGTAAGACCCCAAGTCTGAGTACCGAAGCTGAAATAGCATAAATGAGCCGAGTACCATACGCTTCCGCAGTTGGCTCAATCATGTATGCTATGACTTGTAATCGCCCTGATGTAGCCTTTGCTTTGAGCATGGTTAGTAGATATCAAGATAACCCTGGCAGAGCCCATTGGATTGCGGTCAAGAATATCCTTAAGTACCTTCGGAGGACCAAGGAATGGTTTTTAGTCCTCGGAGGGAGTGATGACTTGAAGGTGCGAGGGTATAGTGACGCCATCTTTCAAACCGACAGGGACAACTACCGTTCGCAGTCGGGCTGGGTCTTTACCCTAAATGAAGGAGCAGTAACTTGGAAAAGTTCCAAGCAGGAAACCGTAGCTGATTCAACGTGCGAATCAGAGTACATTGCGGCGAGCGAAGCGTCGAAGGAGGCAATATGGTTGAAGAACTTCATTAGTGATCTTGGAGTTGTACCTGCCATAAAGGAGCCTATGGAAATTTTCTGTGATAATGAAGGAGCAGTTGCCTTGACCAAGGAACCGAGGGATCATGGTAGATCTCGTCATATCGACATAAAATATCACTTTATTGGACATCGAGTAAAAGAAGGACAACTCGTGGTTAAGAGGATATCATCAGAATATAACCCAGTAGACCGCTTACGAAGGGACTAAGCAGGGTTAAGCACTTGCAGCATGCTAGGAGTATTGGGCTGAAGGATGATATTAGTTTAGATTAGATAGTATTAGAAACGTGTAATAGATAAATGTAATTAACATTTGATGATTAAATAAAGGATTATTATTTATAAGTAATGTTACTATCTTATGTTAATTGTTTACCTATTGTTTCACTTTGCATGTTTTGACTTCCAGAATAATTGAGTTTATTAAGAATAATCGAATTATTCAAATTGTCTACAATCGTTCATATGTTGGAAGTAGGTATGAATGAAGATTGTCATGAATTGGTGTGTAGATTGTCTAAATGGTATTAGGCATAGCAAAAGTTTGCTGCAACGTTCATGACTGCTTTTGAAATAGTTTTGAGCATTGGAACAAACCCGCGCTTGCTGGAATCACCTTATGGAATGTGATAAAGAGGGTGATCGCAAGACGATAATATCATATGGTCTTAAAACCTAGATATATGGTTTGTTAATTTTTAATTGATTGTACATTGATAATGCGAAACCGCATCAGTAACTTGATGTTATAAAACGCATTGTTATGTATAGTTGATTAATGAATAAGTAAATGCATATAAGTCGAAGTTTATCTGTTACTTTTATTCTAAGAGGGTAAAAGCGATATCTCGGCCGCTCGATGATTTGATTTGACTTATGTGCCGGGCCCGGTCAGAACTAAATTGATGTGTTTGATTAAGTTCTATGTCGAATAAATCTGAGATCGAGAAACCAACTGCTGGACAATTAATTCCATAAGAATTGTCTGCATGATATCTAAACAGAGGACTGCACGATCCCTTTTCTAAAGGACAGGACTGATAAGATCAGAGTTTGATAGCGTCTTTAAGAGCTACGATTGCTAATCGGATTATACTTGTGTATATAGTTATCCAAGTGGGAGACTGTTGGAATAGTGTCTACAGCTGCAACTATATTTGGCAAGTATTTGACCCGATTGTGCATGGTCCTTTTGGGTTGCCTTCACCATAGCAACTTGACAGGATGGTTTATAATGAGAGAAGAAATATTATTAATATATTATGAGAATAATATAAGGAATAATAATATTGTTATTTGATTAATATAAGTCATAAATTAATTAGGAATTAATTTGGTGACTTAAAGAGATTAATTGAATAAAAGGGCATAAACTGTCAATTGTATGATAGCTGTACTTTGGGCTATAATCCCTTATGGATAAGGGTTGGACGGTTTTGGGGCTTTGGATAGACCTAGAATTCGTCCAAGGCTTATAATTAGGGAAATTGGATTGCTTAGGGCCTAAGTTATCCAATTAGGGTTTAAGGGTGAAACCCTAGGAGCCTCACTAGTATAAATAGACCCTTAAGGTCAAGGAAATCGGTACTCTTGCTTTTGAAGAAACCCTGGCCGACTTCCTCCCCTCTCCCCTCTCTCTCTCTCTCTCTCTAATCATCCTCTTGCTAAGTTGGTGTTTGTAAGCCATTAGAGGAGTGACAATTGTGACTCTAAGCTCCAAGGACAAGAAGATTCAAGCAAGATACTTAAGGTAATCTTTTAGATCTGTTTTCTTATGTTATTATACTAGATCTATTGATCAAAGTCTTGGATACATTGCATGTTCAATTAGAGAAAACTAGATCTAAGAATTAGGGTTTGTATGTGTATATAGGAATGTTCTTATGGCTCAAACCCATCAGTCGTTTCCTATGAGTAGTATGTCATCGACATACAAAACGAGGAAGCTAACTATACTCCCACTGGCTTTGACATATACACATGATTCATCTTCGATTCATACAAATCCAAACTCTTTGACTTTCTCATCGAAGCAAAGATTCCATCTGCGAGACGCTTGCTTAAGCCCATAAATGGACTTCTCAAGCTTGCACACTCTATTGGGATGCTTCGTATCGACAAAACCCTCTGGCTGAGCCATGTAAACATCCTCAGCCAACTTCCCATTAAGTAAAGCGGTCTTGACATCCATCTGCCATATCTCATAATCATGAAATGCAGCAATGGCTAACATCACCCTAATAGACTTTATTTTCGCAACTGGTGAGAAGGTCTCATCATAGTCAACTCCGGTAGTTTGAGTAAAGCCCTTCGCAACCAATCACGCTTTATATGTGTGTACATTCCCATCGATGTCGGTCTTCTTCTTGAAGATCCATTTGCACCCAACGGTCTTACGTCCGGGCACATTATCAACCAAATTCCAAACTTGGTTGTCATACATGGATTGAATCTCGCTGTCCATTGCCTCTTTACATTTTGCAGACTCCGGGCCTGCCATGGCTTCCTTATAGCTATTAGGTTCTTCTAAATTTATTAGTGTACCATCACTAATATACGTTTCCCCTTCGGTAGTAATATGAAAACCATAAAACTGGGGTTGAACTCTAACTCTTTCGGAACGTCTAAGAGGTAAGGACTCGTTAATCGGTTCAACCGGAGTTTCCTCCTCGGGTTGAGTGCCAGTGGTAAAGGTTCCTTCATAAATTGATTCTTGAATCTCTTCAAGCTCGATTTGCCTCCCACTGTCTCCTTGGCTGATGAGTTCTCGCTCTCGGAAAACTCCTCTCCTCGCAACGAAGACAACATTGTCCTTCGGTCTATAGAAGAGATATCCAAAGGATTTCTGCGGGTAGCCGATGAAAATACATCGCTCACTACGAGGTTCGAGCTTGTCGTGAGTATCTCGTCTTACGAAAGCCTCACAACCCCAAACCTTGATATGTGCTAACGAGGGAGCTTTCCCTGTCCACATCTCGTGAGGTGTTTTGGCAACCTTCTAAGTAGGGACTCGGTTAAGGATATGGGTGGCAGTCTCTAAGGCATACCCCCAGAATAAGATAGGTAGTGAAGCACAACTCATCATAGAACGGACCATGTCCAACAAGGTTCGATTACGCCTTTCTGCCACACCATTCAACTGCGGTGTCCTAGGTGGCGTCAATTGTGAAACTATTCCACACTCTTTGAGATAGTCGTGGAATTCAAGACTTAGGTACTCTCCTCCTCGATCGGATCGAAGCATCTTGATTTTCCTGCCCAATTGATTCTCCACTTCATGTTTGAATTCTTTGAACTTTTCAAACGTTTCAGACTTGTGCTTGATTAAGTAAATATACCCATATCTACTATAATCATCGGTGAAAGTCACATAGAAGCGGTTCGCATCCTTTGTGGTGGATCTAAAGGGTCCACATACATTGGTATGTATGAGATCAAATAAACCCTCACCCCTCTCACAAGTACCAGTGAAGGGTGACTTGGTCATCTTTCCAAGCAAACAAGACTCACACGTGTCATCTTCCCTAAGGTCGAATGACTCCAACACTCCGTCCTTTTGGAGTTGGGGTATGCGCTTCTTGTTGACATGTCCAAGACGACAATGCCACAAACATGCTTTATCCATACTATTGGAAGAATCCATGCATAAAACATCATTTCCTAGGTTATCTACAATCATTACAGTTTCATAAATTCCATTACAAGGCATTGCTTCAAAATATAATACACCATTTAGATAAACATAAATTGAACCATTCTCATTATTAAACGAAAATCTAAATCCTTTTCTAAACAAACCATGAAAGGAAACGATGTTTCTTGACATATCTGGCGAGTAGAAACAATTATTCAAATCTAAACTTAATCCATTACTAAGCACTAAAGAATACACTCCAATCTTGGTGACATGCGACAATTTTCTGTTCCCCATGATTAGATTTATTCTTCCACGCTCCGCATCCCTATTTCTTCTTAGTCCCTGCAATTCAGAACAAATGTGGTAACCACACCCGGTATCTAGGACCCAAGAAATAGCATGAGATGAATCATTAGATTTAATTGTGTAAATACCTGCGAAAGACGGCTTGATATTTCCTTCCCTAATGGCTTGCACATATTCTAGGCAGCTTCTCTTCCAATGCCCTATTTTGTGGCAATGGTGGCACTCTGCCTCCTTCGGGTTAGGGTTGGGTTTAGCAGGATCAAATTTGGTCCCACTAGAAGAGGAACCATCTCGGGACTTTCCCTTGCGGTGGCTCTTTGACGGAGCCTTCCTCTTCTTGTCCCTTCCCTGCCCAATAGCCAAAAGAGGAGCAACGGGTGGATTGGGAGTTGGTGCAACAGACTTGCCCTTGAGGTTGCTCTGAGCATCCCTTAGGAGACCTTGGAGTTTGCTTAGGGTGACCTCTTCCTTGTTCATGTGGTAGGTCATCCTAAATTGGTTGTAACACGGAGGCAAGGAATGAAGTACCATGTCGATCGCCAAATCTTCCCTAAAGTCGACATTCAACTTGCGAAGACGATCGACATACCTTTGCATCTTTTGCAAGTGTACGGTTAGAGAATCTCCATGTCCCATTTTAGTAGTGATCATGTTTGTGAAGATCTCGTAACGTTCTTGCCTCGCGTTTTGATGGTATCTCTCCAATAAGTCTTGATGCATCTCGTACGGATACATGTCCTCATAGGAATTTTGGAATTCGGCGTTCATTGTGGCTATCATGATGCAATGAACCTTCATTGCATCACGTTCATGAGTCTCAAAAGCAGTCATTTCAGCCGGAGTAGCGACTTCTGGATTGATCTTCTCGAGCTTCTCGTCAAGGACATACTCTTTGTCCTCGTAGCGAGCAATCGTGCGAATGTATCTTATCCATTCGCTAAAGTTCGTTCCATCGAAAGTCACCTTTTGGCAAAGGCTCATCAATATGAATGAACTAGCAGCAGCGTTGTTTGCGTTCGACATCTACAAATAGAAAGGACAAAGATATATTAGAATTTGAATCCCTAATTATCACCCAATAAGAAAAATTAGGGCTAGGATCCAACAACAATATTTACATATTAGAAAAGGGATGCCCTAATCCAACATGCAAACAATTTGAAGGTAAATGAATGACGATTCACTAATTCTCCACCATCAAAACATAACATTAAGTTCTAAATGTATTGAGAATCCTAGGTTTCGATGAGATTCATTTAACTTTTCAATGGCATGTTTAAATCTCCATATGCCCCTCTCGTTTGTGACTGGGATACCGAGGATCACAAAGTGGGTGTGAATAAGCATGCAAATCTACACGGTGCCTTCATTCTTACAATCACCTATTCGATGTGCCGGTAAACCACACACGCTTCACCGAACTATGATAAACAATGAATCACCCTTTGCCACCTTTGCTTAGAAGCAATTAGTGTGCCGGTAAACCACACACGCTCCACTAACTTCTTAGCAAGGGTGCAAAGTGTAATTTCATGGGTTGCATCAATTCACTTTTCCAAAAGTAACTAGGATTGGGAATTTGAAAAACATGTAGTTACTTTGTATTTTAATATTATACTTTTAATGAGGAGATAAGGTTGCCTTATCCTACCCGTTTGGCTAACGACCCTCCACCGATCAAGCAAGCGGTGGGTGTGAGTGTACACCTATTAAGCGCCATTTTATAGGCCGCAACCTTATACCCACCTTATAGACCGGCTTCGTGAATGAGGTCTACTAACGGTAAGACTAGCATCTTAATAATACATATATATATATATATATATATATATATATATATATATATATATATATATATATATATATATATATATATATATATATATATATATTAGTCTTGTAATATTATATTAGTATAGGGTTGAATTTTAAACTTGTAAAATTCTAGGGTTTGAAATTTAAATTGTCTAAATTAAACTTTTAATCACAAAACATAAATTTCAAAACTTGAGGACAAGTTTTAAACTTTTCAAAACATAAGGGATCAAATAACAAATAATTTAAATTAACCATTTAATCTCATAATTATCCATATTTGATTTATTTAAATGTTTCTTGCAAAACAATTCACTAATTTAATTAAAATAATCAATTAATACCATATAAGGAAAGTGTTATTCAATTAATTGGTAAATTTCTTTTGTTAGGTCAAGGATATACTCACATATATGTTTAAAATCAGATTTTATTGACCCATGAAGATTAAGGCAAGTTTCCATAAGAAAAACAGCAAGAAATCCTGAAACTAGCTCCATCTGACGCTCGAACTTGCCAAGTACCACACTCGACTTGCCGAGTACACTGTGGTACTCCCCGAGTTCATCAGGCAAATGGACAAAAAATGATTTTTTCAATCAACAAGCAATCAACCAATGCATCAATTCAATAGAAACCAATCAAGGCTCTGATACCACTGATGGGTTTGAGCCATAAGAACATTCCTATGTGCACATACAAACCCTAATGCTTGGATCTAGGTTTCTCTAATTGAACATGCAATGTATCCAAGACTTTGATTGATAGATCTAGTGTAAACATTCAAATCATAACATATGAAATCAGATCTAAAGGAATACCTTGAGTTTCTTGCTTGAATCTTCTTGTCCTTAGAGCTTAGAGTCACAATTGTCACTCCTCTAATGGCTTACAAACACCAACTTGCAAGAGGATGATAAGAGAGAGAGAGAGAGAGAGATGAGGGTGAGAAATCGGCCAGGGTTACTCCAATAACAAGGGTGCAGATTTCCTCAACCCTATGGGTCTATTTATACTAATGAGCTCCTAGGGTTTCACTCTTAAAACCCTAATTGGATAACTTAGGCCCTAAGCAATCCAATGATCCCTATGGACTAGGCCTTGGACGATTTCTAGGTTCTTCCAAACCCTAAAATCATCCACCCTCTTATCCTTTAGGATTCATAGCCCAAAATATAACTATCACACATTTGACAGTTTATGCCCCTTTATTCAATTAATCTCTTTAAGTCACCAAATTGATTCCTAATTAATTTTTGACTTATATTAATCAAATAACAATATTATTATTACTTATATTATTCTCATAATATTTTAATAATATTTCTTCTCTCATTATAAATCATCCTATCAAGTTGCTATGGTGAAGGCAAACCAAAAGGACCATGCACAACTGGGTCAAATACTTGTCAAATATAGTTACAGCGTTAGACACTATTCTAACAATGAGGATATTCCTTGTTAGCTTAGTATCCTAGAGGAATGGATAGTTAAGTGATGGCTAGTTCTGTTGGATCAGCGCCCTAGTGGTTGGGTAGTGGTTATTTGTAGACCTGTATTTGGTCTTGCCTTATGTAGGCTGGTAGGAGCTTACCTGCGGGTTATGTATGTTGAGCAGTAGCAGAGGGTAGTCCATCCCGGTAGGATGATAGGGCCCTAGTATGTTGGTTCTGTAGAGTGTTATGTGGTTGCCTATTATGTGTGCATGTTTGCTAGTGTGGGGCATTCCAACCCGATGGTTGTGGGCCAGGAGTATTCCATCCCAGTTGGATGATTGGACTCATAGTAGGTTGGCATTCCAACCCGATGGTTGAGGGGCCTGGGTATTCCATCTTGTGAGATGATTGGACCCATAGTAGTTAGTGTTGTACGTATAGCTGTATGGGCATTCCAACCCGATGGTTGTGGGCCGAGAGTTTTCCGTCCCGGTAGGATGATTGGGCTCGTAGTATATAGGCATTCCAACCCGATGGTTGAGTATTCCAACCGGAAGGTTGATTTGACCCATAATATGTTGTTCTTTGTTGTATGTGTATGTTTATGTGTGTATGGGTATTTTGGGGGAACTCGCTAAGCTTTCGGGCTTACAATTGTGGTTTATTGTTTCAAGTACTTCAGGAAATTGTGGCAAGGCGAAGGCGTGATCGTACCGCTCCTCATGTTTTATGTTCTTATGATATGGTTCTGGGAAATACTCTGATGTTTGAACTATTCTGAAAACAAGTTGTATTAATTTAATGGTTTTTGAATGAAATAAAATGTTTTAAATTGGCTGAAATTTTTGGACGTTGCAATGTTTTTGCATTTCTGTCACACCCCAAAACCAAGAATGACGGAAACGTTCTGGGGCGGAGGACGTCATGTACAGTATCACAACAATGTAAAGTAGTAAACAAGCAACAACATCATCCATTGCATTAATAATATAATTATTATACAAGTGTTCTGTCAAATTATAAAAGACACTAAAGCATAAATCAAAATGAAAGATGAGTCTTGAACGAGCTCCATCTTCTCTAAACCTTGCATCTGTCCATGTCTATTGATGATCTGAGGATACAAGTAATTTTGAAAGCGAGTATCAGCTTTGAAGCTGGTGAGATCATAAGTATTTTAGTGTCTTAATTTGTATGTAAGAAAATGTTTGTATATGAACTGTAAGTATTGAAAATGTATATGAACTGTAACTATGAAAATGTTTGTAAAACAACTGTAAATGTTTGAAAAACCCTAGAAATCCCTATGATTCCTACTATTAAATAAGGGTGTCTTCTACCAAGACCTAACTGTTCTGAATGTAGTCTTCTACCAAGACTTAACTGTTCTAAATGTTCGTTTATTGTAAAAGTGTGTAATTTTCCCATGTGTAACTATCATTAACAAAAATATAGTTTTTACATTTAATGTTTAAGTGTAAAGATCACTAAATATATGTAAAGGGAAAATTTATGTAGTATTGTAGTGTTGTATTATAGGAACTACTGCTGTACTAACTACCTTAAACCGGATTTATATTAAGGTATCATGTGATTAATTGCACCATACTATTGACTGGTAACAACAACATACGTATGGTCGTAAAAAGAAATGACGTTTGGCACCCGCAGACTTGCAGGTCCGGCTGTAGCTAGCAGCAAGGTGTAGGATAGTCAATCTAGTATAGATCTATACGCAAACTCACGCTCTCCCTCCAAGAGACTCTGGCTACAACTCGGGCCATGACATTTAAGGCATGCTCCGATACAGGATCACAATTTTGTCAATGTATATATGTATATGTAATGTATTGTTACTCGTTCTAGTATTGTTGTATATGTTCTCTTTCTAGTATAGTTGTATATGTTCTTCCTCTAGTATAGTTGTATATGTACTCATAGTAATGTAATGTATATGAACGTATGCCTTTGCTACCCAAAGGTACTGAACTGACTGAAAGGAACTATTATGTCCATATATGTATACATGATATATAACTAATGTTTAAATGACCTTCGAACGGTACCCGATATCCTATTAGACCACATCCAAATCGAGGAAAAGGAAACAAGGTGGATAGCCTTCCTAAGTCTTTTAAACATTACTTATATAACTATACAAATATAGGCATGCTTATCACAAAATCTCTATGTAAACGTAATCATGTAATTGTATAGTAATGTACTGTAATGTTCTAGCTGTAATTTATGTCCTCTCTATCTAGCATGTATTGACTCATGAATGAACTGACTCTTTGTATGATATCGTGTTCTAGTAATAGTTCTAGTATCTTCCTAAACTACCCATATGGTAGCTTACTAGTAATATAACTGGTACGTATGAACATGGATGTATACCCTTGCTACTCAAGGGCATTGGATGAACTGGAAGGACCTTTATGACTATATATGTACACATGATATATAACTAATATTTAAACGACCTTCGGACGGTACCCGATATCCCACCAGACCACATCTCAAGCGCGAAAAGGAAATAGGGTGGATAGCATTCCTAAGACTTTTAAACATTTCTTATATAACCATACATATAGAGGCATGCAATTTATAATATAAAAGCATAAAATAAGTTTTGTAAAACCTTTGAACATAAATATTTTCTAAGAAAAGATTGACTTGATGTCAATCTATAAAACGGTTTGAAAACATGGGTTTGATAAAACAGTTTAAGTATAAATAACATTTGTTTGAAACACAGTTGTAAATGAGTTTGAAATGAAACATAAAGAGTAAAATGTACAGTTTAATAAGGAGTTTTAAACATATAAAGTGTTTATGAAAATCATTTGAAGGAAACTGTTTGGTAAAACGGCTAATGAGTAGTAAATCATTTGAATACTGCTTATTAATCACATGCGATTGATATAATAAGTAGCATGATTCTACTTGTATCCCCCCCCCCCCCCCCATAAAACATTTAAAAATAGTTAAAACATTGATTAAAGGGGTATGAACTCACCTGTTGTGGGTGATACGGATGAACTGAAGAGGTAGGACCGCTAGGTGTCAAGTGAAGTCTTGAACACACTCTATGATCCTAGTTAACATATAATTTCACATATATGTAAAAAATTAGTCTATAAACAACTAATAAACAAGGCAAGACACCATAGGACATGCTACACACCTTTATCAAGTGTTATTAGCCTCTAGGATTGTATCTAAGTTGTTGTGGGACAAGGCTAAAGGGGTTTAGGGTTCCAAAAGACCTTATGTATGTGTTTACTCTTCATTAAACTCCACACAAAGAGTTTACGGTCGTAAACCCTTGTGTTTATGGTCGTGAACTCCTAGACTTAGTGTCATTTTGTGTTTTGAAGTCCTAAATGATTTCTAGAAGCAATTTGACTTAGTGGTTTAATCCTTGGAAGGGTTTAGGGCATAATATAACTCCTTTTAGGAGTTTACGGCCCTGGGACCATATTCCCTTGGAGATTACAGCCGTAATCTCCCTTGGGAGGATGTTTATGGTGTTTTCAAGTCCCTAAATTAACTAGTAACTAAACTAGGCTTTTGTACTTGGCTTTAGAAGAGTTTATGGCACCATTTGGCACCATTTTATGGAGTTCACGGCCCTAGAACCTTTTGGCCATGAACACCTTACTCTTGGTGTTCTAAATGTGTTAGCTAGTCCTAAACTCATTTAGGTACATGCCCAAATTAGTCTCTTAGCTTAAGGAGGGTTTTTAAGGCATTTTGGCACTTGAAAATGGAGTTCACGGCCCAAGAACTTCCTTGGCTGTGAACTCACTTTCACCCTTGATTCTTAATTGTTTTTGTGTCCTAAACATGCAATGGTAGTCCCTCGGTTGAGTTCCAAGGCTTTGAGGGACATTGGGACACTTTTGGCCCTTAAAATGGAGTTTACTCCCCAAGTGTTCTTGGGCGGTAAACTCCCAAATCTTGGGGTTTTGATTCGATTTTGATGTTATAAAACATAATCTAAGCTATATAATACAACTAGATCGAAGTACTCACAATTTGGGATAAAAACCCGAAGATCCGTGAGAGAGAATTTTGGCTTTTCTCTAATTAGAAATGTAACTAATGAATTATTTTGGTTCAGATTTCTATATATAGTCCTGGGATTTTTGGCAGAAAATATTTTTATTCCCGGAATGAACTCTAATATCCTAGAGTATTGGAATAACAGCGTTGCACAAAACCCTAGTGCATCCACTCTCCTGATATCTCCTTAAGTGTAAATCCTGAAACACTGCCAAAGTTATACCCGAAGTCTGGAATTTCACTGTAGCTGTTCTAACTTCTATTGGCTTGATATGGTTTGTTCAGAATGGAAATTTCGGGTTGTCACATCATCCCCCTGTTAAAGGGAATTTCGTCCCGAAATTAGAATTTAAGCAAGGAAGTAGGTACGAATGATCGAGTCGTGAGAAGGAAACTTCCTAATCGATTGGTTCTAGCGCTCCTAAGTGAAATCGGGTCCTCGGTTGGTATCCCAACGAACCTTCACTAATGGGCGATGGTAGTGTTTCGTCCTCTTGACCTCTCGGTCGAGGGTCACTAAGGTTCTAATACGAATGTGAGGATCTCGACGAGTGGACTTACAAGAGTCCTAACGGAAAGGTATGGTTTCACGATCGAGACGCGAAGAGTAGAATGTACGTTACTGAGTTCGCGGAGTAGGTCTAGTTTGTGCGAGGTACAAGACCGATTCTGGTAAGAATCTCGGAGGTCCTATCTATCTTGGATTTAGCTTTCCACGCTTTACGAAGCGTATTAAGCCATTCCCATAGTGAGACTTCCTAAAGAACTTGGTCTCTCACTTGGAATCTCCAAGGCTTCCTTTTCTTGTTTAACTTCCCAGTCAAGGGCCACTCCTTGCTGGGTCAAGGTCGTACGGTTTTCTGTGATTTGCGAGGGGTTCTGGATGAATTAAGACAGTAGGTCTTGTAAGACCTAGAATTTGGCGAATTTCTGTCGGCGTCTCTGGTGTCGACAAATTCTCAATGGTTTCGGATCCATTAACAGAGTACTCCAGAATTTCCACATCACTAATAGTGTGTCTTAGGAAATTTTGACTCTTCAATTCCAAAACTCGAGTTCAGAGAACTTTGCGAAAAGTATCTCCGAGGGTAATGTTTCCAGAGGTTCCTTCTTACCACGAGGGTAGATAAGTAAGTCATTACATGGAGAAATGACGAACTGATCCAAGTAAGAAAGACGTACCCTACTCATTTAGCTCATGAATGTTATGGGCGTATTGGTCCTATCCGAAGGGTATCACTACGGACTCGAAGTGTCCGCATCAAGTTCGGAAGATAGTCTTCCGGACATCCTTCCCTAGCACTCGAACTGGTGATATTCGGATCTCAGATCCATTTCTGAAAGTAATTCTTTCCTTGCGTTTGCTCAATCATTTCATCTATGCGAGGCAGAGATAACGATTTCTAATGAAAATCTTGACGGAGTCCTCGATATCCGAGGCACATACGATGCAATCCGTCGATCTCTGGAAGAATAAGACCAGGGTTCTCCTGGGTGAGAAGCCTAGTCTTCTAGTTCTATTTCTGTGTAGTTCGCTAAGTTGTCTGTACTGTTCTTGTATCTCTGGAGTGTTTAGACTGTAGGGCGATCCGTTTACGGGAGTCATACTGGGTTCTAAGTTTGTTCACATGACGATGCGATTACTCGTATACTTAGGCAGTTCTCCGTCCTGAAGTTCATATTAGAATTCATACATGGTTTTACAATCACAGTCTCGTGTATACGAGTCGTATATAATTAAGATTGAAAAGGTAGTCGAATAACTGATTCTTCTTTAAGCTCACATCCCATCGGGGAAAAAGAAGTTAATGTGGAATCATCAATTCTAAACCTGTAGAACCTTGATTATATATCACTCTTATGTATACATTCCTCAGTGATAGATCAATCGTATGAATCCTTGGATTAAACTTGACGTACTGCACGAGTGGTACTTCGGGGATTTCTTCGGAAAAGAGAAGAACTAAGAGGTACTCTATGCATGAGTACTTCGGTGTTCTGATATGACGGCTTCGCTGGAAAAGCGATCTAGAAGAAAGAGATGTACGTATGAAGATGATTGTTTCTTGATGACGACATGATTATGTTAGCACGAATGATAAGGATTTTGTGAGCGATTATGGTTGACCCTAGATGTACTTCGATTGCTCAAAAAAAGAGTAAGAGTATGTTCTCAATAGGTTTACCCTAGATGTACTTCGATTGCTCAAGAAAAGCGATTCTGGTTGACCCTACATGTACATCCTTATGATGCAGTCCTAGTACGGAATGGAAGTATGTTCGCGAAGGTTTGACCTACATCCCTATGATGCAGTCCTAGTAATGGGTAGAAGTAAGTTCGTAGAATGGTCTCAAAACGTTTGTCGTTCAAGCCGAGGTATCGTTGGTAGGTGAATAACAGGACCCAACCATTGAAAGAGACTTGGAAATGTCTCCGGAGCTAAATTACTATAGTCTAATGACTTGACTAAAGCATGTTTCAGATAGACTCCAATGAAAGTATGATGAGAGTACTTGAATAAAGGAAATGACACAGAAGTTAGTCGACTGTCAATATCTTTGATATTCATGACGTAAAGATTCAGGAAAATGACCTTGCAAAAGGTCTTACATCATATCTAGAGAAGATAGTCCTTGACAGCATAAAGACCTAACCAAAAGTACTTACAGTACAAGATAATTTCATAGAAAATGCCACATCGGGCAAAGACAGAAAAATGATTCCTTCTAACAAGGACAATAAAGTAAAGCATCTACTCCTGGCGACGATCAACCCTCTGGTGAACTCTCAGTTCAGCCAGTTGACGTTCCATATCAAGTAGATGTCTTTCATACACCCTCTGGCGTGCTCGGAGCTCTATGACTTCGGCTCAAGTTTCAGCTAATGCTTGCAGCAAGGTCTCATGGTCTCTCTCAGACCTCTCACGAGCATGTTCAAAGCGACTGGTGCAAAGCATATGCATTCCTCCATTGGTATCGACTTCTGCGATACGTTGTAGAGTTGTCCTCCATAGGTACATGCCGAAATTAGTCTCTTAGCTTAAGGAGGGTTTTTAAGGCATTTTGGCACTTGAAAATGGAGTTCATGGCCCAAGAACTTCCTTGGCCGTGAACTCACTTTCACCCTTGATTCTTAATTGTTTTTGTGTCCTAAACATGCAATGGTAGTCCCTAGGTTGAGTTCCAAGGCTTTGAGGGACATTGGGACACTTTTGGCCCTTAAAATGGAGTTTACTCCCCAAGTGTTCTTGGGCGGTAAACTCCCAAATCTTGGGGTTTTGATTCGATTTTGATGTTATAAAACATAATCTAAGCTATATAATACAACTAGATCGAAGTACTCACAATTTGGGATAAAAACCCAAAGATCCGTGAGAGAAAATTTTGGCTTTTCTCTAATTGGAAATGTAACTAATGAATTATTTTGGTTCAGATTTCTATATATAGTTCTGAGATTTTTGGCAGAAAATATTTTTATTCCCAGAATGAACTCTAATATCCTAAAGTATTGGAATAACAGTGTTGCACAAAACCCTAGTGCATCCACTCTCCTGATATTTCCTTAAGTGTAAATCCTAAAAAACTGCCAAACTTATACCCGAAGTCTGGAATTTCACTGAGCTTTACGAGGACTCCTTTTTTTACTTCTCCTATTATATACGCTTAGTGAAAAGAATGTTTTTTGTAGTTGTTCTAACTTCTATTGGTTTGATATGATTTGTTTAGAATGGAAATTTTGGGTTGTCACAATTTCCCTCTTCCAAAATTACTTTAATATTTGATTTTTTAATAAATTTGTTTTTTTACATATTTATAACAACTCAATTTTATGTAAGTAAAGGAATTTGCAATGTCATAAATTTCAAATAATTATTTTTATTTATATATCAAAGATAAGTCAAGGACAACGTTTAGTTTTTGAAAAAAAATACAATGAGTAATCTTTTTTTTACAATTATGAAATGGTTTCCTTTAATATTAACTAGATGAGGGACCCCGCTTTGCGGGGTATGGATTTGATCTAAAGTTATTGCGGGGTATGGATTTGATCTAAAGTTACATTACTTTCAAATTAAAAATTAATTGAACTTGATAAGAGGTCCTAAGAATATATTCAATAAGAACGTATATAACTACAAAACTTAAAATGGTAAAAAGCTATGAAACTGTAATATGTAATCAGATTTTCCAACCTTGAAATAAACAGAAATGTACATATAAAATCAATGAAATCAGGAAATAGAACAAACAATTTCAGTCCGATTTCAGAAATGAGTCCCTCTTACTGCAACTATTATTGGAAATCCCTGTTAAAAGAAATAAAAAATGTTGCAGACATCCTGACCTGCAAATCTAGAACAGTTAAGAAAAACTGTTTATTTTATAAAAAAGTGTCGATTCAAATAATATTTTTTTGGTCGGTGCATTACTAATAATGTAATTGTGAGGGATCAAAAGTTTTATAAAACAGTAAAATAAGGGTATATGATAAATCATTACAAAGACATGAAAATGGACCATTTCAAGGAACATAAAGAAAATAGCAATATAAGATCTCCAAGTGGCACTACATAATCTTGTGCCTGCAATTTTAAAAAAACCTTGTTGCCAAATTATGGACTTTCAAAAAAATAAAAAATTTGCATTTACCCCAAACATGGGCTTTGTAAAAGCAAAATGCCTATTTTGGACATTTTTGCCCTTTTGTCCCATTTTTATAACTTATTCCAAATATCATGCATTCTTTTGTTTACTCACTGTTATCTAACCCAATAATGTAAAAATGGTGTTTAAGATACGGATAAAGAATCATGAAATCTTTTAAAATACTTTTCATATCGACACATTCTGACCATTTTCTCATTCAGGCATTCTACTTTGGATAAATGTGTTTTCCTAGGTTCTAACATGTCACGTTATTATGTTTCTGGTTCAAACATCTTTTCAAAGTAATAAAAATATTTAGATATCAACGTGTATCATTTTTGTTCTTCTATGACATGCGAACAATTTCACTCCTTTTTAAAACTAAGTAAAATTATACTTTTGTCAACCAAAACTTGTCCTACTTTGGCTAAAACTTACATCTAATATTTTATTAAGGTTATTCTAACGTAATTCTATTATATTTGTTTAAAATTTTCAAATTCAAGTACTATAGATAAACAATATGCACGGGAAATTTTCGTTAAAAACTCTTAGAAGTCGGTAACTTTTACCAAAAAAAACTATATGCAAGGGCAGTTTTGTCAAAAATTATGAAATCATGAAGTTTTTAACCCAAAAAACAGTATGTAAGGGCATTTTTAACAAAAACTGTAAAAGTCGTTATTTTTTTTTTTAAAATAAAAGTATGTAGGGAAATAGAAAGAGACTAACTTGGTTTTAATATCCATATCTACCATTTCGTCAATAGAAATATGTTTTTTTTTTCTGATGTTCATGCATTAAACATTTTTACAAAAAAAAAAAATTAAGTATGAACCTTTTCTTGATAAAATAAAAAATAAAAAAAATAGTATCAATCCATAGACATCATACTTATGTCGGTTCAAGGTTGCAATTATTATTCCATGTACTACATCCCATACATCTATTATCCACTCATGTGATTCACTGCAAATTGTAAAATAAATTAAAACCCATGCAAACACATAATTAATTAAGTAATTTAATTAGCATAAATGGTAAATTAAAATAAATATTGAAGACACATAATTAATTAAGTAATTTAATTAGCATAATTGGTAAATTAAAATAAATAAATAAATTGTAAATCATTATACGTACCTTGGCAACAATAGTGTATCTTACTCTGTGGATTGGGTTTATCTCCTATATGAGAAAAATGAATAATGTGAGGCATCAGTCTTATCCTGTCAGATTACTACCCACAAAGCAAACCTCAATATCATAGATGAAGATAAATATTAGTCATCTGGCTTCATGTTGAATGGTTTCAGAAACAGAACAATTTCTACAGAATAACAAACAAAAACAAACGGGAGAAGACAAAAAACACTTCCTTTACAAAAGTGGGAATCATCGGTTGAAATGCTGCAATTATATCTCGTAATTTCTCCATTCTAACCTGCAGAAAACATAGTCTATACATATAGTGAGAGAGGAAAAAAAAACAAAACAACAAACAATTTTGCATATAAATTACTTAAAACAATCTCTCGGTTCATTCTATTTTTCATATAACTTACCAAATTTTCATAAATACATAAATACTTTATAAGAAATCAATTACCAATCTACAAAATTGTTGAAAGAGGATATTTGCTTTTGTATACTTCATTTTTACCTTCAACGAATACTATTAAATCTTTGTATACACCAACTTGAAACATTACCAAAATCCATTAAAAACTGATACAACTCATAAGAACAACTTAAAGCAACATTTACTCAACTTATCTTTATTATGTTTTCCATAACAATTGTAGAGTTATAGAAAAAACAGATGAAAGATGGAAAGTTTACCCTCACAACATGTCAATGATGAAGGAAATGTCGATGAACATACTTTGATGTCCCTCTGTAGTTGTTGCAGGGTGCATCAAAATCTCGGCCTAAACAATTGCAGAAACAACCCATATATAAGTTTAGCAAGGAAGTTATTACATCTTTTAATCATAGTCAATAAAAATAAAAATTGTAATAATAGGCCCATTAAATAATTACTGAAAATAATCCATGTTGACATAAGATGAAGTTTTATAACCCAAAAATATAAAATAAGAAAATTAAGTTTAAAATCCAAATCAGCTATAAATAGATCAATCTTACCTCCTTTAGTCGCTAGCTTAGGACTTAGGTTACTATGTTGTTGTCATTCTTGCCCCACTTACACACAACCCGTCACTCCCATGGCAGTTTTGAAATGGCAAAACCCTGATCCAGCCGACACAGATTTCATATGTGTAAGAATTAATAGCCATGTCAGCAGCTGTCATCTTACGTCCGGTGGCATACCCAACTTTCCAAACATTACTCGAATGGCACCGAGAACCTCGTGAAGACCGCTAAACAACCCCGTTTAATTTTCCCAAAAGTTCACCCCAATGCATATTGAAATATCACCACATCTTGCATCTTCAAATTTGCTATATACAAAAAAAAAAAAAAAAAAAAAAAAAAAAAAAAAAAAAAGAGTCGATTAAAATCAACGATTGAGATTATCGACTGATATTGGCAACCGGTTTGAAGCATGGGATGACTACTAACCTCTTATGAAGAACCGAAGTCACCTGAATCGAGTTGGTAGAGACAATCAGTCGGCGATGTTCTCTCGCTAGACGATGAGGGTTACCAACCACAAACAGCACCGGTGGCGCTTATCATAGAGGAATCGAGAACTCATAACCACTGTGAGTTTGATTTGTGGCATTCGATGTAGGTGAAAAGCAGATGGCATCGAAAACGCCTTTGGATGTGTTTGTTTCAACCTGCGACATCGTCGGAATAGACGTTGGGGATCGGGGGAGCGTATGGAAGAGTATGTCAGACGGGTGAAAGAGATGAGGATAGTGGGTGCGAAGTGGTGGAGAAAGAACGGGAAGCACCGATTTGTGTGCAGTTTGTTCTTTGTTTAAAAAAAACGAACGACTGGAAATTGGGAGAGAAAAAAGAAATATGGAATAACAGGAGTGGTAGGTGAGGTGGTGGGCAAATAACACAAATCGGAAGCTGAATGTGTGAGAAAGCGGTGAAGCGAGGGTAGAACACCACGTGTCCACCAAAGAAAATACATGGATTGGACAAAATGGCATAAACTGCCCAAAAGAGGAAAACGTAAGAACAAAATCAAAAGAAGACAAAGCACCATAAACTAAGGATCATTTCTGCCAAAAAAAAAACGATTAAGTTTACTATTCCTTACTTTGGTCCCTTTTTAATATATAAATTTACATATTTTTAATTAGTAATTGTATTTTTCATTTTCATGTTACAAAGTTATTTTAAATATGTAATTATTGATAAAAAAAACTTTTATAAATCAAAGTATACATTTTAGATTTTTTTTTGGAAACGGAAAATATATTAATATAAGGTATCCAAATCTAGCAAGAAGCTAGAAGGGGAACCAAAAGGCAAAATACATATACAGTTCAAGGATTACAAACCACTAAATGGAGAGACTAACTATTCATCCCAACTACATATTCTATTTTTACACATGTGCTTCAACCAGTAAAAGGCCATTGACTTAGTACTTTCAGTCCCATGAAGTAGCAAAGTACCTTCAGTATGAAATAATTGTTTATTTCTAAACCTCCATATATTCCAAAGCAAGCCGTAGCATATGACAACAAACCATTCTCTTCTCCTTTGGCAGTTACACCAGGTGGATGCCAGATGAAGAATATCACTGGCATTATTAATAGGGACCAGATCGCTTCGTACACCACACCAGCTCAAGATGTTATTCCTTATCATAGTAGCAAACGGACAATCCATCATAACATGATATGTACATTCAGGCATCCCTATGCAGGCATTTGTGACAACCCGTAATTTCTATTCTTATAAAAGTCAAACTTGATCAACTAACGACAACTTAATTTTTATTCTATCTATGGGTTAGAGTAATGACTTTTAAGTGTTTAAACCTTGTATTCAAGGTGTTATGTGTTTAAGAAGGGAATTAGTTGGATACGGGAAACTTCGCACCTCTCTTCTTCTCTCTTCCCTTCAGACTGCAAACCCTCGTAGGGCCACAAACGAGCCTTCGGCCGTGAACCGACTTCGGACCGTGAACAGGATGCGGGTCGTGAACCCTCGGTGTACGGCCATGAACCTCCTCTCCTATATATATATATATATATATATATATATATATATATATATATATATATATATATATATATATATGAGAGTTAGCTGATTTATTCCTTATTCTTTCACTTCTGGCCGCAAACTCCAACATTTCTCTCTCGAGTATCATCTTTCAAGCCTTCAATTCTTCTTAGAATATTGCTTGGATCTTCAAGATGATCATCATTTCATCATCATACTAGGGATTTCTAGGCGGAAAACACTTGAATCTTCTTCATCCTTCAACATCATTGGGCCATGAACTCAAGAACATCAAGTGTTCTTGGGCCGTAAACACTCCATTTTGGCCGTAAACTCCAATCAATCACTTGATTTCGTTTGTAACACTTCTCTTGTAAGTAATTCTTACATCCTAAGTTGTTTACTTGATACCTTAGAGGTTATATTCACTAAATTCATGCCAATATGTTGAATATATTGTCATTTAGGACTTGATTTTGTCCCGGGAGCTAACTAGTGAAACATTCATCCTATATCGAATTCCAAATCGAATCACTCACACAAGGTAAGTTCATACCCGTAGAAATTACAGCGTAATATGCTTTTAAATGCTTTTTAAATGTTTTTAAAGAGGAGAATGCAAGTAGAACACAATATAGTTGTGTGAAACACTTATATGTGAAAACATCAAACGAAAGGATTTCTTATACTCAAATACTTGTTAAAGTCATTTTAAAACTATTCTTAGATTTTTGTTTTTATCAAATTCATATTCGTGTATCTATTTACGTATAAATATGTTTTAACGGACTTAGGACTATTGCTAAATACCTTGATTCCCGTTCCTTGTTTGGTTGTGGGCTTGGGGTAGGATCACTAGTACGGTTGTCTTTTAAATCATAGTTATACTCATTGAATGCATACATGAATATTAAACCCATTTTAAGGAACATACTAACTCGGTTGCTTATGTTGAACAATTGAGTCTTTTCTACAAATCGGTAATAGTTCAAACGAACATACTAGTAAACTATAATAGGTATAGTTTAGAGGATCACTACATACTATTTTTAGAATCAGAGAAACATACATGAGTCAGTACATACATACTATAACAAGAACAAGAAGAAACATACATACTATTACTAATTATTTACAAGAACAAGAAGGAACAAACTGTCATAATTAGCATTTTAGCTAGGAAATTCTAGTCTCATGTAAACGTCATCTTCTGTAATCCTTGTAACCCTAATTTGATATTATACACTATGCTCGTTCAATGACAACAAACTTAATCAATGTCCACCAGTAAAGTTCAAAACCTTATACAAAGCATCTCATATAGTCAACCAAGGGTTGAAAACCCTAAAAATCCTGGTTTAAGTTTAATATAAACTAGGATTTTCTTATTGGGCTTAATGAATTAATAAACCTTCAACTTGACTATTTTGGGCCTAGGAACCCTAATTGTGCTCTAATTGGACTCACATTCATAAGATTTTAACATTTTGGGCCATGTGAACCTAGAACAATGCATCTTACCTCTAATAGGCCTTGTTGGGCCATCAATGATTTCATTTGCCCTAATGGGTCGTACACCCTTTTAATTGGGCTTAAGAGTCTAATGGGCCGAAAAATATTATTAGGCTTCTTAAAATTTGAACAAAGCCATGATTAGGCCCAAATCATTTCATTCTCATCTCTCTAGCCTAAATTCTCGGCCCAATATGCTTATATAAAAAAAAAGAGGAATATTTTGCAAGTGACACCTCATGTTTGCATGGTGGGTATCCATGCAAACATCACCTCAATCTCTTTTCCCTCTCTTCTTCTACCTCTCGGCTGAAACCCTCCCCTCACCTCTGTAACGACCCAAAATCACGACTAAAAATTTCTTTTAAAACATTACTAAAACCATATTTATAAAAACCGTATCATAAGTCATAACATAGTTTCCGAGTATCAATTCAAAACATAATCTTATTATCAGAGTAAAACATTCCCAGGCTAACTGACTATGGTGTGTGCACTGCAACCTCTCCGAGCTCCTCTTTTGAAAACTGAGTACCTGAAACCAAAACTGAAAACCATAAGCACGAAGCTTAGTGAGCTCCCCCAAACTACCACATACCATACAAACATATAAAGCGCATATTGGGCCTTGCCCATTGCATCAGACCGAGGTCCGGACTAATTGGGGCCTTGCCCCTGCATCAGACCGAAGTCCAGAAACTGACTAGGACCTTGTCCCCTGCATCGGACCGAAGTCCGGACAAGCTGGGGCCTTGCCCCCTGCATCGGACCGAAGTCCGGTAACTAACTGGGACCTTGTCCCCTGCATCAGACCGAAGTCCGGACTAACTAGGGCCTTTCCCCCTGCATCGGACCGAAATCCGGAAACTGACTGAACATAGCATAGCATAAACGTATCCACTAGCATGAACACATAAACTGCATACTGCATCGGGCCGTAGCCTGGAACACATAACACATAAATCCTGTCTAAGCCACGAAGGCATCAAACATACTAACTACTACATCGGACCAATGTCCGGAAACTACAGCTAGCTAGACGGGCTGGCATTGTGGCCTTAGACCCGTTCCTACTGGAAGGAAACTCACCTGAACTGCTGAGCTCTGCTGATAACCCTCTGGCTGCTAACCGACAACCCTCCGAGCCGCTGCTCCTTTAGTTCTCCGAGCTACCAATATCAATATGACATTTAGTCTGATAGTCCTCCAAAAGTCAACTAAGTCAACTCTGGTCAAAGTCAAAGTCCTGGTCATAGTCAACCTTTCAGGTTGACCCTACTCGCCGAGTCAGCCTACTGACTTGCCGAGTTCATAAGCTCAGAAACCCCTTTCATTCGCGACTCGACTCGCCGAGTCAGACCATGACTCGTCGAGTCTACTGATTTCCGAGTTCAGTCCTGTCCAACTCACTGATTCTTCACTCAACTCACTGATCCGAGTCTTAACTAGAAGGGTTTGGGGTTTCGCGACTTGACTCGCTGATTCCAAGAATAGGCTCGCTGAGTCCAAGGAAATCTTCAACAGACTCGCCGAGTTGTTCTTCCAACTCGTCGAGTTCCTGCCTATATTCATCCAACTCGCTGAGTCAACCCATGTGACTCGCCGAGTTGCTACGCGATTTAAGTCTGGTATCTAGCCCGACTCGCCGAGTCATCTCCCAGACTTGCCGAGTCCTTTTGTGTATTCTCATGATCTCGAGTCACAGAGCTACTCCTTTGCTCCAAACAATAGATCTGGGTTCCTATAGTCCATTAGCAACATAAAGTTGCTACCTTTACGTGCCTCTTGTCTCATAATACCAAAACCAAGCTAGAAAGGAACTTAACTCATGGGGAATGGCTTTTGCATAGCAACTAACGGGGCTTTCTACATCTTTGGTCCAAATAGAGCTCAGATCTGGTGTTTCAACTCCAGATCTAACTTATGCACGCACTTCTTATCACATACTCTCAAAGAAACCCTAAAACTCCATGAAAGATGGATCTAGAATGGAGAAATCCAAGGATAGCGATTCATTACCTCCAAATGCTCTAAAAAGTTCCACCAACTCTGGATCCAAGGCCTCCTCTTGCACCACTATGAATCTCTTCTCTTCCAAGCTCCAATTTACTTCACCAAGGGTAGATCTTGCTCCAAAAACGGTGACGGTGGCTAGGGTTTGGGGTTCTGGACTATATGGGCAGCAAATGAGCCCTAGGGAAGAGAATAAGATGCTTAAATAGGGTACCAAGTCCCGAAATTAGGTTTTTCCAACCTAGACCAGACTCACCGAGTCCACTTGCCGACTCGCCGAGTCGGTCACTTACTTTACACCCGGATCCCGCTCCGACTCGCCGAGTTCCTAACTGGACTCGATGAGTCGACCCTCTATAACTTATGGTTTTCCTTTCATTTCTTGACCTTTCTAATGTCGGGTGTTACAACTCTCCCCCACTTAAACTAAACTTCGTCCTCGAACTTCTCTATGGTCAACTGACCTGCAATCCGCCTCAAACACCCTGCCTGGTGACTTTAACTCTTTTGTCCATCACTCCAGCCACTCTCAGTGTTGGTCACTACTGCTGGTATATACTGAATGCTTCTTATTTCCATAACATGCTGCTGAGCACCCGTCCCAACGAATGTATCATATAATCCTTCGAGTGAAAGATTCATCCCTGCAACGGTTAAGACTCATACGAGAGCTGCGCAACAAGGTCAAACCCTCCCCTCTGAGATTATCCAACCCTGCCGTGAGAGGCGTAGCACCCTCTGTCAACTTGCTACCTCTTACCATACTTCCCTTGTTGTTACTGCCTCTGACTGAAATTTCTGTTCCCCCTCATCCGCCTACCGGATGCACTGAGACCACCCTGGTCCAACTAATCTGCCGATATCTGGGTTACCGGACTCCCACCGGTCACTACACCCCATCGCAATCTCCTAGTCGCTTCCAGCGACTTCTGAAGATACTTCGACTATCTATAACTGTTCTATCCATTCTGCCACTCATACTGAATTGATGCTGTTGGAACCAGCCTGCTTATCTCTCATCTGACTACTCAACTTCCAATAACTTGAGTCTTCCATCCTAAAAGAAAGGCTACCTGCCTAATTACCCTTGCAGATCACTTATACTTGGCAGAAGACTCAACTGATCCTGCTGAGAGGGACTTGCCATTTCCCAATCAACCAACTATACTGTCAGCACTTGAATTCCAACACAAATACTATTACTGTCCATAACTCTGAAACTATCCAAAACACTGAACTGCCTACAACACTAAACTGCCTGAAACACTGAACTGCATGAAACACTGAACTGCCTGAAACACTGAACTGCATGAAACACTGAACTGCCTGAAACACTGAACTGCCTGAAACACTGAACTTCATGAAACACTAAACTGACTGAAGCACCAAACTGCCTATATGATTGCTTCCCAAAATATCTCAAGACCTTCCTGGTCTCCAATCATTCGTCGGTTATCTACAACACCGAGTTCCAACTCAACTGTGGAGTCAAAGGACTCCTCACTTAGTCGCTCCCACGACTTCTGAATGAAATCTTTCTCTGGAACTAGTTTCCACTAGTTATCCTATCACTATGGCTCTAACAACCTCCCGATCCACCGATCAGGTCCAAACGTCACATCCTGACATCATCAATTCCACCACTAAAAACATGATGGCTCCCAGACTAACGGTAGCCCTTAACATACACGAACCCAAACAGTCCACTGCTACCCTGATCTCATAATTGTGGTGATGATCCGACTGTCGAATCGCCGGCTTAACCATAACTGAACCATTTGGGAAATCTGAAATCTAACCCGTGGATTCCCATATCTTCACTGCTGCACCCGAACTGGTGGGTACTATTGTTTCCCCCGCGTCCAAACAACGTGCTCATGCTATCTACTAACCTGACGAATGCTACGGCTACATCCGCAGACTTGCAACACTATACTAGTATCTGACTGCTAGTGAATGCTACGGCTACCCCCGCAGACTTACAACACTACTACTATATGACTGCTAGTGAATGCTACAGCTACCCTCGCAGACTTACAACACTATACTACTATCTGACTACTAGTGAATGCTACGGCTACCTCCGTAGACTTACAACACTACTACTATCTGACTGCTAGTGAATGCTACGGCTACACCATCAGACTTACAACACTCTACTACTATCTGATTGCTTTACTAACTACTATTCGAGGACATCCTGACTGTCCCTAGTCCTGCTAGTGATTCCTCATCCTGATTTCTCAAAACCAGCCCTCAGTCATCGAATCTGCATCAACCTCGACATCTTATATCCTTGATACACTTAGCGTTCCATCGAGGAATTCTTCGGCTTGGTTCCCAAACCAACCGTGTACTAATCCGGATACATTAAACTATTGTTGGGAAGTTCCCAAACCCCCAAGTCTTAAATCCACACAACCCTGCATGTCGTCTCTGCCACTGACTACTAACACGAAAGCATCTCTTGCTAACCATTCTCAAGATCCTCATTCTGAATCACTACAGTCCTACAGGCGTTCCTCTAATCCTGGATTCCCAACCAACTACTAACCATCTCGATTACATGAACTAACTATTGGGAAGTTCCTCAAACTCCCAATCCTGAACTCCTCAATCCATCAATCGCTGCACTATTATCTTTTCTTCTCCGAGGTCGTGTACCCATTCTGGGTCTGCGTGCTCTTACCCTTGTATACTCGGAGGGTTCTCCCCCACTTGGATTCGGCTAACTCCTTACTGCTCACTGGTCGAAAGGATTCCCCAACCTTCCTTCCATTAAAAGGGCGATCTGCTGTCCGCCAACGTTTACCTCTGTTGGCGCTCCAACTAACTTTTATCAGATCCGAACCATTCTTGCTATCTAACTGAGCACCCTTCAATCCTTAACTGTATTTGCTTTAGGGACTACATCCTGAGAACCCGCGTTTAGGGTGCACATCCCCAACCCACTTCCCTACTGTCTGCTAGCTACATCACTAGAAGCTCTAAATTGTCACTATTAAGGATTTAACTGATCAATCCCGAATGACACCTTTCGAAAGTAGTGAGGCATTACTGATTCTTACATATACATGCTACAGTCACCGCATCTGAAGTAACCTGATCTAGAGGGGACGACCTCCAATATGCCATTCTAATTCCAAGGTATGCAGATGGCATAAAACTCCGTCACAAGCAGGTAATATAATACCCCAACACATATGCTTATTGATATCAATGCAACAACATAACAATAATATCATGAATAATAATTGACAGGAAGGTAAAATATATGTACCCCCAACATCCAGTGCTGTACAAATCCTTGTTGAAATCATCTGGAATACTCTGCTCCGAGCTGTGGGCGCCCTTGCCCGACCCCGACAACCAATGCCGGTACTCGAAGCCACAAGGGCAAGAGCTATCACCTGCTCTGCTGTATACAAACTCGGACAGTGGGCCTTCTTGTGGCCCCTCCGACTGCAATGGAAACATATCGGGTCAAGTTCCTGGGCGATGGTAACAGTACAATCTCTGCTAAAATGGCCAATCCGGCCGCACTTGAAAAATCCAGCATCGCCACCACTTCTACGCCTGCATGCACCCTTGTACGCCCTACCACACTTCCTGCATTGTTGCGGCTCTGATAGTCCCTCGATCTCAAATCCGACCCCTTGGGCCTCTTGCCCGAACCTGTGGCTACCTGAGTCTCATCCGTTTTCCTCTTCCTTTCCGAATTCCTGGCTGTCTCTCGCTCCTGCGTTACCTCATCGACCCCATCCATCGTCTGAACAAAAACTGTCTAATCTTGGAGCTTCACGGTCAACCTATCAGTGATCCTCACGACCATGTCGGGCAGATCCTCGCGAATGGCTCGCGAAACCTCCTCAACTATCTAATCATGCAGAGGTCTCTCTTGGAGACAGGGTGCCCCACTCACTTCTGTCCCATGATGGAAAAAACAAGAAATGGGATCTCCCTCCCTGATGGATCCCTGAACTCCATAAGAATCGGGATCTAGACGAGCCCCAATCTGTCCTGAAACTATCCCGACCCTAAAGGCCTCAAGATAACTGTCCATAAGCTTCACGATGGCCTCTCTAACCGAGCCGAAAATTAATGGAGTCTGATCAATGATGTTGCGCATAATCTCTGCAGAAATGAAATCCATCATCTGATCATCAAGCTGCCCGGCTCCAGAGCCCGAGCCAGATCCCTTCCCGGTACCTGAACTGCTAACTAGTAACTCGCGTATTGTCACCATGCTGAAAATATAACACTTCATGATCAATATACACACCGTTGCTGAGGGATCTCTCACACACTCTAAAGGTTCCCTGGTCTTGTCTCGGCCCCTCTTGATTCGAGTATGGATCCTCTACTTTCAGTAATACGGGCCCATATTACCTTCCACATCTATCCGTATTTTCCTCAAGAGTTACCTCAACTCCACCAAGTCACTCTACTGCTACTGGTCTCTGCTACTACCTTCATAGGCTTGCCCTAGGGAACTTCTGACTCCACCTAAACCAGTCCTCAGCTGCTGAAGGCCTCCTTGTAATGCCAATTAGCCACCACCTGAATACCATCACATGCAATGAGGCTCGGATAATCCTTCGAGTAAAAGACTCGTCCCTACAATGGTTAGACTCAAACGAGAGCTGCGCAGTAGGGCCAAATCCAGCACTCTGAGATTATTCAACCCTGATCACATGTGATGTGACATATTCACCTAATGGCTAACTCCCATCACTCAGAGTCCCACAAAGCACAAAGCAAGCAGCATTCGGATAAAGGAAACATACTCATGCAAAACTATTCTCATAACAAGAAACTGTACTAGCATACAATGCTAAGCTCATACTATCAGGCATAACCTACACAGGCTATCCTACTACTATCTACTCAATACTAGCATGCAATTCTTATCAAGCTGAAAAACATAAAGCAGGCACATAAGGCATCCTCCTAGATCCTTAGTCCTATACTAGCATGCTGTTCTACTAAAACTGAATATAAAACTGGAACTAAAACTGAAACTGAAACTGATGATCATAAACTTGTATGGGTAATTTGGGAGTACTTATTTGAGCTCGGCTGATTGCATGCACCACACCCTTTTTCTCTTTTCAAGTTTTTTCTTTCTAAATATTCCTTTCGCTTTTTCTAAAACTCTTTTCTTTTCTCAACTCCTTTTACCAAAATTCTTTTCAAAAATGTTCTTCTTTTGAAAACCTTTTTACCGCTCCCTTAGTTTGAGTCCAGATACACTCTCAAGTGTGTCCGTATCCCTCAAACCAAGGCTCTGATACCAACTTGTAACGACCCAAAATGACGACTAAAAATTTCTTTTAAAACATTACTAAAACCATATTTATAAAAACCGTATCATAAGTCATAACATAGTTTCCGAGTATCAATTCAAAACATAATCTTATTATCAGAGTAAAACATTCCCAGGCTAACTAACTATGGTGTGTGCACTGCAACCTCTCCAAGCTCCTCTTTTGAAAACTGAGTACCTGAAACCAAAAACTGAAAACTATAAACATGAAGCTTAGTGAGCTCCCCCAAACTACCACATACCATACAAACATATAAAGCGCATACTGGGCCTTGCCCACTGCATCGGACCGAGGTCCAGACTAACTAGAGACTTGCCCCCTGCATCGGACTGAAGTCCGGAAACTGACTGGGACCTTGTCCCCTGCATTGGACCGAAGTCCGGACTAGCTGGGGCCTTTCCCCTTGCATCAGACCAAAGTCCGGAAACTAACTGGGACCTTGACCCCTGCATCGGACCGAACTCCGGACTAACTAAGGCCTTGCCTCCTGCATCGGACCGAAATCCGGAAACTGACTGAACATAGCATAGCATAAACATATCCACTAGCATGAACACATAAACTGCATATTGCATCGGGCCGTAGCCCGGAACACATAACACATAAATCCTGTCTGAGCCACGAAGGCATCAAACATACTAACTACTGCATCGGACTGATGTCCGGAAACTACTCCTAGCTAGACGGGCCGGCATTGTGGCCTTAGACCCGTTCCTACTGGAAGGAAACTCACCTGAACTGCTGAGCTCTGCTGATAACCCTCTGGCTGCTAACCGACAACCCTCCAAGCCGCTGCTCCTCTAGTTCTCCGAGCTACCAATATCAATATGACACTTATCTGGTCAAAGTCAAAGTCCTGGTCACAGTCAACCTTCCAGGTTGACCCTACTTGCCGAGTCAGCCTACTTACTGGCCAAGTTCATAAGCTCAGAAACCCCTTTCATTCGCGACTCGACTCGCCGAGTCAGACCATGACTTGCCGAGTCTAATGATTTCCGAGTTCGGTCCTGTCCAACTCACTGATTCTTCACTCAACTCACTGATCCGAGTCTTAACTAGAAGGGTTTGGGGTTTCACGACTTGACTCGCCGATTCCAAGAACAGGCTCGCCAAGTCCAAGGCAATCTTCAACAGACTCGCCGAGTTGTTCTTCCAACTCGTTGAGTTCCTGCCTATCTTCATCCAACTCGCCGAGTCCACCCATGTGACTCGCCGAGTTGCTACGCGATTTAAGTCTGGTATCTAGCCCGACTCACCGAGTCCTTTCGTGTATTCTCATGATCACAAGTCACAGAGCTACTCCTTTGCTCCAAACAATAGATCTGGTTTCCTATAGTCCATTAGCAACATAAAGTTGCTACCTTTACGTGCCTCTTGTCTCATAATACCAAAGCCAAGCTAGAAAGAAACTTAACTCATGGGGAATGGCTTTTGCATAGCAACTAACGGAGCTTTCTTCATCTTTGGTCCAAATAGAGCTCAGATCTGGAGTTTCAACTCCAGATCTAACTTGTGCACCCACTTCTCATCACATACTCTCAAAGAAACCCTAAAACTCCATGAAAGATGGATCTAGAAAGGAGAAATCCAAGGATAACGATTCATTACCTCCAAATGCTCTAAAAAGTTCCACCAACTCTGGATCCAAGGCCTCCTCTTGCACCACAATGAATCTCTTCTCTTCCAAGCTCCAAATTACTTCACCAAGGGTAGATCTTGCTCCAAAAACGGTGATGGTGGCTAGGGTTTGGGGTTCTGGACTATAGGGGCCGTAAATGAGCCCTAGGGAAGAGAATAAGATGCTTAAATAGGGTACCAAGTCCCGGAATTAGGGTTTCCCAACCCAGACCAGACTCGCCAAGTCCACTTGCCGACTCGTCGAGTCGGTCACTTACTTTACACCCAAATCCCGCTCCGACTCGCCGAGTTCCTCACTAGACTCGACGAGTCAACCCTCTATAACTTATGGTTTTTCTTTCATTTCTTGACCTTTCTGATGCCGGGTGTTACAACCTTTCTCATTTTCACTCACAAACTCTTCCAAAAATCTCTCAAGAACTCCTCCTTCCTCCTCGAAATTTTCGAGATTTTGGGTGTGTTTTCAAGAGGATTTTCATCAAGATCATCATCCTTGGTAAGTTCTTACTTGAGTCTATGGTTTAACTTCTAATATTTCATCAAAATCTTTTCTTAACCCATATCATTTCATGATCTAACTCCTTAGAACCATCTAAGTTCGAAAACTTCCTCAAAGAGCTTGCTAGGGCCGAAATCTTCTCACTTCTTCAACAAAAACCAAATCCAAGCCTCAAGGTGAGTTCGTACCCCATTGTTTTTCGGTTTTGCTATGTTTTGGGTGAGGATACAAGTTGCTATGTGTTAGATCTATGTATTTATGCATGTTATGTGTGTTTTTCTTAATTTAAGTTGTGATGATGTGATGAAACACTATAGATCTCGAAAATTCCAACCAAAAATTGTGATATTTGTAAACTAAAACACTTCATACAACTCACTATAAAGATAAATGTGTTAAACATGTGAAGATTTATAAGAAACTAAACAAAATCTTGAAAAAGGACCATTATTGACAATTAAACAAAGAGATGAGACCTTCTTTACATTTACGGTTTTTACAAGGGTCAAAAGAGTCATTTTATTATAAAAGTGGGTCTTTATGATATCCATGACATTAAAGGGGCCAAAAGTGTAATTTTCGCATAATGGGCCAAATTATGGGCCTTTACAGTTATTGGGCCCAAAATGTGAAAATTATGGATTTGTGGACTAAAATGTCACTCTATACAAATTTGAGCCAAAAATGAAAGTTTATGGTTTTGTGGGCTGAAAGTGACAAATTATTCAAATTTGGGCCTAAAATGTTATTTTTACAAAACTTAGGCCGAAAATTTTATTTTTACAAAACTTGGGCCGAAAATTTCATTTTATTTAAAAGGGGGCTAAAAATGTAAATTTTTATACTAATGGGTCGAATACATCAAATTATGGTTACTTGGGCCAAAAATGTCAACTTACATACAATTGGACTAAAGATGTAGATTTACATGTTTATTGGACCTAAACTATACATTACATGTTTAATGGGCCTTAGTGGCCCATATACATGCATATTAGACCTAAACATGCTTATTGGACCCAAACTATACATTACATGTTTACTGGGCCATAGTAGGCTTACTACATGTCTTATGGGCCTCGTACATTCATTTACGTACTCGTTGGATACTTTTCAAAACATAGAATATACAAGCCAACATTATATAACATAATACAATAATCGCATAAACTCAGTCAAGCTTGCTAGTGAGACATGTCGGTTGACACATCTAGAGTGTATGATCATAGCCTGTAGTTATAACCAAAGTCTCCTAGAGGGAGAGCGAGAGTTTGTGTATAGATCTATACGGGGTGACACCCCACACCTGAGCTGTTCGCTACAGTTAGACTAGGCCAGTATAGGGTGACAAACCTTACCGTAAATCAAGTCGGCGCCTAAGAACGCCATGACAGGCGAAATTCGTCATAATCAAGTATGGTTAAAATGGCTCACTTAGAGATCCTCTCCAACATAATTTTATGGAACACCTATAAAATCTTGTGGATACAAAACATAGACACACTGTTATTTGGTCTTAGGGTTGAGACCACAACACTTTAATAAATAGAAAATATAGGATTTTTTGGGGTTATACACAATTAAACAATACCTTTTACTTGCTACAGAAAATACAGGGTTTTACCTGGATTACATTTCTATACATTCCAAATACAGAAAGCACATATGCATTAATACTTGATTTCGATACATCACATTCAAACCATTTTATTTTAGAAAATATCGGATTTTCTTGTGTTTTACAAATAATTCAAAACTTTTTATTCAAATATGCTTATGGACTCACCAACATTACATATGTTGACGTTTTCAAAATAACTTGTATTTTCAGGAAATCGTTAAGCGGAAAGGCCAACATGAAATGTGTAATTTGTTATATTTTGTTATCATCATACATTTAATATATTGGACATGTAATTTATGATATTGTACTTGATGTAAACAATGTTGGTTGTATTTTTATATGTATGATGATGGTGTTTAGTTTCAATTATATACAATTGTGATGATATTACAAGATGAAGTCACGCGCAAGCCCCCAGACGTTTCCGCCGTCTGGTTCGGGGGTGTGACACATACATACTATAACAAGAACAAGATAACAAAAATGTGAGATACTATATCATGACATAGCAATTTCCTTGCTATGTCACGTTCTATAACTAGAGTCTCCTATAGGGAGAGCGTGAGTTTGTGTATAGATCTATACTGGATTGACAGTCCTATACCTTGCTGCTAGCTACAGTAGGACCTGCAAGTCTACGGGTGACAAATGTCATAACTTTGTCGACGTCTGAAGAACATTGTGTTTCACACTAATCAATCAAGCATGGTTATTACTTTATCACACTTTAACCTTAAAATTAACCAGTTTGGTTACGAGGTAGTTAATGCATCAGTAGTGTATTTTATACAATACTACTGTAAATCTTCATTTTCCATTACATTCATACAATGATATTCTCACACGAGAAATGCATACTATTTTTAGAATAAAGATAGTTTTACGAATATGGAAAACATTACATTATAGTATTTCAAGTACAAACTTACATTTTACACTTTATTCAAGAGAACAAAGCATACAAAACAGTTAAGTCTTGGTAGAAGACTACTTTTCATTTTAGTAGAAAATATAGGATTTTCTAGGAAGTATACAAACATTTTCATTAAACAATTATAAAAATTTTCATGAAATAAATACAAACTTTTGACACAAAAATCATTATGTACTCACTCAACTTTTATGTTGATACTCTCTTTCAAAATAACTTATATTTTCAGGTCGCCAGTAGAAAGGTACACTGGACCAGGTTTTGAGAAGACGAAGCATGTTCAAGACTCGTCTTTTATTTTGATATAATTTTATGTGTCTTACAACTTTACACAGAACAAACTTGTCTTAACTATATTATTAATACAATGGATGTTGTTGCTTATTTTACTATTACGCATTGTTAAGATATTGTACATGACGCCTTCCGCCCCCGATTGTTTCCGCCATCTCGGTTTGGGGGTCTAACAGATTGGTATCAGAGCTTTGTTTATAGTGAAGTGAGTATATCAACCCATAAAAGATATACAACTATAAAAACATCGGGATTAAAACACTCTAACCAAGAGTTTATACTTTTTAAATAATAAAATATTTCACTAAAGTATACATACATGCAATCATACTAAAATCAGTGTCATACTAGATCAAAGCAAAAGTATTGCGGTTGTTGAACATCACAGGTAGGCTTGGGGACATATGATCATGTCTAGGATGGTGGTGGGTGTCGAGACCACCAAATAAAAAATAAACCTATATACGATAACATACAAAAATGAATTGTAGAAGCGGTAATAGGGATCGAATCCACATGGATTGGTTCGAATCAAATCTGTGCATTCAGTTTCTACGAAATAAAAAATATATAAAATGATATGGGGGTTTTCAAAACGTTAAATGCGATAAAAAGTATTTCACAAAAATAACAAAAATGGAAAAATACAAAATCTATAAAATAAAACGTTCCAATATCGGGATAAATCTCAAGTTCAATTAGTTGACTAATCATCATAATTTTGTGGTGGAATGGGTTTAATGGATACTAATTTGGCTATAGCAATCTAAGAAGCTTGAGGTCATCTAGACTTTTCTTAGTTAATACAATGGTTATAGAAGCTCGTAACACATTTTCTTAGTTAAAGTCACAATTTTCATGAAGCATGTAATTAATGAAAATTAACTAGCATTAAGATTTAAAAGTCACCAAATCCAAGAGGAGTCAAAATGTTTCACTACCATATTGGAGAAAATATTTTCGTGATTGTGTGAAAGATAAGCAATCACAAGAACCATTTGTCACTTGTTAATGTAACGACCCAATTTTCACGTCCGAAAAATTTCATTTTTGATTAAGCGATTTGCAAAACATTTGTAACAAAATATCAACCGATCATATCATTCATAAAAACATGTCTGGTGTCTGAAAACCGAATCGTAAAAACATAATAATGTTAGAGTACAAATGCCAGAACAACTCATAGTGCGGAAAACAATGTGTGTGTCTGATGTGCCGCTACCGCGCCAGCTCCTTCCCCTTCGCTGAAGAGGTACCTGAAACCAAAACTGTAAATTGTAAGCACGAAGCTTAGTGAGTTCCCCCATCGTACCACATACCATACAATCACGTAACATACATACTACCGGGCAATTCTAGGGTGCCCGACCTACCCGGTACGGCCATTCTAGGGTGCCGACCTACCCGATACGACCATGCTGGGGTGCCGACCTACCCGTGTCAAGCCATTCTGGGGTGCTAACCTACCCGTCGGTCCTAACAACCGACCCTTAGGGACTATTCCACCCCCTACTGCTACTATCACATATATCATAACACAAACATACTATCAGACATATCTGGGGTGTCCGAACTACCCTTCGGTCCTAACAACCGAACTTGGGGACTATTCCCCTCCTACTACCACTATCACGTATAACATATCATGCCAGCATATAAACATATCATGCCAACATATAACATATCAGGTAGTAGCAAACCTAGATGATATCACAAAGACAATCATCTAACATACAACTCCTACTGGTGGGTCGACAGTGTGGCCGTAGACCCACCGCTACTGAAAGGGTAACTCACCTCGTAGTAGCTGCTGATCTGCGTAGGAATCCTCTAACTGCTGCCGCTGCTGCTCTGGAAATCCTCCCGGTATAATTCCCACAAAACACTTAGCCATACACTACTAACTGTTCTTAGGGTAAAATGACCATTTTACCCCTGACCAAGAAAAAGTCAAAGTCAACTTCCTGTTAACCTGACTCGCCGAGTTGGTTCGCCAACTCGCCGAGTCCATATCCTTCCATTTGTCCTTATACCCATCTCTACTCGTCGAGTTAGGCGATGACTCGACGAGTTTTCCTTCTAATTGAACATCGACTGAATCTTCATCCGACTCGCCGAGTTGTATGAACAACTCGCCGAGTTCATCTTCATCCTTAAGAAGATTGCCTTGGACTCACCGAGTCCGTTCATGCAGTCGCCGAGTCCTATGAACTTCCAGAACAATGGCTTAGTCCAGAACGTTGGGTCACTCTCCGGGACTCCCTAAAACCTTTCCACACTCAACTGGGTCCTTTTGACCCTCAACTAATATGGGACAAAACCTTGGACTCGCCGAGTCCAAGAATGGACTCGTCGATTCGGTCACATCCTCTCACTAAATCTTTGATTTCTGATGTACAACCCTTGATCAAAAGATAGATCTATGCTTCTACAATTGATCTAGCACGTAAAGTTACAACCTTTACGTGCTTGCATGGGACTTTGAGCTCAAAAGGTCCTAAAACAAGCTTTTACAATGCATGGGGTCTTCTTTGAGTGCAAAAGCCACTCCTTTCTGCCTTGTAACCCTTCAAAGGTCCTAAATCCGACCCTTTGACCGCAACCATGCTTGCATTCATGGTTGACTAGCCAAAATGGCTCATAAAGCCCTAAAACTACACAAAATGGGATCCATCAAATGGAAGAGCAAGGTACAGACTTTTTACCTTCAATTATCTGAAAATGGTGCACAAACTCGGATCCCTTTAGCTTTCTCTTGATCCTTCAAGCTTTTCCTTCCTTCCTTGAATCACAAGAACACCAAAATCACTCCAAATGTCTTAGATTGCTTCAATAACGGCTAGGGTTTGCTATGGGGGTCTTCTGGGAGCAAATGGGACGAAGGAGGCTGAGTTAAGGTGTTTAAATAGGGTGAAAACCCTCGAATTAGGGTTTTTGTCAAGACACAGCCTACTCGCCGAGTCCGGGACCCGACTCGTCGAGTAGACGGCTTAAACCCCGCGTCTCATCCTGCTTCTACTCGGCGAGTTTGTCCTTTAACTCGCCGAGTCCAAGGCCAAAATGCAAAATGTTTTAAATAAATAAATAAAAGAATACGCACCAGGAACCAGATGCTATAGTTAATTTGATGATCTATTACGTAATCAAGAAATTAACCAACTAATTAAACATTCACATATCTAAACTCATGATTAAAGACATATGAACATAAATAGATGTATTACTAGAAAAAAATTTCATAGCATACCATCAAAACCACGCAAAGATATTCCTAATCAATTAATTATTCAATAGATTCACCCAATAATGGAAATAAAAACTAACTGCACAAAATAATAATAACAATAAAAATGATAGAAATTATACCAATACCGATTACGAAACGAAGATGATAAAGCTTCTTAAAATCGTCACTTCTTGTTGTAAATCATAATCCAAGTATTAATAAAAAAATTAACCTAAACTAATTACAAAGATAAATGACTCATTAGTAAATTATGATTGTAAATCATAATTGAAAATGTTCCAAAAATATAGAAATTACAAAAGAAAGGAGACACCCAAAGGCGTCGTCCCTCTTTTCTTCTGCATGCATCCTAACTCAAACGCCTTACTGTTGCTTTTGATTGTTGCGCTTTTTTCAACTCCACAAAGAAAAATGGGCTAATACTTAAATTAGATTAGGCTGCTGGAAAGAGTTCAGAATTGGCTGATAAATGTGCTCTATTGGGCTCTAAATTATTAAGAAATGGGCTGCCATATGGGCAGCATGCTGGCAGCCTTTTGCATTGTTTCTCATCATACCAAAAACACGACCAAAACATGGCTGAATCAGCTCATATTTTGTGAGATTGAAGATCAACGAGTTGTGAAGACTCCTGTAAATTTTCAGCTCAATCGGACATCGTTTGCCCCTCCGTCTGATTGTTTGAAAAAAGCCGCACAAAGCCGCACAAATCTGTCAAAATCAGAAAATTTAATTTATATCGTTTTGTTTTCTTTTCGCTTCCGGATTTTGCTACGAGACATCAATCGTGGTTGCAAGGAATTCAATGTGGCTTTAACAGTTCTCCAAAATACCATCTTGCTTGAGCAAATCTATACAAAAAAACTTAAATGAGTAAAAATATTCAAAACAATAAATCTAACGATTTAATGCAAAAAGAATATTAAAAATGTTAAAACTAAAAGAAAATGATTGCTAAAATATATACAAAAAATCGAGTTATCAAAATCTCTCAAGCTTAACATTTTCTTGTCCTCAAGGAAATCAATACGGAAAAGTCAAACCAAAGAAGAAACAAACAAAAATAAAAATACAACAAATGCAAATTTATCAAAACTAATAAAATAGATCTTTTTTTTTTCAAATACTTAATATAAAAAAAGCTTGACCAAGATTATGTAAGTTGCAATTAAGACACTGGCTTAATGATCTTGCAAAAAAAAAAAAAAATCCAACTTATACCCAATTGTTGAAACAAAAAAATAATGGAAATTAATAATTTCAACAAAATTGAGATAAGCAACATAACCACTAAGCTTAACATGTGAAATTTCAAAAAACATACATTAACTAAATAAACATAAAGTACATTCTAAAAATAAATTATCATACTAATGCAACATGAGAATGCTAAAAAAATGGTTTTTTTTTTCTTACGTATAAAAACGTGAAATTAACTAATACAATGCATAAAAAATTATCCTAAATGAAAAACAAATGAACGAAAATAACATAAATAAAACATTCTCCCCCAAGCTTAAACATTTCCTTGTCCTTAAGGAAAACAAGAACGGTAGAAAACCGGAATGACAAAACAAGCAAAATAAAAAGAATGAACATATTCGGTAGTAAATCAAAACAACACCGTTTACAAATAAAAACATTCATTTTAGATTTAAGAATCACATTAAGGGACGAATATTTGTTACATTTTTAGAAAATGGACACATACGAAAGAGATACAAAACTATTTATGCATACTTCATTAATATAACGCACATGACACAATATGTGGTCAGATTTAGCCTTCAAATCACAAGAGGTTGTCCCTCCTTTGCATACCACTCACTAGTCACAATTCTCTTCCAAATCGAGGAATAAGACCAAGAAAAATAACTCCAATCTAAAGGACAAAAGAGAAACGAGCTATATACAAATGTTGGCAAAACCATAATCATCTAAAGATATTAGTGCTCCTATCAAAATGTGATCCATGTAAAGTGAATGCTCGAGCAAAATATGATCATGTAGTGCTATAATAGTTACCAACATAGTATGAATTCTAGCCTAAAAAATACATCAAGAAGGAAATGAAATATATAAGAAGAAATCTAATATAAACATCTAATAAAAGAAAAAAGAATGCAACTCGCTTGGCCCGACCCTTTTCATTATTATTATTTTTTTTCGTTTTTTTTAGACAAGAAAACCTCAAAGATACTATTACAAATACAAATGCTTGAGCTGCTAACAAAAAATCTATAAAAATACAATGAAGGAAATACTAAAAACATCACTATATTCGCATTTTATGATTGCGATAATATCCGACTTTTTAAAACAATTTTTTTTCTTAAAGACTTTTAAAGACTAAATCAACAAAAATGAAGTTTAGAGTTCACATAAGATCAAAACTTGACTTCTCTGAACAAAAATAAACACATATGAAACTTCACATAACACATACTAAATACTAAGCTTCTATAAAAAATTGTCGAAAATTAATACAAAATTTTTCGAACGACATTTTAGAACAACTTGCCTTTGATTTACAAAACACAAAAAAAAAACTATACAGATACTTACATAAACAAAATGAACAATACTAAAAAGGGGTATTTGTCTCTTTTTTTTGTATTTCTTTTCATTTTTTTGTTTGTTTGTTTGTTTGTTTGTTTGTTTTTTTTTTTTTTTTTTGGCTCACTTTTTTGTTTTACCAAGAAGTTAAACAAATATTACATCAAATAAAAAAATGAAGCACAACTATATACAAGCTACAACTATCAAAACTAACTAATAAAGCTAAGAACGAAAACTAAGTAAAAATTAAATGGAGATCAAATAAGAAAATGTGTCTATATCATGAAGCAACATAACATAAAATATAATAACTAGACACGAAAGATCTCAAAATAGCAAGGTTCTAGTTCTTATTCCTTTCTTTGAAAGAATGATATGCTTAACAAATAATACGCTCGTGGGGGACGATTTCTAAGACTTTAGGGCTAACTTGTCCTACGCGTCATGTCATGCTTGCCATAAGTTGATTCATTTGCATAAATAACTTGTACTCTACCTTATGTGTGTTATAAGAAGATGGGACAAATGAAGCCCCCCTATGAACAATTCTATTGTTTTCAAAAGATTCGCACATTTAGCGTATTAAGACTTGCAATTAAAGATGTTCAGATGTGAGAGTAAAGAGACAAAAAAAACATGCATGAGAATGAACCTAAACTAAATGTTATACTAAAAAAAATTGAAAAGAAGAAACTAAAATCTTTTTGGGTTTTAGATAAAAATGAGAAAAAAAAAAAAATGCATGCAAAACTTAAGTTAAATGCGATGCTAAAATGAAAACTTTAAAAATAATAAACTTATTTTTTTTGGAATTTTCAATAAAATATGATCTAAAATGCAACAATATATACAACCTAAAAATGCATGAAAACAAAAACAATAAAAAAAAAAAAGTAAGGCGTAAAAAAATATATACATATAGAAACTTTAGCATACAAAAAAAAAAAAAAATCAACCAAAATAACAAATCCCCGACAACGGCGCCAAAAATTTGGTGGGTGTCGAGACCACCACATAAAAAAAACCTATATACGACAACATACCAAAATGAATTGTAGTACGGTAATAGGGATCGAATCCACAGGGATTGGTTCGAATCAAATCTATGCATTCAGTTTCTACGATATATATATATATATATATATATATATATATATATATATATATATATATATATATATATATATATATATATATATATATATATATATATATATATATATATATATGGGGTTTTCAAAACGTTAAATGCGATAAAAACTATTTCACAAAAATAACAAAAATGGAAAAATACAAAATCTGTAAAAATAAAAGGTTCCAATATCGGGATAAATCTCAAGTTTAATTAGTTGACTAATCATCATAATTTTGTGGTGCAATGGGTTTAATGGATACTAATTTGGCTATAGCAATCTAAGAAGCTTGAGATCACCTAGACTTTTCTTAGTTAATACAATGGTTATAGAAGCTCATAACACATTTTTTTAGTTAAAGTCACAATTTTCATTAAACATGTAATGAATGAAAATTAACTAGCATTAAGATTTAAAAGTCACCAAATCCAAGAGGAGTCAAAATGTTTCACTACCATATTGGAGAAAATATTTTCGTGATTGTGTGAAAGATAAGCAATCATAAGAACCATTTGTCACTTGCTAATTTGATGATCTAATACGTAATTAAGAAATTAACCAACTAATTAAACATTCACATATCTAAACTCATGATTAAAGACATATGAAGATAAATAGATGTTTTACTAGAAAATATTTTCATAGCATACAATCAAAACCACACAAAGCTATTCCTAATCAATTAACTATTCCATAGATTCACTCAATATTGAAAATAAAAACTAACTACACAAAATAATAATAACAACAAAAATGATAGACATTATATTAATACCGATTAAGAAACGAAGATGACAAAGCTTCTTGAAATCGTCACTTCTTGTTGCTCCAAAAACTCCATCCATAATCCAAATATTAATACAAAAATTAACCTAATCTAATTACAAAGAATAATGTCTCATTAGCAAATTATGAATTTAAATCATAATTAATGTTCCAAAAATATAGAAATTAAAAAAGCAAGGTGACACCAGAGGCGTCGTCCCCCTGTACTTCTGCGAGTCATCCTAACTCAAATGCCTTATTGTTGCTGTTGATTGTTGCACTTTTTTTCAACTCCACAAAGACAAATGGGATATTACTCAAATTAGATTGGGCTGCTGGAAAGAGTTCAAAATTGACTGATAAATGTGCTCTGTTGGGCTCTAAAGTATTAAGAAATGAGCTACTTTATGGGCTACCAAAATTTGATGCTGACAACTTTGTGCATTGTTTCTCATCATACCGAATCAGATCATTTTTTTAGATTGAAGATCAACGAGTTGTGAAGACTCCTGTAAATTTTCAGCTCAATCGAACATTGTTTGCCCCTCCGTTTGATTGCTTGAAGAAAGCCTCACAAAGCTTTCGAAATCTGAAAAATTAATTTATATTGGTTTGTTTTTCTTTTCGCTTCCGGATTTTGCTACGAGACTTCAATCGTGGTTGCAAGGAATTCAATGTGGCTTTAACAGTTCTCCAAAATACCATCTTGCTCGAGCAAATCTATACAAAAAATATAAACGAGTAAAAATTACCAAAACAATAAATCTAACGATTTAATGCAAAAAAAATATTAAAAATGTTAAAACTAAAAGAAAACGATTGCTAAAATATATACAAAAATCGAGTTATCAAAATCTTTCAAGCTTAACATTTTCTTGTCCTGAAGGAAATCAATACGGAAAAGTCAAACCAACGAAGAAACAAACAAAAATAAAAATACAACAAATGCAAATTTATCAAAACTAATAAAATAGATCTTTTTTTTTCAAATACTTAATATAAAAAAAGCTTGACCAAGATTATGTAAGTTGCAATTAAGACACTGGCTTAATGATCATGCAAAAAAAAAAAAAAAAAATCCAACTTATACCCAATTGTTGAAACAAAAAAAAATGGAAATTAATAATTTCAACAAAATTGAGATAAGCAACATAACCACTAAGCTTAACATGTGAAATTTCAAAAAACATACATTAACTAAATGAACATAAAGTACATTCTAAAAATAAATTATCATACTAATGTAACATGAGAATGCTAAAAAAATGGTTTTTTTTTTTCTTACGTATAAAAGCGTGAAATTAACTAATACAATGCATAAAAAATTATCCTAAATGAAAAACAAATAAACGAAAATAACATTAATAAAACACTCTCCCCCAAGCTTAAACATTTCCTTGTCCTTAAGGAAAACAAGAACGGTAGAAAACCGGAATGACAAAACAAGCAAAATAAAAAGAATGAACATATTCGGTAGTAAATCAAAACGACACCGTTTACAAATAAAAACATTCATTTTAGATTTAAGAATCACATTAAGGGATGAACATTTGTTACATTTCTAGAAAATGGACACATACGAAAGAGATACAAAACTATTTATGCATACTTCACTAATATAACGCACATGACACTATATATGGTCCGATTTAGCCTTCACATCACAAGAGTTTGTCCCCCCTTTGCATACCACTCACTAGTCACAATTCTCCTCAAAATCGAGGAATAAGACCAAGAAAAATAACTCCAATCTAAAGGACAAAAGAGAAACGAGCTATATACAAAGGTTGACAAAACCATAATTATCTAAAGATATTAGTGCTCCTATCAAAATGTGATCTATGTAAAGTGAATGCTCAAGCAAAATATGATCATGTAGTGTTATAATAGTTACCAACATAATATAAATTCTAGCATAAAAATACATTAAGACGGAAATGAAATATATATGAAGAAATCTAATATAAACATATAATAAAAGAAAAAAGAATGACTCGCTTGGCCCGACTCTTTTCATTATTATTATTATTATTATTTTTTCGTTTTTTTAGACAACAAAACCCCAAAGATACTATTACAAATACAAATGCTCGAGCTACTAACAAAAAATCTATAAAAATACAATGAAGGAAATACTAAAAACGTCACTATATTCGCATTCTATGATTGCTATAATATCCGACTTTTTAAAACATTTTTTTTTCTTAAAGACTTTTAAAGACTAAATCAACAAAAATGAAGTTGAGAGTTCACATAAGATCAAAACTTGACTTATCTGAACTCGCTACTCGGTACCTGCTCGGCTGACTGGGGAGTAGCGAGTACTCGGGAGTACTCGGGGAGTACTCGAATTCGGTAATTCATGTAGAAATATTTTTTCTGGAAAATTATATATGTCAAAATCATAAGTTAAAATCATAATTTGAGTGAAATATATAACCAAAATTAGATACATATGAATACATAAAGACTGAAATACACATAATTGTCTCACTACGTGGATAATTATTGAAAATTTAAGAGATATATATATATATATATATATATATATATATATATATATATATATATATATATATATATATATAGTAATAATCACATGTTTGTGTTAAATAATAAGTCATTAAGTGCATTATACATATTAATCTTGAAATTCTTGATTTTTTCTCTTTTTATGACAATTTTGACCCTTTGACCGAGTTTGACTGATTTTGACCGAGTTGGCCGAGTTTGACCGAGTAGGCCCGAGTTTGACTGAGTTTGTCCGATTTTGACCGAGTTTGATCGATTTTTGGCCAATTTTGACTAAATCCGAGTTTTTTGGCCGAGTTGACATTACTCGCCTCGGTGGAGGGCCGATTCCGAGTAATCGGCCGAGTAGGCCGAGTTTTGCAACATTGATGAAACTTCACATAACACATACTAAATACTAGGCTTCTATAAAAATAGTCGAAAATTAGTACAAAATTTTTCGAACCACATTTTAGAACAACTTGCCTTTGATTTACAAAACACAAAAATAAATATATAGACACTTACATAAACAAAATGAACAATACTAAAAATGTAGCGCACGAGAATTATGAGGTATTAAATTTGTAGTTAAGGAAAATGATTTTATAAGTTCGGACTTGGGCCTTTGGGCCTTCACGATAGGGTTGATGACGGACGAACGCGGGGCGTAACCCCCATATATGCCCATCATAATCAAGGATCCAAAACGCGGGCTTAATCGTGTAAGCCCAGCGTACCAAAGGGTACGCGCAGCGTACGCGCGCAGTGTCTTAAACCCTAATTTTGGGACTTATCCCTATATAAAGGATGTTATGACCTTGGACCAGCCTCCCTAACACCTTTAAGCAGTCATCTCGAAAACCCTAGCCTACTTTTGTGTGTTCTTAACCATTGGAGAGCATTTGGTGTAGTTTTGGGGGCATTGGAAGAGAAAAGAACTTGAAGAATGAGCAAGGATCCACCAAGAGCTTATAGATCCAGAAGAGTAGCACCATTTCTGACTAATTTGAGGTATCAAGTTCCAACCTGGACTATTATCTTCTTAGATTTGTTGTTGGGAGTGTTTAAAGTTACTTTTGGACTCCATTGTTGAGAGTTCTTGCATCTTGACGACTTCAGATCATAATACCTGTCCTTTTGGGCTCCTAGAAGCACTAGGAGTCATAAAAATAGGATCTTGATGGTTAAGCAACAACCATGCAAGGGTTAGTGAGTTTTGGGGCTAGTTACATGGACCAAAGTCATGTTTTGACCCCAACCTTGCATGCAAGTACATAAAGTTTGTGACTTTATGGTATAGGATGTCTTAAAAGACCTGGATCTACAGTTTGGACGAAAGGACTTACTGGATTAAGTAAAAAATTAAGCCTTTAGGGGACTGGCCAGTATACTAGGCATACTCCTCGTGACGTGCCGCGTACTCGGTCAAAACCCCCGATTTCTGGTCAAGGCACTGTATGTTGGGCGTACATGCCCGTTACGCCGCACGTACGCCTACAATTTGAGAATTAATGGACTTTTAGGCCTCATGGCCACTGTGAAGCATGATTTCGGACTTAAGGATTTAGGACTTGAGTATTAGGCCTTCATGGGCCAAGTTGGGCCCTTGAGGATTATTATGATAGACTTGGATATTTTGGGCCCATTTAGGTAATAAGGCCCAATTCGGTAAATGGTCAGTTAGTGGGCCCTTAGGGAATCCTTAAAGGGCCACATAAGAGTTAGGCTTAATAAGTTAGAATTGGGACTTCGGTATGCCCAGTTGGGTCAAAGGGGTAAAATGGTTATTGTACCCTAAGATTAGTTATCAGCTTCTGATTAAGTGTCTTTATGGAAATTATAGTCGGAGAGTCGCCAGAGCAGCAACAGATAGAGGTTTCTCACCCAGTTTATCAGTAGACACTTGTACGAGCTGAGTTACCTTCTAGTAGCGGTGGGTCTACGGCCACAATGTCGGCCCACCAGTAGGAGTTGTATGTTAGATGATTGTCTTTGTGATATTAATCTATGTTTGTTACTACCTGATATGTTTATGTGCTAGTATGTTATGATGTTATGTGACAGTAGCAGTAGGGGAGATAGTCCCTAAGATTACCGGTTGATAGGGCCGAAGGGGTAGTAATACCCAGTTATGATAGATAGATTATGATTATTTGATATATGCTATGTGGTACTAGTAGAGGGGTGAAATAGTCCCCGGTTCCCGGTCAAAAGGACTGAAGGGGAGACCAACACCTAGATATGCTAGGCAATGTCCGCTCGAAAGGACCGAAGGGGAGGCCAACACCTAGATATGCTAGGCAATGTCCAGTCAAAAGGACCGAAGGGGTAGGTCGGGCACCAAGATATGCCCGACAGTATGTATGTTTTGTGTTTGTATGGTATCTGGTATGATGGGGTAACTCACTAATCTTCATGCTTACAGTTTTCAGTTTTGTTTCAGATACGTCTTCAGCGTAAGGGAAAGAATCGGCGCGATAGCTGCACATCACACACACATCAGATTTTCACATTATTGATTCATGGGATTGTACTCTGATTTTGCTACTATTGGTGTTTTGATTTGGTACATGTTTTGAATGAATTATGGTTCGTTGTGATATTGGCAAGATTTTCAGTAAATGTTTTATAAATCAATTAATTAAAAATGAAACTGTTAGACTCGAAGTTTGGGATGTTACAAGTTGGTATCGGAGCCTTGGTTTGAGGGATTCGGGCACACTCTCGGGTGTGTCTGATCTCAAACTAAGGACTTGGTATGAAAATTTTCAAATGTAAGATCATTTTATAAGAAGAAGTTTGAATAGAGAAAAGAACTTTGAAAAGAACAAGGTGTGTGATGTGCGCGACCGACTGAGCTCAAGTAAGTTTTCCCCAACCTACTTATACAGGTTTATGTTATGATTATCAGATAGTAGAACAGCATGCTGGATTAGGACTAAGGATCTAGGAAAGATGCCTTATGTGCTTGTAATGTGTGCTTTTGAGCTGCATGATAGTATTGGTTAGACAATGTAGGATAGCCTGTTTAGGTTATGCCTGATTATATGAGTTTAGACTCGTATGCTAGCACAGATTCTTGTTACGTGTATAGAATTTTTCTGAGTTTGTTTCCTCTTTTGTCTGAATGCTACTTGCTTTGTTCTTTGTGGGACTTTAAGTGATGTGAGTTAGCTATTAGGTGAATACGTTAAGTCACATGTAATCAGGGTTGAATAATCTTAGAGTGTTGGATTTGACCCTAGTGCGTAGCTCTCGTTTGAGTCTTAACCGTTGTAGGGATGAGTCCCCTACTCAAAGCATTATCCGAGCCTCGTTACATGTGATGGTATTCAAGTAATGACTAACTAGCATTATGAGGAGACCTTCAGCAGCTGAGGACTGGTCCAGGTCGGAGATTTCCCTAGGGCAAGCCTAGGATGAGAGTTGGAGAGAACAGTGGTAATAGAAGGGACTTGGTGGAGTCAAGACAGTTCTTAAGGAAAGTATGGATAGATGTGGAAGGTAGTATGGGCCCGTACTACTGAAAGCAGAGAATCCGTACTTGAATCAGGAAAGGCTGAGACAAGACCAGGGAACTTGTAGTAGATGTGATCCTTCTAGATATATCAGTATTTCGGACGGTTGCCATTGTGTGTTTGCAGAATGGTGGTTTTATGCCTGAGACCAGCAGTTGGTAGTTTAGGAGAGGGATCAGGTTCGGGTTCCGAGCCAGGGGATGAGAGGCTATGCGAGGTTATCGCGTCAGAGATCACTGGAGGCATCCTTGATGCGACCCCAGTTATCTTTGGGTCGATCAAGGAAGGGATAATAGAGCTGATGGAGGAGCGCCTCAGGGCATTCAGGAGTGACATGGCGACCAACCAGTCAGGATCACGCACACTGTCCTTCAAGGACTTCAAAGGCAGTGTTGCACCGGATTTTCATGGGGCGAAGGACCTTATTGCTGCCAGACGATGGATTGCAGACACTGAGTCTACACGGTTGAATAGCTTCTGCCCTAAGGGGTCAAAGGTTTGATTTGTTGCAGGATGTTTGAGGGACAGGGCAGGGATTGGTGGGAGTCTGTTGGTGACTCTCTGGGAGCCCCGACTATTAAGGCTATGGCATGGTCGGATTTCGTGACCCAATTCAGGGCTGAGTTCGCACCTGCGGTGGAGCTTTAGCAACTGGCCCGAGAGTTCCTTGATATAAGACAGACGACTGGGACAGTGGCAGAGATCACCGCCAAGTTCCGGGAGAGGGCTCTATTGGTGCCCCAGTACGCAAGAGACGAGGATATGAGGAGGACCCGACACCACGCATGTTGCGATCTGATATTCGGGAGCATGTCAGGTTTTAGGCTTGTCCGACCCTGGATTCCATGATTTCCAGGGCGAGGGAGAGAGAGATTGATTTAGAGCACCTCTGGAAGAGGAGGGCAGAGGAGGGGCATATGACTGGGGCTTTGGGGAAGAAGCCCAAGGGATCAGACACAGGGTTGAAAGGCCCACAGAGCTGAGGCCGCTATAGGAAATGCGGCAAGGAACATGAGGGGGTTTGTAGGTTGGGAGCGTCTGGCTGCTAAGAGTGCGGCAAGGCGGGGAATCTCAGCAATGATTGTACCGCCCCTGAGCCCACTTTTCAGACATCAGATTTGCTATGTTTTCACTGTAACCAGCGGGGCCACAAAAGGGCCAATTGCTTCCGGTTGACAGCAACAACACCGGTGAAAGCGCCAACTCCAACGACCCTGCGGATTACAGATGGAAGGCAGGGCAAGCCGGAGGCTCCAGTGGTGAGGAGCCGAGCCTTCTAGTTGACTACCGAGGAGGCACGCGCCGCAACCGATGTGATGACAGGTATGATTCTTCCTCCCTGATATATTTATATGTTCCTTATGTTATTAATATGTGTTCTGTGTATATATGTTTAGGATCGTTCCATGTGAACGGTATCCTAATACAGGTGTTGTTTGACTCGGGCGCCACTCGATCATTTGTTTCCCTTGCACTTAGTAGGAGGTTCCCTGAGTCTTCAAGGATGTTGGATTGCCCTTTAGAGGTTGAGATTGCCAATGACCGATCAGTGTGAGCATCATCAGTTTTCAGAGACTATGTACTAAGGCTATTCAAGGAGCGCTACCTGGTAGACTTGGTTCCCATTCTGTTGCGTGGGAACAAGGTGATTATAGTCATGGATTGGATGAGCCCTAATGGGGCGGTGATAGACTACGCGCAGTATTTAGTGCGGGTCAGGACCCCAAGTGGGGGTGAGTTGGTGATTCGGGGCGAGAAGCCACAGCACAGACGAGCCCTATGTTCAGCAGCGAGGGCTAGGCGCTACCTACAACCTGGTTGTGCTAGGTATGTCGCCTATGTTTTGGATACCCGAGAGGCGGGTAAGGCGACGGTGAGCGATGTACCGGTGGTGCGAGACTACGCGGACGTATTACCAGAGGAGCTTCTTGGGATACCTCCAGAGCGACAGGTGGAGTTCAGGATCGAGCTAGTCCCTGGTGCGGCTCCGATAGCCAAGGCACCATATCGATTAGCTCCTCCCGAGATGCAGGAGTTGTTTACGCAACTGCAGGATCTGCTAGACAAGGGATTTATCAGGCCGAGTAGCTCGCCTTGGGGAGCCCCGATCCTGTTTTTCAAAAAGAAGGACGGGTCACATCACATGTGCGTAGATTACCGGGAGCTGAACAAGGTAACGGTGAAAAACCGTTACCCACTCCCGAGGATAGATGATTTTTTCGACCAGCTTCAGGGAGCATCTTTGTTTTCCAAGATAGATTTGCGGTCAGGTTACCATCAAGTGAGGGTCAGAGATGAGGATATACAGAAGACTACTTTCCGGACTCGTTATGGCCACTACGAGTTCGTGGTGATGCCCTTCGGGCTCACCAATGCTCCTGCCGCGTTCATGGATCTCATGAACCGCGTCTGCAGACTGATGTTGGATCGGTCCGTGATAGTATTTATTGATGATATCATGGTCTATTCCAAGACGCAGGAGCAGCATGAGGAGCATCTGCGAGAGGTTTTGGATACCCTGAGGATGGAGAGCTTGTACGCCAAGTTCTCCAAGTGTGAGTTCTGGTTGCGCGAGGTGTAGTTTCTTGGGCACCTTGTTAACCAGAATGGAATTCTGGTCGACCCGGCCGAGGTGGAGGCCGTGATGAGATGGGAGGTTTCAAAAGTCTCCATCTGAGATTCAGAGTTTCCTGGGGTTAGTCGGCTACTATTGGAGATTCATCCAGGATTTCTCCAAGATAGCCGTACCTTTGACGCGAATGACGAAGAAGGCCGTAGCCTTTCACTGGGGGCCTGAGCAACAGCCAACGTTCGAGACACTGAGATAGAGATTGTGCGAGGTTTCGATCTTAGCCCTGCCAGAGGGAGTATAAGATTTTGTTGTGTACCGCGACGCGTCTATTTCGGGTTTGTGTGCGGTATTGATGCAGAGAGGGCATGTCATCGCCTACGCCTCGAGGCAGTTGAAGCCCCACGAGCCAAACTACCCGACGCATGATTTGGAGTTGAGGGTGGTCGTCTTCGCCCTCAAGATTTGGCGACACTACCTCTATGGGGTCCGATATACCATTTACACGGACCATAGGAGTTTGAGGTACCTCATGGATCAGCCTAATCTGAACATGAGGCAACGTCGATAGTTGGATGTGGTGAAGGATTACGATTGCGAGATCCTTTACCACCCGGGGAAGGCCAACATTGTGGCCGATGCGCTGAGCCATAAGGCAACGCCGATGAGAGACACTTGCATGCAGATGATAGTAGCGACTCCACTGTTGGAGCAGGTCTGAGAGGCCCATCAGGAGGCTATGAAGGAGGAACATCGGAAGAATGAGCGTATTGTGGGGCAGGTTTCCTCCTTCCACTATGATATCCGGGGTTTATTGACTCTTCACCGTAAGGTGTGGGTCCCCTATCATGGAGGCGTGTGTCAGATATTGATGGATGAGGTGCACAAATCCCGGTTTTCTATCCATCCCGAGGTGACGAAGACGTATAGAGATCTTCGTCTTGACTATTGGTGGCCCTGCATGAAGGGGGATGTAGCATGGTATGTGGAGCGGTGCTTGACCTGCAGAAAGGTCAAGGACGAGCATTAGAGGCTACACGGCAAGATGCAGCCGTTGGATATTCCCATGTGGAAATGGGAAGATATTACCATGGATTTCATCACCAAACTCCCCAGGATTGCGCGGGGAGTGGATTCCATATGGGTCATCATGGATCGATTGACCAAGAGTGCTCATTTTATACCGATCCAGGAGAGTATATCGGTCGAGAAGTTGGCCGACATTTACATTCGAGAGGTGGTGGCTCGACACGGAGTGCCAGTCTCCGTGATTTTTGACAGGGATGTACGGTTCACTTCCAGATTCTGGAAAAAATTCCACTATGAGTTGGGTACTCGTCTACACTTTAGCACTGCTTTTCACCCGCATACGGATGGTTAGAGCGAGTGAACCATCCAGACTCAGGAGGATATGCTGCGGGCGTGTGTGCTAGACTTTGGTGATATTTGGGATACCTACCTCCCGCTAGCTAAATTCTTCTACAACAACAGCTACCATGCGAGTATCGATCATCCTCCCTTTGAGATGTTATACGGGAGGAAGTGCAGGACCTCGATATGTTGGGGCGAGGTAGGCCATAGGGTCATGGAGAGCACCGAAGTGTTGCTCAAGACGATAGAAAGGATTCAGCAGGTCAGGGGCAGACTTTAGACTGCACAGAGTCGGCAAAAAGGTTATGCCAACAAGTGCCGTTCAGACCTGGAGTTTCAGGTCGGGGATATGGTCCTCCTAAAGGTGTCGCCATGGAAGGGAGTCATTCGATTCAGGAAGCGGGGCAAGCTGGGCCCCAGGTATATTGGACCCTTCAGGGTTATAGCCCGGGTGAGCAAGGTGGCGTATAGGCTGGATCTGCCACCGAAACTTAATCAGATCCATACCACTTTCCATGTCTCCCAACTGTGGAAGTGTCTAGTAGACGACTCTGCAGTGGTGCCTCTCGAGGATATTCATGTGGATGACAGCCTGAACTACATCGACCGACCGATATCCATTCTAGATAGGAAGACGAAGACACTGAGGAACAAGGAAGTAGTTCTAACGAAGGTGCACTGGCAACACCGCAAGGGTTCAGAATAGACGTGGGAGCCAGAAGACGAGATGAGGGAGCACTACCCCGAGTTATTTCCAACAACAACAATAGACTTCGAGGATGAAGTCTAATTCAAGTGGGGGTGATTTGTAGCGCACGAGATTTATGAGGTAATGAATTTGTATTTAAGGAAAATGATTTTATAAGTTCAGACATGGGCCTTTGGGCCTTCACGATAGGGCTGATGACGGACGAACGCGGGGCGTAACCCCCATATACGCCCAACATAATCAAGGATCCAAGACGTGGGCTTAACCGTGTACGCCCAACGTACCAAAGGGTATGCGTAGCGAACGCGCGCCGTGTCTTAAACCCTAATTTAGGGACTTATCCCCATATAAAGGATGTTGTGACCTTGGACCAGCCTCCCTAACACCTTTAAGCAGTCATCTCGAAAACCCTAGCCTACTTTTGTGTGTTCTTAACAATTGGAGAGCATTTGGTGTAGTTTTGGGGGCATTGGAAGAGAAAGGAACTTGAAGAAGGAGCAAGGATCCACCAAGAGCTTGTAGATCCAGAAGAGTAGCACCATTTCGGACTTATTTAAGGTATCAAGTTCCAACCTTGACTATTATCTTCTTAGATTTGTTGTTGGGAGTGTTTAAAGTTACTTTTAGACTCCATTGTTGAGAGTTCTTGCATCTTGACAACCTCAGATCATAATACATGTCCTTTTGGGCTCCTAGAAGGACTAGGAGTCATAAAAATTAGATCTTGATGGTTAAGCAACAACCATGCAAGGGTTAGTGAGTTTTGGGGCTAGTTAGACCGACCAAAGTCATGTTTTGACCCCAAACTTGCATGCACGCACATAAAGTTCGTGACTTTATGGTTTAGGATGTCTTAAAAGACCTAGATCTATAGTTTGGACGAAATAACTTACTGGATTAAGTAAAAAAATTAAGCCTTTAGGGAACTGGCATGTACGTTGGGTGTACTTGTAACAACATAAATTTTCAAAACAAAATTTTCATTTTCAAAACCATCATTTTTCACAAAATAACATCAACATATTGTTTCAAATGTATTTATCACAAGAGATCTCCCCAAAATCAAAACATAAACTCCACAAGTGTGTACGGATCATGACGGCGCCTTCCCGCGCTCATTACTAGTACCTGAAACACATCACACAACAACTGTAAGCATAAATGCTTAGTGAGTTCCCCAAAATACTACATACAAGACATACGCCACTCAAGGCTAAAATACGACCCTCCGGTCGATGTGTCTCAGCGGGACCCTCTAGTCCCGTAGCTCGTTGGACCCTCTGGTCCGGTCATAACTCGTTGGGCCCTCCGGCCCGGTCTGTATCGTTGGACCCTTCGGTCCGGTCTATAACAACATACAACATACACATAGCACATAGCACATAATCTCATACATAACACATAAGACCCTATGGTCTACACAATATACCACTCTAGGTAAGTATAGTGAGAAGACTCACCTCGATGTCTCGGTAAATATCTGTCTCGGAATAAATGTGATCTAGCCTCCGCCTAATCACACAAAGTAATACACTCATAAATACAACTGCACTCAACCCTAAAGGTCAACAAGGTCAACAGTCAACTTTGACCGGACTCGGCGAGTGCACTAGGGCGACTCGGCGAGTCTATATGTGTCCACTGACTCTCTTGGATCCTCTCTTGACACGCCGAGTACTTCTCTGACTCGACAAGTTCCACCTGGCATGAATCGCGGGACCACCACGACTAAACTCGCCGAGTCTCAAGAATAACTCGGCGAGTTCTGGCTTCACTCAGTCCCCCTGACTCTCCCTGACTCATTGAGTCGACCCCTCAACTTGACAAGACCACTTACTGAGTGGTTACGGGCAATCTTCATGCTAGTCGCCGAGTCTGTTCTTCAGACTCGGCGAGTTCATGCCATGCATAAACTCAAACTCACTTCTGAGGTGAGATATGTTCCATACAATCATAGATATGGCTTCCCCAAGCATGATAATCACGTAAAGTCCAAACCTTGGTGCTGAGACAACAACTATTTGCTCCTATATGATGTTTTAGCCCCATATCTCATAACCCTTGGTCAAAACTCCCATGAATCCTCATAAAGCTTAAGGAAAAAAGCTTCTGTGGACCTCTATGGATCCCATTTCAAGCCTCATTACAAATAGGGACGAAATGGACATCAAATCTAACCAACAAAGGGGTCAAGAAACCCTAAACCCCCATGTTCATCATAATAATAGAAAAGGGAGCCAAAATATACCTCCAAAATGATGCTCTGAGCTCCAAATTCGAAGGATGTCCACCTCCCTTGCCTCCTCTTGGCTAGAAACTCCTTTGCCTTGCCAAACGAAGCTTCAAAGGTTAACAATGGCCTCTTCTCTCTCCCAAAATGCTCAAAATTTGTTTAGGGTTTCTCTCTGGGGTTGGTGGCCGCAAATGACGGCCATAAGCCCCTTTAAATAGGTCTCAAACCCTGGAAATTAGGGTTTCAATAAACAGCGTGGACTCGCCGAGTCCACTTTTGGACTCGCCGAGTCCAGACGTGAACCCGCGTGCAAAACCGCGATCCTACTCGGCGAGTTTAGACTACAAATCGCCGAGTCTCCTCACATCATTCAAAAACTAAAAGAATAAAAATAATACCTGGGAATCCAGGTGTTACAATTCTCCCCCACTAGAATCAGACTTCGCCGTCGAAGTCTTACTCTGCAAATAACTCCGGATGCTGCTCACGCATCTCACGCTCCAGCTCCCAAGTTAACTATGACCCTTTCCGATGCAGCCACTGGACCTGCACCAGTGGCACCTCTTTATTCCTCAGGACCTTGATCTTCCGATCTCTGATCGCCACTGGTCTCTCAGCGTAGTTCAGGCTCGCATCCACCTGAATATCTTCTAGTGGCGCTATTGCCGACTCGTCGGCTACGCACTTTTTGCAACTGCGACACGTGGAAAGTGTCGTGAATCTGACCCAACTCTGCTGGCAACTCCAAACGATAGGCTACCCTGCCTACCCTCGCGACCACCCTGAAAGGACCAATATATCGGGGCCCCAACTTTCCCCTGTTCCTGAATCGAATCACTCCTTTCCAAGGAGAGACCTTCAGGAGCACAAAGTCGCCGACCTGAAACTCAAGCTCGGACCGGCGTCTGTCCGCATAACTTTTCTGACGACTCTGAGCGGTTAACAACCTCTGTCTGACCTGATGGATCTGTTCTATCGTCTGAAGCACGATCTCGGTACTACCCATCACGCGCTGCCCTACTTCTCCCCATCAGATTGGGGTCCGACACCTCCTCCCATACAACAGCTCAAAGGGCGGCATGCCAATGCTCGAATGATGGCTGTTGTTGTAGGAGAACTCCGCCAAGGGAAAAAATGTGTCCCAACTTCCGCCGAAATCTAACACACATGCTCGGAGCATGTCCTCGAGCGTCTGAATCGTCCGCTCACTTTGCCCGTCGGTCTGGGGGTGGTACGCAGTACAAAAATGCAGTTTCGTTCCCAATTCCTCATGAAACTTCTTCCAGAATCTGGAAGTGAAATGTACATCTCGATCTGAAACAATCGAAATCGGCACTCCATGCCATGATACCACCTCTCTCACGTACATCTCCGCCAACTTCTCCGCGGATGAGCTCTCACTGATGGACAAGAAATGAGCACTCTTTGTCAACCTATCCATAATCACCCAAATTGCATCGACACCCCTCGCGGTTCTTGGCAATTTGGTGATGAAGTCCATGGTAAACTGTTCCCATTTCCACTCGGGAATCTCTAATGGCTGCAACTTACCATGTGGGCGCTGATGCTCGACCTTAACCCTGCGACAGGTCAAGCATCTCTCTACAAACCATGAGACATCCCTCTTCATACAGGGCCACCAATAATCCTTTTTTAGGTCCTAAAACATCTTAGTGGCCCAGGGATGGATTGAGAATTTCGATCGATGAGCCTCCTCCATCAAAATGGTACGCATCCCACCCACGGACGGTACCCAAATCCGACCCTAAAATGTCATAAGCCCCCAACTATCGATAACGAACTCCGATACCAGCCCGACAACTCGTTCCCTCTTCTGGCTCTCAGGCTGCACAGCGTCAGCCTGGGCCCCTCGAATAGCATCCAAAACCGGGGTCATCACTGTCAATCTCAAACATACATCTCGCAATGGGGTGCTCTCCGCCCTACGGCTCAGTGCATCGGCTACAACGTTAGACTTGCCCGGGTGGTACAGAATCTCACAATCATAATCCTTAACCACGTCCAACCATCTCCTCTGTTGCATATTCAGGCTGGGCTGATCCATCAAATACTTCAAGCTCTTGTGGTCCGTGTATATCATACATCGAACCCCGTACAGGTAGTGTCGCCAGATCTTGAGAGCGAACACTACCGCCCCCAGCTCCAAATCATGCGTGGGATATCTCGACTCGTGAGGCTTAAGCTGCCTCGATGCATATGCTATCACATGCCCTCTCTGTATAAGCACCGCTCCCAATCTGGATATCGATGCGTCACAATAAACCACAAAATCCTCCATGCCTTCCGGAAGGGCTAACACTGGGGCTTCGCATAACTTCCTGCGAAGTGTCTCGAACGAGGTCTGCTGCTCCGGACCCCAAGAAAACGCAACACCCTTCAGGGTCAACTTGGTGAGGGGCACATCGATCTTGGAGAAATCCTTAATAAATCTCCGATAATAGCCGGCCAATCCCAGAAAACTCCTGATCTCGGTGGGTGATCTCGACACCTCCCACCTTATAACCGCCTCAACCTTGGCCGGGTCGACTAAAATCCCCTTCTGGTTAACGAGATGCCCCAAAAACTGGACCTCTCGTAACCAGAACTCACATTTGGAGAACTTGGCATAAAGCCTTTCCGATCTCAAAACTCCGAGGATGTCCCTCAAATGCTCCTCATGCTGCTCTCTGGATCTCGAATACACCAGAATGTTGTCGATGAACACGATCACCGAGCGATCCAACATTGGTCTACACACCCTGTTCATGAGATCCATGAATACCGCTGGTGCGTTGGTAAGTCCGAAAGGCATCACCACGAATTCGTAATGCCCATAACGAGTCTGGAAGGCTATCTTCTGTACGTCCTCCTCCCGCACCCTCACCTAATGATACCCAGATCTCAAATCGATCTTGGAGAACCAAGATGCTCCCTACAGCTGATCAAACAAATCATCGATCCTTGGCAACGGGTAACGATTCTTGACCGTTAGCTTATTTAGCTCACAATAATCGATGCACATCCGGAGTGAGCCATCCTTCTTCTTGACAAAAAGGATAGGCGCTCCCCAAGGCAAACTGCTCGGCCTGATAAACCCCTTCCCCAGCAGTTCTTGAAGTTGTGAGGACAACTCCTACATCTCCGGAGGCGCAAGGCGATACGGCGCCTTAGTGATAGGCGCAGCTCCTGGAACCAACTCAATACCAAACTCTACCTGCCTCTCCGGAGGCACACCCGGCAAGTCCTCTGGAAACACATCCAGAAACTCACGCACTATCGGAACCTCATCAACTGACCTCGGTCTCTCAATGTTAGCTCTCGCATCCATCACATATGCCACAAAACCCCTACAGCCCTGCTGTAGACTCTGTCTCGTTCCGGCGACCGAACAAAATGCTGACCCTGAACGCGTACCCTCACCATACACCGAAAGAAATTCCCCACTAGGGTCTCGAATCGACACCAACTGACGCTTGCAGTCTATCACAGCTCCATAACGGCTCAGCCAATCCATACCCACTATCACACACACGTCCCCCAACGCGATCGAGACTAGATCTATCGGAAACTCCACACCGAAGATCTCAAGGACACATCCTCTAATCTCATCCGAAGCATACACAGCTCGCTCATCAGCTATGGAAACTTGCAGAGGCCGATCCAATGCCTCTCGACAGGTACTAATATGCTGACTAAGTGCTATGGAAACAAACGACCGACTCGCACCCGAGTCAAATAACACCAATGCAGGTACATAATTCACAAGAAAAGTACCTACGCATATGATCATATAAGCATAAAACCTCAACTCAAATAAAAGATGAAAAGAAAATACATACCAGCCACAACATCAGGCGCTGCACGGACCTCCTCCGCGGTCAACTGAAACGCTCTCCCACGAGCCCTCGGGGCCTCAACCTTCACCGGCCGAGTCTCGGTAACCCTAGCAGCAGGCGTAGATCCCTGCGCTGATCCCTGTAGAAGCTGCGGGCACTCGGCCTTCCGATGGCCGGTCTGGTTGCAATGAAAGCAAACCGAGAATCCCTTGGGGCATTCCCTCGCGATATGCCCCTCCTTCCCACACTTGTAACATACTCCAGCCCTGCAAGAACCCTCATGACTCTTACCACACTTCCCACAAGTGCGGCCCCTCGCGCCCCCAGATCTCGAATCAGCGGGTCTAGCCCGCTTGGCTGCCGGCTGAGACTGGGCCGGCCGCCGATCCATCCTCTGAGACTCGGCCTCCTCCCTGGCCTGAGTCTCCATCTTGATCTCCCTCTTCCGGGCATTTGCCTGGAGCTCAACAAATGTTCGGTAAGTCGAGTTCGCCACGATGACAGTCATTGAATCTCCAGCTCGATCTCCCTCTTCCGTCGACACCTGCTCAGGGCAAAACATCGCCTTCTCATGGAACTTCCTGGTGATGACAATCACTGAATCAGTACCCTGCTTGAGGGTCAAGATCTCCTAGATCAACCGTTCCCTCTCTACCGGGGGAACATACTCCTCTCGGAACATAGCGGTGAACCTCTCCCAGGTCACCTTAGAAATCTCAGCCAAAGTAAAGTTCGCCGTCACGAACTTCCACCAATCCTTCGCTCCCAGGCGGAGCTGGTTCAAGGCGAACCAAACCCTCAAGTGCTCTGGACAAGAGCACGTATAGAAACATCCCTCGATGTCAGAGATCCACCTCATAGCGGCAATCGGGTCCTGCGTCCCGTCGAACTCTGGTGGCATCGTGTTGCGGAACTTCCGGAACAACAACGAGTCACCTCCCTGAGGTCTGGCAGCAGCAACAATAGCAGTAGCTGCAGCTGCAGCAGCCTCAGTGAACGCGGCGTACCGCTCATCAAAAGCCTCAATCAACGTGGTCTTGATGTCTCCAAACATCTCAGGAATCTCATCCCGGATGGCAGCAGCCACCTCCTCATGAATCTTCCGACGGATCTCCTCGTCGCTGACACCACTGGTCTCAGGTGTGTGTCAAGTCCCAACCATGATGTCTCTGAAATACAACAAAAATTATCAGAGATTTGATCGAACATGCACACACTCGATGACGCAACCCTACTTGTCCTCCGTCGTCTAAAAGATTCTTACTTGAAATGCCCACTAATCCGGTGTCTTCAGTAGTACGGACCCAATACTACTGACCACACCGCACCAGCATTCACTTCAAGTCCTCCTCCTTGGATCTTGGATTACAAGTACTCTATTCTCATGAGCTCCTAACTGCTATCACTCGCTCTCAAAGCATCTCAGCAGTAGAAAACTCCTAGGCTAAGGCATCACAAATCAGGTCACTCTAGTCCTAATATGTATACTTAGCCTACTCTAGCATGCATAATATAACATATCTCATAACACATAAAGTAAGGGTACTTTTGGGGAATTCGTCGCTCGGGCGCTGGCTGATCGTACACATGGCTCTGCTCTATTTGTCTCAAAACTCTGTTACTCTTTCCAAAAATTTTATTTTATTATAAAAATTCTCCTCAATTCCTCAGTTTGAGTTCAGATACGCCCGAAGATGCATCCGAATCCCTCAAACCAAGGCTCTGATACCAACTTGTAACAACGTAAATTTTCAAAACAAATTTTTCATTATCAAAACCATCATTTTTCACAAAATAACATCAACATATTGTTTCAAATGTATTTATCACAAGACATCTCCCCAGAATCAAAACATAAACTCCACAAGTGTGTACGGATCATGCCGGCGCCTTCCCGCGCTCATCACTGGTACCTGTAACACATCACACAACAACTGTAAGCATAAATGCTTAGTGAGTTCCCCAAAATGCCACATACAAGACATACGCCACTCAAGGCTATAATACGACCCTCCGGTCGATCTGTCTCAGCGGTACCCTCCAGTCCCGTAGCTCGTTGGAACCTCTGGTCCGGTCATAGCTCGTTGGGCCCTCCGGCCCGGTCTGTATCGTTGGAACCTTCGGTCCGGTCTATAACAACATACAACATACACATAGTACATAACACATAATCCCATACATAACACATAGGACCCTCTGGTCTACACAATATACCATTCTAGGTAAGTATAGTGAGAAGACTCACCTCGATGTCTCGGTAAATATCTGTCTCGGAATAAATGTGATCTAGCCTCCGCCTAATCACACAAAGTAATACACTCATAAATACAACTGCACTCAACCCTAAAGGTCAACAAGGTCAACGATCAACTTTGACCGGACTCGGCGAGTGCACTAGGGTGACTCGGCGAGTCTATATGTGTCCACTGACTCTCTTGGATCCTCTCTTGACACGCCGAGTACTTCTCTGACTCGACGAGTTCCACCTGGCATGAATCGCGGGACCACCACGAGTCAACTCGCCGAGTCTCAGGAACAACTCGACGAGTTCCAGCTTCACTCAGTCCCCTTGACTCTCCCTGACTCACTGAGTCGACCCCTCAACTCGACAAGACAACTCACTGAGTGGTTACGGGCAATCTTCATGCTACTTGCCGAGTCTGTTCTTCAGACTCGGTGAGTTCATGCCATGCATAAACTCAAATTCACTTCTGAGATCAGATCTGTTCCATACAATCATAGATCTGGCTTCCCCAAGCATGATAATCACGTAAAGTCCAAACCTTGGTGCTCAAACAACAACTATTTGCTCCTATATGATATTTTAGCCCCATATCTCATAACCTTGGTCAAAACTCCCATGAATCCTCATAAAGCTTAAGGAATAAAGCTTCTTTGGACCTCTATGGATCCCATTTCAAGCCTCATCACAAATAGGACGAAATGGACATCAAATCTAACCAACAAAGGGGTCAAGAAACCCTAAACCCCCATGTTCATCAAAATAACAGAAAAAGGGAGCCAAAATATACCTCCAAAATGATGCTCTGAGCTCCAAATTCAAAGGATGTCCACCTCCCTTGCCTCCTCTTGGCTAGAAACTCCTTTGCCTTGCCAAACAAAGCTTCAAAGGTTAACAATGGCCTCCTCTCTCTCCCAAAACGCTCAAAATCTATTTTGGGTATCTCTCTGGGGTTGGTGGCCGCAAATGACGGCCATAAGCCCCTTTAAATAGGTCTCAAACCCTGGAAATTTGGGTTTCAATAAACAGCATGGACTCGCCGAGTGCAGACACAAATCCGCGTGCAAAACTGCGATCCTACTCGGCGAGTTTAGAATCCAACTCGCCGAGTCTCCTCACATCATTCAAAAACTAAAAGAATAAAAATAATACCTGGGAATCCGGGTGTTACAGTACTCCCCGTGATGCACTGCGTACTAGGTCAAAACCCTTGATTTCTGGTCAAGGCAGCGTATGCCTGTTTCTGGTCAAGGCAGTGTGTATGTTTTTACCCAAAAATACCTCAAATACAAATACATAAACTCATGTATTTTGTACCCTTTTTTAAACAACTTGTTTTACATAAAATCGAGCTTTAAATGAACTTTTTGTTACTTATCCAATGCCAGATTGAACTTTGAACAAATATCGACCAGTCGTTCCAAGAGTCCCAATATCGATTAGTCGTTCAAAGAGTCCTAATACAGACCAGTCGCTCCAGTCCCAATATCGACCAGTCCTTCCAAGATAACAAATATCGACCAGTCGTTCAATGAGTCCAGTTCAGTCAATTTATTGACGAACCTACTTGATATATATTTATATACTTATATATATATATATATATATATATATATATATATATATATATATATATGTTATTATAGCTTTCTGTCATTTAAATATAGTCATTTATATTATTTATAGCTTTGTGTCATTTAAATACATTCATTTATATTATTATAGCTTTCAGTCATTTATAGCTTTCATATTTATACTTATTCTGCATTTATTATTCGTATATATATATCTACATCTTATATCTTTAACTTATATATCTGTCACACTATAACTGGTAACCGAGCCTGTTGTTGTGGTGATCAGATTTTTATATTTCCAACAATCGGTATCTGAGCTGATATAAAAGGAATAATATCCAACAATTGGTATTAGATCTTATGTGATTTACCTTGAAATTTATGTCAAAAAACTTTTGGTTATAGCGTTTATAAACCTTCCATAAGCTTTTCTTTAAATATTTCATTTTAATATCACTTGATCAAAATCCTTTCAAAAAAATTTTTCAAAAAATGTCTTTGGCAAATTACTCCAACATGAACTCTGTCTCCATTGCAAATAGCTTAGGATCTAGCTCACGGGCACCCATACTTATTCCTGAAGAGTATAATTCGTGGGTTGGCCGTATGAATCTTCGTCTTAACGCTATAAATGAAGATATCTGGAAGTGTGTAGAAGGTACATATATTACTCTAGAAAATATGGCTACTCTTGCTACAAATCAAGCCACTCAAAACGATATCATAAGAAAGTTGGAACTCCATGCCAAAAAGGAACTTGTTTCTGGAATACCTCACGGTATTCTAAGTCATATGGATGACATTATGCTGCTAACTGCAAATCAAATTTGGGAAAATTTGAAAAATCGTTTTTGTGGTAATAAAAAAATTATCGGAAACAAAAGAACATCTGTTTTGAATGAATTCGATAATTTCAAAATGCTTTCATCAGAAACCATCCATGATGCTCACGATAGGTTCAATCTATTATGGTCAAAATGAACAATTTGGGTATCAAAAAGACACAACATGAGATAAACCTCAAGTTTTTAAACAATCTTTTCGAAAGCTGGAAAATGGTTAAACTCATTATTCAGGGAAATCCAGCTATTCATACAAAAACTTTGTACAATTTGTATGTAGAACTTCAATCGTATGAATCCTCGATTGACCTACCAACCACTACAACTTTTGAAGGACCACTTGCTCTTGTGTCCACAACTTCACAAAACCAAATACCTTTCAATGATAAAAACTTTAATCATTTTAATCAGGCTACATCTTTTCAAAACCAAACCTTACAGTCTGATTCGAATGATGAAGTAGATTATCAACAACTATGTGCATTGGTTGCAAACACAAATCTTCAGAGATTTCTCCCAAATCATGGTCAATCAAATCTTAGACCAAACTTTCAAAACAGACCATCCTTTGGAGAAAATAATTTAGGGTTTCAACCAAGACCATGTTTTGGACAAAACAACTTAGGTTTTCAACCTAGACCTTACTTTGGACAAAATTCTCAAAGACCTTCCTTCCAAAATAACTCAAACCAAGGTTTTCAAAATCAGGGATTTCAAAATGATCCCAACTTAGGTCATAATCACAATCCAAACAACAGTTTTCAAAATCAAAATAGAGGTTTCCAAAATCAAGGTTACAACAATCAAAACAATGGCTTTCAAAACAACCAAAATTTTGGATTCCAACAAAACCATTCTCAGCCTTTCCAACAAACCCAAACTCAAGCACCTGAAAGACTTCCAGTTAAGATTCAAAAGGATGAAAGTGATGAAGAAGTGATCATTTGTCACAACTGCAAAGGAACACATCACTATGCCAGGGAATGCCGAGCCAAAAACAAAACCAAAATCAAAGACTCAGCATACTATGCTCAAAGATCCGATGAACTGAAGAAACTGGAAAACCAAGAAAAACAAAGAGCATTGATGGCAATCCATGAACCAAACGTGGAATACTGGCCAACTTCTGATGATGAAGCTGACAATGAACCAACGCAATCAAACTTCTGCTTCGTAGCTGGTGTTGACATACCTTTAAGAGCTCCCAATGTCATAGAATAGGTATGGTCTATGATCTCTGAACTTGGTTTTTCCAAAACAATTTTTGAGTCCCACATAACCACGATTGAGAAAAAGTCTTGAAGCTGATCACAAAACATATCATGACACAATGGTCAATTATGATATTTGCAAATCTGAGTTACAAACCTTGCAACTCAAATTTGGAGAATCAACAAGAACAAAAAGCAAATTGGAAAGAGACGTTGAAAGAAAATCAGAAGATTATAATCACGTCTTGGAACAATTAAATCAGACCCTAATTCAGAAAAGGGATTTGGAAGTAAAAAATCAATCATTCATTTCTTTTGAAATAAAAGATGTTTTAGAAATGGAAATCCTTCGGTTGAAACAAGACTTTCAAGAATCAACCGACGAATACAATGTTTTAAATGAAAAACTAACTGATTCTTTAAACAAATCAATTCTCTTAAAACTGAGAATAAAAGACTGATATGGAATATGGATTCTATCAAAGTTGCTAGAAAACTAAGTGATGATATTTTCACCAAGGCAAACACCTTAGGAACTGGAAAAATTGATACGAATTACAGACCACGAATTGGAAGAGAATCCTTTGAAATTGAACAAGCAAAACAGAAAAACATGACGAATTGTGAAAACTCCGAATCAATTCTACCAGATCTTTTCACATCTGTTAATGAGGAAGATTCAGATGACGAAACAGTTATCAACTGTAGCCCAGATGATGCTGCTTTCACTATTTCCAAAAAGTCTTTCAAAAGAGTTGTAAATTCTGAAACCGACTCTGCTAGTTCTTTAACTCACCAAATCAAACATACCGACGGAACCACTAAACATAAAAACCTTTTGAATGGACAAAATTCCTCTTAGGAGGATGGTAGTACTTCTGTACCAACTGCTTTTCCTACAATGAGTTCATCAATTGTTGGAAAAACTAGTCTGGGACAAAAATACTCCAAGAAACAACAAACAAGCAAAAAATCCATTCAAGTCACCAAAACCCCACTTATCAGGTGTAACATTTTTGAAAACCAACCAAAGAAACCAGTTCAACCCTCCGTCATACCTCATAATCAGGTTTCCAAACAAAAACCAAGATCTTTTCGAAAACCTTTTGAAAACCTATTTCAAGATATCACTTTTCATCATTCAAGGAACTTTCAAAAACCGTCACATCAGAAAGTTTCAATCCATCATCATCAAAAAGCTTTTCAAAACTGCCCATCACATCCCAGATATGAAGAAAACTTTTCAAACAAACCTTCACATCTAGGATATCTTTCACCAAATCATAGATCTTATCAACCCACATATTTTCAAAAACAAATCACATTTTGGGTAAACTTGATAAATCAAATCAAACCTCAACCATTCCATCCTTATAAACCAAACTCTTACAACAAAGCGAACTAGAAATTCATTAAGCAAAGAACCCAAAATAACAACTGAAAATCAGGACCTATTCAGATTTGGGTACCTAAACTTTCTGTCTGATTGCAGGTACTTAATGTTGGAGAACCCAAGGATGATACATGGTATATTGATAGTGGCTGCTACAAGCATATGACAGGAAACCAGAACTACTTACATGACTTCAAACCTATACAAACCAATCAAGATGTTACCTTCGGCAACAACATGACAGCAAAAATTAAGGGTTATGGAAACATAACAAATGGTAATTTCACCATAAAGAAAGTTGCCTTTGTCGATGACCTGAAACACAACCTCATCAGTGTTTCTCAACTGTGTGATAACAATCTTGAAGTTCTATTCACCAAACAACGAAGCTTGATCATGGACGCCAAAACCAAAGATGTTATAGTTGATTCTGACCGTGCCGGAAATATGTATCCAGTTGATATGGATCTTATCTATGGTAAACCCGATATATGTCTGCTATCTAAAGCCCCATCAGATATTAGTTGGTTATGGCACCGCCGCCTTTCCCATCTAAACTTTGGGTACATCAACAAACTGATCGGCGATGATCTTGTTCGAGGGCTACCACTTCTAAAGCTTGATAATGAAACTCTTTGTGTTGCATATGAAAAAATAAAACTTTCCAAATCAACTCACAAAAGCATCTCAGAATCTAGTGTATCCGAGCCACTAGAATTGTTGCATATAGACCTTTGTGGCCCTACCAAAACCCAAACCATACAAGGGAAGAAGTACATTCTTGATGTCGTTGATGGTTTCTCGCGCTTTACTTGGGTCTTTTTCTTAAGACTAAAATCAGAAGCACCTGAAGAGATGATCAACTTCATTAAACAAATCGAACTCAAGCTCAAACGACCAGTTCGAAGAATCCAAAGTGATAATGGTTTAGAGTTCAAAAACAAGACTCTAGATTCATTTCTCAAAGACAAAGGAATTGAACATAACTTCTTAGCCCCATACACTCTACAACAGAACGGTGTTGTCGAAAGAAGGAACCGAACTTTATGTGAAGCTGCAAGATCAATGCTTATCTTTGCTGATCTGCCATAATACTTCTGGGCAGAAGCAATAGCCACAGCTTGCTACACTCAAAATCGTTCCTTAATCCATAAACATCTTCATAATACACCATATGAAGTGATTAACAACCGAAAACCAAACATCAAAATTTTCCATATTTTTGGTTGTCGATGCTTCGTAAAGAACAATAAAGATCACCTTTCAAAATTTGAATCAAGGTCGGACGAAGGAATTTTCCTTGGTTACTCGTTTTCTTCAGCTACTTATCGAGTACCGAACAAACGTACTAGAGTAATTGAAGAAAGTACCGATGTTCATTTTGATGAATTTATATCAGGAAATTGGATCGTGAACATTTTGGTTCTAAAATGATTGAAAATATTTTTCAAAATCCAATTCAACAAACAGCTTCTCCTGACATAGACATTGAAATCGATCTTGATTTACTTTTTGAGCAACCAAAAACCGCTTACAATTCTAAACTTCTAACTACTTCAATTGACCCTACAGGAAGACCCAGTGAAGTTATTCCACAAACAAACCAAAATGATGCAGATCAATTCGAAGGGGAACCACCAACACATACTTCCTCTTTGGAACAAACACCAAATCCTCCTTTGAACACCCCATCCGCAAATAGCTAAAACAATCCCGATGCATCATTTATGGGGGAACCTTCAAACCTATTCCAAGATGAAACACCCGGAGAAGAACAAAGGATACTGAAACTCCATTTATCATAGCGGAAGAGAATCGCTTAATAAAGTGGACCAGAAATCATCCGACAGACCAAATCATTGGAGATCCCAACTTAGGCATTCAGACTAGAGCCGCATCCACAAATGAATGTTTATTTGGAGCCTTCTTATCCATGACTAAACCCAAAACCATACATTATGCTATAAAAGATCCAGACTGGGTAAAACCTATGCAAGAAGAGCTAGTAGAATTTGAAGGAAACGACGTATGGAATCTTGTTCCTACCCCACCCGATGTTTCTGTTATAGGTTCAAGATAGGTATACAGAAATAAGACTAATGATCATGGAGTCATTTGTCGAAACAAGGCATGTCTTGTAGTCAAAGGATATTCACAACAAAAAGGAATCGACTATGATGAAACATATGCTCCAGTTGCCAGAATTGAAGCAATTCGCATCTTTCTTGCATATGCTGCACATAAGAACTTCAAAGTATTCCAAATGGACGTTAAATGTGCATTCCTACATGGAGAGATAGATCGTGAAGTATACATCCAAAAACCACCAGGTTTCGAAGATCCCAAATTTCCAGATCACAACTTTAAATTGCAGAAAGCTGTCTATGGCTTGAAACAAGCACTCCGAGCTTGGTATGCCATGTTGTCAACCTTTATCGAAGAATCAGGTTTTAAAAGAGGTTCAATAGATCAAACCCTCTTTCGTAAAATCTTTAATAAACATCTGTTAATCGTACAAATATATGTTGATGACATTATTTTCGGTTCTAATGATGAATCTTTAAGTGTTAAGTTTGCAGATCTAATGAAGAGCAAATTCGAAATGAGCATGATTGGGGAGATGACTACTGTTCTCGGACTTCAAATCAAACAGTCAACTGATGGCATTTTCATAAACCAAGAGAATTATGTCAAAAACCTACTCACTCGCCTTTCAATGGACAAACCCAATACCACAAAACCCCAATGGATTTTGGATACAAAATCGATGCAGACTTAAATGGCAAACTCGTTGACCAGAAAAGATATTGTGGAATGATTGGATCACTCTTATACCTCATTGCCAGCAAACCTGACATCATGTTTTCTACATGTGTCTGTGCCAGATACCAAGCAAATCCTATGGAATCCCATGTAGATGCTGTGAAACGCATCTTTAAATACCTTAAAGGCACTCCCAAACTAGGCCTTTGGTATCCAGCTAAATCCGGTTTTCAACTAAACGCTTTCACTGACTCAGACTACGGAGGATGCAAGCTAGATAGCAAGAGTACATCTGGTAGCTGTCAATTCCTAGGAGGTAGACTAGTGAGTTGGACTTCAAAGAAACAGACTTGTGTATCCACATCAATAGTAAAAGTTGAATATGTCGCTGCCGCCAGCTGTTGTTCACAAGCCATATGGATGCAAACTCAACTGCGTGACTATGGCTTCAAAATCTCACAAATTCCCATATTTTGTGACTCAACCAGTGCAATTGCCATTTCTCACAATCCCGTTCACCATTCCATGACAAACCACATCGACATTCGATATCACTTTATCAAAGACAACATTCAAAAGGGTCATATCGAACTACACTTCATCAACTCCGAAGATCAAATTGCCGAGGTCTTCACTAAGGTTCTCGATGAAACAAAGTTTCAATACTTCCTAGGCTGTCTAGGAATGTTAAATCCAGATAACATCCATCCTTAAACTTCTACTTTTTGTTTGTATAAAAGTGTGTTTACTTTCATTCAAAAAGAAAATTCAAAAACAATTGGAAATTGATAACCAATATTTCCAAGAACATTCAGATAAACAAATCTTCAAAAAGATAATAAAAGACTTACCATAATAAGCTTTTATAGAACCTTGTGATTAATCGTCTCTTGACTTAATTTTCAGATGGTTATGCTCGATGAAGATTTTAAGTCATATTGATTCTCAATTGGAGTGAAGGTTCAAATCTCCTACTTTTCATAATGTATATAACTTTATTTCCTTCAATTTTATTTCATTATTGACAATTTTAAACAATCAAGGGACATAAGGTTAGGAGGTTCAGATGAAACAAAAAACCCATGTGAGAATTTGTGCCTCGTCAATCTATATCACTGTAGAATTCATTTCTTTTGAGCTTAGGTGTGTAACTATTGCTTATAAGGTATATCCGATTATACCTTGTCACGGTCTCATTTTTGCTTAGATATCCAAATGACCAGGGATGATACATTCATTTCGTACATACTTGACAAACTGTCTTTTATGCCACCAATCCGTACCTAGATATAAGCCAACCAAAAATGAAGTCTTACGATCCCGTGATCCATCAACAAGAGAAGACGAAACAAAAAGGATTTCAACAATCACTTATCAAAGAAAAACAAAGATCTATCCACATCCAATCGTCAAAGACGAATCAACAAGAAAGCCAAATCATCCACCTATGAAATACCAAAGAAAACAGAAATACTCTACATTTGGTATTTTCAAACAAACTTTCAACCAAATGGTTATTTCAAAGCAAACATCAAAAAAATCCTGTGATCTGGTTTTAACCATTTTTCACAAAAAAGGATATCTTAATCCCTCAAGACAGATAATCTCAAAAATCCAAATATTCTCAAAATGTAGCAAATTCTCGATGCTAAAAAAACATCTGTTTACAAAATCGATATTGATCAACAAAAAGGATACCATCAAGGAAGAAGCTGCAACAACAATGGATTTCCTGGGATACTGTAGCCTTCATCAATGAAGTATCTTAGTTGCAAACTGCACTATGAAAATTGCTAAACCCCTCTACATGTATTTCCTGACGGAGAGAGAGTGAACGTTAATGACATGAATGAAGAAACTCGCTGAGTAATGCCGAAACCAGTCATAGGTGATTGATTATCTAATAATGAGACTAAGTGACCTTTCAGGAAAAGCATAGCTGAACACCTCCAATATGAGTGTGAGTCGTCAGAGAGAGATATCACTCATTTTTTTAGTGATCATTAACTTGATCTACTGCCAGAACAACCAAACACCCAAGTGAACTGTGAGCTATACCAATGAGCCTTCATCTGAATCGACCTGTTAGACCACTTGTCGTCATTAATAATGCTATAAAATCTTAGGAAATTTCTTTAGATACATATATGGCTACCCTTTGATAACCGAACCCGAGACTTTGATTCGGAAACAAATTTATGAAAATCTTTTACATAAGATAGATTAAACCAAGTCACAACCTTTCAAATCAATTACTATGGTTTTATATATATCTTATCAATTGACAAATCTTTTATCTCAAATCTTAAAAAGTTAAACTGTCAATGTGATTATATCATACCTGTCCTTATTTCAGCAATGATCACATAGGGGGAAATTGTTGAAAAATGTTTTTGTATGTGACCATCACTGAAATAAGACGAACTATTTTTGTATTATCTAACAAATATTATCAGTTATTTCAGGTTGCATGAATACGTGATCAAAACGGAAAATACAAAAACACACGAATGACAAAAACACATATGTGTGACTAAACAGTTTCAACAATATATATATATATATGTGTGTGTGTGTGTGTATTATATATATATGTATTATATATATATATGTATATATATATATATATATATATGTATGTATGTATTATATATGTATATATGTATTATATATGTTGGTGTTGAATAGTCAAACAAAGAAGAAGTCAACAAAAGTCAAAGATGAGAAGCTAAACCCATCCCACATTTTTTTGCCTCCTAGACCTCTACTTCAACTTGCATGATCAACCCTTCCTTTCAAATTACACTTAAGTGCTACTAGATATTTGTTTCACAATGTATATATACATGTGTATGTAGTGTGTGTAAGTGTTGGTGATAATAGAATATGTTATAGTGAGTTTTCCTTTGTAAAACCACACCCTCTCAATCTTCATCCCTGGAGAAAGTGAAGAACACAAAGATCAAACAACAATGAAGTGAAGAACACCAAGATCATCAACAAGCTAAAATGAAGAACACCATCAACCAACTTCATCTTCTTCATTGAAACTCAATGTTCTTCATCTTCATCACCTTTTTTCATCACATCATACACCACCAAACACTTCCCTTACATCAAAACACCAAAACACAACCATGAAACACCCTAAAACCTTCTGCATCAAGATCAACAACAAAACCCATCACTATTCATCATCATCTTCATAGAAATTTCATCACCATCACCACCTTATATCATCCTCCTTCCAACCTCTAAACAACCTTGAAAACAAACTCAAAACACCATAACACCATTACCTTAGCCAAAACATCACAAACAAAACTTACCTTTAAATCACAAAAATCCCGAAATTGACAGCTGCGTGAACATGGCCCGTGTTAAACATGCCTTATATCAGACACGGCCCGTGTACCCTTCTGTTTGCCTTTGGTACATCAACATGACCCGTGTTCATCCAAGCCTAAATCCAACACGGCCCGTGTTCAACATCATTATCAAGAAAACCCTTTAAAACCCTCCTAAACCTTCCTACACGATCCGTGTAACTTGTGCCTTATCTTACACAACCCATGTGCATGTTTTTACCCAAAATACCTCAAATACAAATACATAAACTCATGTATTTTGTACCCTTTTGTAAACAACTTATTTTACATAAAATCGAGCTTTAAATGAACTTTTTCTTACTTATCCAATGCCGGATTGATCTTTGAACAAATATCGACCAGTCGTTCCAAGAGTCCCAATATTGATTAGTCGTTCAACGAGTCCCAATATAGACCGGTCGCTCCAAGAGTCCCAATATCGACCAGTTCTTCCAAGAGAACAAATATCGACCAGTCGTTCCACGAGTCTAGTTCAGTCAATTTATTGATGAACCTACTTGATATATATTTATATACTTATATATTTTATTATAACTTTATGTCATTCAAATACAGTCATTTATATTATTTATAGCTTTGTGTCATTTAAATACAGTCATTTATATTATCATAGCTTTCAGTCATTTATAGCTTTCATATTTATACTTATTCCGCATTTATTATTCGTATATATATCTACATCTTATATCTTTAACTTATATATATATATATATATATATATATATATATATATATATATATATATATATATATATATATATATATATATATATATATATATATATATATATATATATATATATATATATATATGTCACACTATAACTGGTAACCGAGCCTGTTGTTGTGGTGATCAGATTTTTATATTTCCAACAATTGGTATCTGAGCTGATATAAAAGGAATAATATCCAACAAAATCTACGCATTCAATTTTTACGATATATATATATATATATATATATATATATATATATATATATATATATATATATATATATATATATATATATATATATATATATATATATATATATATATATATATATAATGATATGGGGGTTTTCAAAACGTTAAATGCGATAAAAACTATTTCAAAAAAATAACAAAAATGGAAAAATACGGAATCTAAAAAATAAAACGTTCCAATATTGGGATAAATCTCAAGTTCAATTAGTTGACTAATCATCATAATTTTGTTGTGCAATGGGTTTAATGGATACTAATTTGGCTATAGCAATCTAAGAAGCTTGAGATCACCTACACTTTTCTTAGTTGAGATCACCTACACTTTTCTTAGTTGATACAATGGTTATAGAAGCTCATAACACATTTTCTTAGTTAAAGTCACAATTTTCATGAAGCATGTAATTAATGAAAATTAACTAGCATTAAGATTTAAAAGTCACCAAATCCATGAGGAGTCAAAATGTTTCACTACCATATTGGAGAAACTATTTTCGTGATTGTGTGAAAGATAAGCAATCACAAGAACCATTTGTCACTTGTTAATTTGATGATCTATTACGTAATCAAGAAATTAACCAACTAATTAAACATTCACATATCTAAACTCATGATTAAAGACATATGAGCATAAATAGATGTTTTACTAGAAAATACTTTCATAGCATACCATCAAAACCGCACAAAGCTATTCCTAATCAATTAATTATTCCATAGATTCACCCAATATTGGAAATAAAAACTAACTACACAGAATAATAATAACAACAAAAATGATAGACATTACACCAATACCGATTACGAAACGAAGATGACAAAACTTCTTGAAATCGTCACTTCTTGTTGCTCCAAAAACTCCATCCATAATCCAAGTATTAATACAAAAATTAACCTAATCTAATTAAGAAGATGAATGACTCATTAGAAAATTATGATGGTAAATCATAATTGCAAATGTTCCAAAAATATAGAAATTACAAAAGAAAGGAGACACCTAGAGGCGCCGTCCCCCTTTTCTTCTGCGATGCATCCTAACTCAAATGCCCTACTGTTGCTTTTGATTGTTGCGCTTTTTTTCAACTCCACAAAGACAAATGGGGTAATACTCAAGTTAGATTGGGCTGCTGGAAAGAGTTTAGAATTGACTGATAAAGGTGCTCTATTGGGCTTGAAAGTATTAAGAAATGGGCTGCTATATGGCTGCCAAAATTTGATGCTGACAGCTTTGTGCATTGTTTCTCATCGTACCAAAAACACGACCAAAACATGTCCGAATCAGCTCATTTTTTTGAGATTGAAGATCAACGAGTTTTAACGACTCCTGTAAATTTTCAGCTCAATCGGACATCGTTTGCCCCTCCGTCTGATTGCTTGAAGAAAGCCGCACAAAGCTGTCAAAATCCGAAAAATTAATTTATATCGTTTTATTTTTCTTTTCGCTTCCGGATTTAGCTACGAGACTTCAATCGTGGTTGCAAGGAATTCAATGTGGCTTTAACAGTTCTCCAAAATACCATCTTGCTCGAACAAATCTACACAAAAAAACGTAAACGAGTAAAAATATTCAAAACAATAAATCAAATTATTTAATGCAAAAAGAATATTAAAAATGTTAAAACTAAAAGAAAATGATCGCTAAAATATATACAAAAAATCGAGTTATCAGATGGATATAGCCTGATCAACTATATCTATCCGTGAAGTGATTAGCATGTGCCTAGGAATGGTTGTGGTGTTGCAACAAGTCTAAAAACTTGCCAACTCTACTACAATGAAACATTAGAGCATAACATAAACTTACAATACTATTGGAGTATTTTGTTGTACTATAATTACTTATGTGAAAACTAAAAAGGTCTTTGCTAGTAGGTCAATAGTTGTTGAGTGGATGCACTAAGGTTATATGTGCCTAAGATGTCATTGACTTAGAATTTGTGATCTTCACTTCACTTCATGTTCCTTGTTTGGTTGTGGTCGTACTGTTGGATCACTTATTCGAAGGTGTATTCTATATTGGTTATATATAACTGGTGTGCACTACGCAAGCATTGAAATAACTGGTATGGATCATCCTATAATTATCTATAGTGATGCATCTATTATATGTCTCTTACACCCCTTTTCTCACTTAGATATCATGGCTGGATTCCATCTACCTGGCGACCAGTACTTTCCCGAGCAAGGGAACGATGGATGGCTTGATCTATGGTGTGTTAGATCAGGGATCACTCTCACTATTCTCACTATTTAATGCTTACTATTATATTCATCTTTGTAAACTTATAGTTGAAAGATGCCTCCTCGTAGATCAACAAGACATAATCCTATGATAACTCCAACTCAACAACCACCTCCTCCACAATACGATCCTGCAATTTTTTAAGCTGTGGTGACTGCGGCTATAACGGCAGCCTTAACTCAGATAAATGCTAGCTGTACTAGCGGAGGTGGAACAAGTGTTAACTTGACCCAAGGTGATAGTCATGGTCACCTTAGGGAGTGTTCATAAAAAGACTTCACCAACTGAAACCCAAAGCCTTTAATGGCAGCGGAGGAATTATCACTCTATCGTAATGGATAGAGAAAACGGAGTCTATCTTCAAAATTTGCTCCTGTCCAGAAGGAAGCAAAGTAAAATTTGTTGTCTACACCTTCTTGGATGGAGCCTTCACATGGTGGAATGGCCATGTCAATTCACTTACTCTCATAGTGGCTAATGCGATGGACTGGGAAACACTGAAGGACCTCATGACAGAGGAATACTGCCCGAGGGGTGAAGTTTAGAAACTTAAATAGGAACTCTGGAGCCTAACCATGAAAGGCTCCGACATAGTAACTAATGTGTGTGAAACGAACTAGTTTTAATCCTACTAACTTAGACACAAAATAAACACACGAAAGGCAGTGTACCTATCGATTAGTAATATAGTTCAAGCAAGTAGGGTATCGAACACAAGGAACGGTAAACAATTAAAATAAATGCTAATATTATCTAAATAAAACAAATAAAAAAAGGGTTTTCTCTAGTTTTTCAAGACTAGAAACTTAAATACTTTACTAACACACAAACTAAGCAACTAACAGCTAAGAAAACAAAGATCAACTAAATTCAATGATTAAAAAGGCCTTCTGTTTATGTTCGAATCATTTGTTCCCATGGATGATTTTATGGTAAATATATCAGATTAATTCTTCATTGGTTACTGACTAAAGTGATTAGATTCACATTCACTATAACTAATCCTTAGAAAATAGATTAATTCAAGCAATGGCCAGTTGTCTAAATTAATGAATTTCCTAGTTTGTTGATTCGGGTTTAGAAAGACGTGTAATTAGCTAATCAAATTGGTGATTCAATTAACCTCTTGTTGATGGTGTATCACACAAGCTCACACATTAACTTACCTATCTTCTAGTTAATTCTAGTTTCACATTTGTTATTCCTAGACATACAATTATGTGGTCACGTTTATCATATGAAATTAGCAACTAAGAGATGTTCATACAACTTAATTACTAATTTATTAACAGAGAATAGTTGTTGTTAGCATATGAGGTTCTTTAACAAGCTTAACAAAACAATATCACCAATTAAAATCAACCCTAACCATAAAATCAAGCCATGTTTACAAATTCATCTACCCTAAACAAAAGTTATGAGTTTTTAGCTCATATCTATAGCAAATAACAAACTAAAAACATAATCTAATGATTGAAACATGATTCATGCAAAAGATTAAGATAAAAGTAGTGTGTTATTGCCTTTGATCTTCTTCCAAATTGATATCTAAGTTGAAATCTTGAAAACCACAACTTCTAAGAACCTTTCTGGCCTCTTAAAATCGTCCTAAACTTCCCCCATTCGTTAGGGTTCGAATGAGAAGCGTTTATATATATATATATATATATATATATATATATATATATATATATATATATATATATATATATATATATATATATATATATATATATATATATATATATATATTTTTGAAAACAGGGGCTACTCGGCGAATCCAGTGACCTACTCGCCGAGTCCATCACTTAAAATTCCGTGTACGACAAGGCATAGTCAAAAATCGCGAAACTTCTAACCAACTCGTCGAGTTGATGGCCTACTCGCCGAGTCCGTTTGGAATCAGCATTTTCTCAAAACACGAAAGTTGTCCGAAATTGTGTCTAGTTTTCAGAACATTTTGAATCTCATCAATCGGAGTTACGCTTCATGAGATATGGCCAAAACACTGATGAGGGGTCAAGCTGTCCAGCAACATCCTTCTTTCTTCAAAATCCAAGATCCAAGCCTCCAATAGCTAGTTCCGCTTCCTTTTCCTTCCGAGTATGTCATTATTGCTGAAAAATGAAATTCTAAACTAATTAAGCACCTTTTGTTCATTAAATGAGACAAAAACAACATAAAGTATTAAGATAATGCATGAATTTTATAACTAAATATGTCCATATCAAAATACCCCACACTTGACTTTTGCTTGACCCCAAGCAAAACTGAATTTTAATACACTAATATTACATAAGACAATCACAATCGAGCCCAACCATTATGCCAAGACCGCAACGCATGCATTTGTGTCTAAATTTTTTCCTAAGGACCCCCTTAATCCTAAATACTCACAATCCTCATAAACACTCGCCCACTTCTTTTGAACAAACTGAAAATACAGGGGGCCATGTCGTGGTAATGGTCAAACCATGGGTTGGTTCCTGCAATTCAACTTGTTCTTGTTCTTCGTCTGACCTCTCTGCTAGCAACCTTTTCAGCTCCTCCAAATCTCTTTCTGGATTAAATTCATCATCTTGTAACTTTACCTCTTATGACTCAAATTGCTCTTGTTCGTTAGTCAAGAAGTTATCTAACCATCTTCCAAATTTCTTCAAATCATCATCTGAGTCATACTCCTCATCTTTTTGCTCATTTACCTGCACTACTTCCTCAAGAAAAGCATCTAAAGCATCGAGATTTGGAAAATACATAATAAATAAAAATTAAACTATATAAAAAAATTAATCAGCAAATAAAAAAATGATAAGAATTAGCAAATAAAATTAACTATTTAGAACCGTTCCCCAGCAACGGCGCCAAAAAACTTGATGTGTGTGAAACGAACTAGTTTTAATCCTACTAACTTAGACACAAAATAAACACACGAAAGGTAGTGTACCTATCGATTAGTAATATAGTTCAAGCATGTAGGGTATCGAACACAAGGAACGGTAAACAATTAAAATAAATGCTAATATTATCTAAATAAAACAAGTAAAAAAAGGGTTTTCTCTAGTATTGCAAGACTAGAAACTTAAATACTTTACTAACACGCAAACTAAGCAACTAATAGCTAAGAAAACAAAGATCAACTAAATTCAATGATTAAAAAGGCCTTCTGTTTAGGTTTAAATCATTTGTTCCCATTGATGATTTTATGGTAAATATATCGGATTAATTCTTCATTGGTTACCGACTAAAGTGATTAGATTCACATTCGCTATAACTAATCCTTAGAAAACAGATTAATTCAAGCAATGGCCAGTTGTCTAAATTAATGAATTTCCTAGTTTGTTGATTCGGGTTTAGAAAGGCTTGTAATTAGCTAATCAAATTGGTGATTTAATTAACCTCTTGTTGATGGTGTATTACATAGGCTCACACATTAACTTACCTATCTTCTAGTTAATTCTAGTTTCATATTCGTTATTCCTAGACATACAACTATGTGGTCACGTTAATCATATGAAATTAGCAACTAAGATATGTTCATACAACTTAATTACTAATTAATTAACAGAGAATAGTTGTTGTTAGCATATGAGGTTCTTTAACAAGCTTAACAAAACAATATCACCAATTAAAATCAACCCTAACCATAAAATCAAGCCATGTTTACAAATGCAACTACCCTAAACAGAAGTTATGAGTTTTTAGCTCATATCTATAGGAAATAACAAACTAAAAACATAATCTAATGATTGAAACATGATTCATGCAAATGATTAAGATAAAACTAGTGTGTTATTGCCTTTGATCTTCTTCCAAATTGATATCTAAGTTGAAATCTTGAAAACCACAGCTTCTAAGAACCCTTCTGGCCTCCAAAAATCGTCCTAAACTTCCCCCATTCGTTAGGGTTCGAATGAAAAGCGTTTATATATATATATATATATATATATATATATATATATATATATATATATATATATATATATATATATATATATATATATATATATATATATATATATATTCTGAAAACAGGGGCTACTCGCCGAGTCCATCACTTAAAATGTGACAACCCGAAGTTCGTTCTGTCATCGTAACCTGTTCCGTCATTAAAAATTCGTTGTTTTTGAATTGTTTCCATTTCGTTTCTAAATCAAGTAATTAATTTTGAGTTTGCTATTATGACTTAATGGTTGTCGAAACACATTAAAAACTCAAGAAAACACCCCAATCTACTAATTAGAAAAATTTTAGTTTTATTCCGTCGGGTTATAAACAATTAAATCGGGTACGACCAAAAGCCTCGTTTAACATTAGTATCAGGTAGAATTCCACCGTGTCCCAAACTTGATTCATATTTAAAGTCCAGAAGGCTTCCATTTGAAGCTTTTGCACTCTCTCCCTCCCTACTCTCTCTCTCTCTCTCTCTCTCTCTCTCTCTGTAACTCATTTCTTGGCCAAAATCATCCAAATTGAAGCTCTTAATCATCAAAGTAACTATCCTAGCTCCTAGGATAACATCTTTAGCCTTCAATTTTGTGTTCAAATCATGGAATAGGACCATAAACATGTGTTTATGGCCCTGGAACAGCCCTAGGCCGTGAACACATGCAAATGGGGTTTTTGAGCCTTAAAACCCTTCCAAACCACCTTTAGAGCTTAGATATGGATTAAGGACTTATTGGAATGGACTTGGAACACCTTGAACTCGTCATTTAGGGATTAAATATGAGTTTACTGCCCAAGAACATGCATGGGCCGTAAACACCCTTTCATGAGTAGTAAACTCCTTTTTAGGTGTTAAGATGCCCCTTAAACACCTCATAAGCCTTGGAATAAAGTCTAGAAGCAACCAAGATCAAGTTAAGGGCCTTAAACATGCTAAAAACCTCTCCCTTAGGATTTAACGGCCGTAAAACCCCCAAGAATGGGTTCCTGGGCCGTAAACTCCTATAAATGGGTCAATTGGTGCCTTAAATTCAATCCATGGCTTGTTGATTTAGCTAAAAACACTTGTGAATGACCTAGGTCCACCAAAACATCAAAGGAGGGTGTGTGGGGGAGCTTATGGCCGTAAACTCTTAGTTTACTGCCGTAAACTCCTTATAATGGTCAATATGTTGGGTTAAACACTTCCAATGCCATAAAACCAAAACTAGCATCACCCCTCAAATGTTATTAGGCCATTTAGCACCCTAGAACTCCCCAACATGATTTTACGGCCGTAAACTCATGGGGAGTGGGTCATTAGGGCTGTAAACTCTCTTGGGAGTTTACTCTTGAAGAGTAAACTCCATATCCAAGCCATATATGTCCATAGATGTCACCCGGGTCACTCCAAACACTTGAATTGAAGTGTTTTCGCGCCTTGGAATGTTTATTCATTTTAAGTCGTATATCAAGGCCTAATAAGATACATTTTATGTATCTCTTCATATTACATACGAACCTCGCACATTTTCAAGCCTCGATCCGATGTTTAGCATCCAAACAGACACATTTCCTCGTCCGGTGAGTTCATACCCCTACCCTTTTCAATGTTTTTCAATGTTTTCAGGGGGGGGGGGGGGGGGGAATAAAAGCAAAAGTACAAGAATATCTTGTACATAAATTCTTTATTTAATTGGAATGGTTTCATAATCCGTATACTTTTAACAATCGAAAACATATTAACAAACTGTTTGACTTGCAGAGTTAGTTTTCAAACCGATTTCAGTTCTTATTACTTAGTGTTATACTTTATAATTCGCAGTTGATTGTTCACACCGTTACTATTGAAATCATAGAACTTTTGTATTGTCCTTGATAAAACACCCCCTAGATACGAGTGTAAAGGACAGGTAGCATTAGAACTTTTTTCAGGTCCTTTATAATACTCCCCTTAGATTCGAGAGTGAAGGACTAATAAATTAGAAAGTTTTGTATTAATATTATAATTAATTTCATTAAACCTAAGATTTGAGTTATGTCCTTGATAATACTCCACATAGATACGAGAGTAAAGGACCAATAACATTGATATTAGAACTTTTGATTTGTCCTTGGTACGCTCCCCCTAGTTACGAGAGCGAAGGACTAATAGATTAGAATGTTCTGTTTTATTATTTTAATTTCATTAATCTTAAGATTGGAATTACGTCCTTGGTAACACTCCTCCTAGTTATGAGAGTGTAGGATTACCCCTGTAACCAGAATCTTCTAGAGGGAGAACGTAACTTGAGTGTATAGATCTATACGGGATTGACTACCCCGCACCTGGCTGCTAGCTACAGCCGAACCGAAAGGTTCAAGGGTGACAAAAGTCATAAAAAGATATTGGCCCCGTTCCGAGCCTTATCTAGTCTGTAGTATGGTTATGGAACTCGCAATCAAGATTATGAAAACTTTATACTTATTTATTAGTTTTATATATGTGTTAAAAATAATGTACTTTTAAGGGTAACCAGACTTTCAGGAAACCTTACGTACACACTTTAAGTATGGTAGATACTTGTACATTTCTTTCAGATCCGATAACCAATCACAAACTTTTTAAGGAAAATACGGGTTTTTCCTGGGATAACTGAACTTGTTCTTAACCAGGTTGTGTAATAATCAGATAACAAACTGTTATTAACCAAACTGTGTAACAAACGGATAACTAAACTTTACTTTTAAGAAAATATGAGATTTTCTTGGATTGATAACTTTTTCGGAAAACCAAAAGGAAACTTGTTCATTTTCAGGAAACAAAACCGCTTATGAACTCACCAGCTTTATGTTGATTTTCAAACTGCTTGTATTCTCAAGTCCGCATTAGACAGGTATCGCGATCTTTTGGCGAAGACGGAGTACGTAGAAGACATGTCTTTACTTTGCTCATATGATATATATGTATAACACTTGTAACTCTTTACTTTCAAACAAATGTAATGAATCTATGTAATGTAATGTTTTGTGTTTACTTCTCCTACTATGTACATTGGTTGTGATACTTAACATGAAGTCACCTCCACCCCGGAACGTTTCCGCCCTGGGTTTCGGGGTATGACAGATTGCTATCAGAGCCCTTGTTTATAGTGAACTAAGTATACCAAACCTTACATGGTATAAGACTATAAACACTAAGGGGCCTAAATGCTCTGAACTAAAAGTATACCTTAAAATATAAGTATTTTCAAAAGTATACAAGTATACCTAACAGTTGAAATCCGTAACTACAAGTAGAACAAAACATAAGTAAATGGGTGTTGTACGCTGCGGTTAAACCTGGGCAGTTATGTAGTCGTGTCTAGGATCAATATAGCCTGATCAACTATATTCATTCAAGACACAGCCAACATGTTCTTGGGAGTGACTGTGGTAAGCGGCATGCCTAAAACTTACCTAATACCCAAACAACGAGCCATCGTCATAGCGAATCATGAAATACTATGGGAGTATTTGTAGAGCCAACTTCGTCATAGAAATCCTCATTCCAGCGTTGCTCCTCCATCATTCCTTTAGCGATAGTTTATTTGAATTGATAACTCTTTCCTGCTTATCGCGTATAGAATTCTATATCCGTTTTAATGAGATATCCCCTGTTCCATATCTCTTGATTCAATTCAGAGGACTTATGATCCTCTCTTTCCTAATCTTTTTAGATCAAGATGCCTCCAAGAAAGAGACCCAACTCAAAGAACAACAATCCTCCTCCGCCACCACCTCCTCCTCAATTTGATCCCGTAATGTTCCAGGCAGCTGTTACTGCCGCAGTGGCAGCCGCCATGTCACAAATGAACCCCGGTGGTTCAGGAGGTGGTCCCCAGCCCCAAAACCAAGAAGGTAGCCAGGGACACCGGAAGGAGTGTTCCTATAAGGACTTTATGAACGCAAAACCCACATCTTTCGATGGCACTGGAAGTGTCATTGCCCTAACCCAATGGTTCAAGAAAATCGAATCTATTTTCGAAATTTGTGCCTGCTCTGAATCAGATAAGGTGAAGTTTGCTGTCTGCACGTTCACTGATAAAGCTCTGACTTGGTGGAACGGCCGAGTCAAATCCCTAACCCTACCTGTAGCCAATGTCATGGGTTGGGAGGCCATGAAGGAACTTCTGCTTGCAGAATACTACCCTCGGGGCGAAATGCAGAAGTTAGAGCATGAACTCTGGAACCTGAAGATGAAGGGTTCCGATATCGCCGCTTACACTTCCAGATTCGATGACTTGGCGCTACTTTGTCCAGGAATGGTTACCCCGGAGAGTAAAAAGATTGAGAGGTTCATCTGGGGGTTGACCCAGCCAACCAAGGGAAATGTCTTGGCTGCGAAGCCAGACACATATGACAGCGCCAAATGCCTAGCGCAAACCCTGATCGACCATAGCGATGACCTAGAGAAAGCAGCCACCACTCCCGAGCCAACAGAGAGGAGTGGTGATAAAAGAAAATCTTGGAAAAAGAAGAAGAGTCAGCTTTCTCAGGAGTCCTCGAAGAAGCAGCAAACGGTGGCAATTCGCGCTGCTACTACCCCTGCAGCTGTTTTTGTCGTTGGTTCCTCAGCTCGAACACCTACCAGTAGGTATGCTGGTACCCTCCCTATGTGTGACAAGTGCAATTATCATCATCTCACTTCTAGCCCATGTCGGGAGGTGTTTTGCAACAGTTGTGGCAAAAAGGGTCACACTGCGAAAAACTGCAAGACACCAACCCAATCAACCAATCAAGCTTCCGGAGCGGGCATTGGTCAGGCCTGCTATGGTTGTGGAGAAGTCAGACATTTTAAGTGAAACTGTCCCAAGGCAGCAACGACTGGCAACACAGGAAGATTTCTAGCAATAGGATGAGAGGAGATAGCCGCTGATCCCACCGTTGCCACATGTATATTCCTCCTCAACAACTCTTATGTCTGCAATCTTTTTCGATTCTAGTGCTGAAAGAAAATTTTGTTAGCTATTCATTCAGACATCTTCTTAATCTTAGTCCTCCACTAGTAACTGAAACATTTACCATCGAGATGACTAATAGTGACAAAAAGAACATTATCGATATATCCATAGGTTGTACCTTTACTCTGAATGACCATTCTTCATCCATCGATCTTATACCAGCTCCCATAAAGAGTTTTGATGTTATCAAGGGAATTGATTGGTTGAGTCCCAATCGTGCTGATACCCTTTGTATTGAAAAAGCCATCCGTCCCAATCTCCTCTCTGGTCAGACCCTCATGATCTACGAAAATAAATTTGGTTCCAACCTTCGTATCATTTCGTGCATCAAAACTCAAGAGCTTTCCCCGAAAGGAGTGCCATGCATTCCTAGCCCATGTGATCCTTGAGAAAAAGGAAGTTAGAGACTTTGAGAACATCCCCGAAGTCTGTGACCTTCTTGATATCTTTCCTGAATAGCTTCCGGGAATTCTGTCCGAACGTCAAGTTGAGTCTCGTATCAACTTAATCCCTGGAACTACCAGCCGTAGCCAAACCTCCGTATCGCTTAGCTCCAGCAGAAATGCAGGAGTTATCCAGGCAACCTAATGAGTTAACTGTCAAAACCGATATCCTCTTTCCCGAATAAATGACTTCTTCGATCAGCTTCAGGGAGCCAGCTACTCCTCCAAGATAGACCTTAGGTCAAGACACCATCGGCTACGTGCTCACGAAGATAATGTTTCCTAGACAGTATTCAGGACTCGATATGGTCACTATGAGTTTGTAGTTGTGCCCATCGGTCAAACCATTTTCCTTGGTCATGTAGTAGACGATGAAGACATACGTGTGGAATTCTCCTAAGATCAAAGCAATAGAGAATTGGTCAGCACCGAAGATACCCACGGAAACCTGTCAATTCTTGGGTCTCGCTGGCTATTATTGCAAGTTCATCCAGAATTTTCCCAGAATCGCCAAAACCCTAACCATTCTGACACAGAAAGATGTACCCTCTTATTGGAGGTCTTACTCTAGAGAGACATGGTACGCCTTGGAAAGCGCGGAAAACTTAACCCGAGGTACATTGGACCCTTCGAGATCCTCGTTATGATCAACCCTGTGACTTACAAACTCCAACTACCTTCAGAACTTAACAACATCCATCCGATATTCCACGTCTCTATTCATAAGAAGTGTCTACCTGACGAAACCCTAGTAATCCCCTGATGAGATCGAAATCAACGAAAGTCTAAACCCTATGAAAGAACCAATCGAAATCATAGATCAAGAGATTAAACGTATGAAATAAGCCGTATCCCGATAAGTGAAGGGTTCCCTGGAATGTCATGCGAGGATCCGAATTCACTTGGGAGCACGATGATCCCATAAAACAGAAGTATCCGTATTCTCTTTCCAAATCTGCGAGTCGCATCTAAAGTGTGAATTTCGGGACGAAATTCCCTCTAACGGGCGGATAATGTGACAACCTGAAGTTTGTTCCGTCATCGTAACCTTTTCGTCATTAAAAATTCATCGTTTTTGAATTGTTTCCGTTTCGTTTCTAAATTAAGTCATTAATTTTAAGTTTGCTATTATGACTTAATGGTTGTCCAAACACATTAGAAACTCAAGAAAACACCCCAATCTAGTAATTAGAAAAATTTTAGTTTTATATTGTCGGGTTATAAACAATTAAATCGGGTACGACAAAAAGCCCCGTCTAACGTCAGTATCGGGTAGAATTCCACTGTGTCCCAAAATTGATTCATATTTAAAGTCCAGAAGGCTTCCATTTAAAGCTTTTGCACCCTCTCTCTCTACTCTCTCTCTGTAACTCATTTCTTGGCCAAAATCATCCAAATTAAAGCTCGTAATCATCAAAGTAACTATCCTAGCTCCTAGTATAACATCTTTAGCCTTCAATTTCATGTTCAAATCATGGAATAGGACCATAAACATGTGTTTACGGTCCTGGAGCAGCTCTAGGCCGTGAACACTTGCAAATGGGGTTTTTGAGCCTTAAAACCCTTCCAAACCACCTTTAGAGTTTAGATATGGATTAAGGACTTATTGGAATGGACTTGGAACACCTTGAACTCGTCATTTAGGGATTAAATATGAGTTTACTGCCCAAGAACATGCATGGGTCATAAACACCCTTTCATGAGTAGTAAACTCCTTTTTAGGTGTTAAGATGCCCCTTAAACACCTCATAAGCCTTGGAATAAAGTCTAGAAGCAACTAAGATCAAGTTAAGGGCCTTAAACATGCTAAAAACCTCTCCCTTAGGATTTCACGGCCGTAAACCCCCCAAGAATGGGTTCCTAGGCTGTAAACTCCTATAAACGGGTCAATTGGTGCCTTAAATTCAATCCATGGCTTGTAGATTTAGCTAGAAACGCTTGTGAATAACCTAGGACCACCAAAACATCAAAGGAAGGTGTGTGGGGGAGCTTACGGCCATAAACTCTTAGTTTACTGCCGTAAACTCCTTATAATGGTCCATATGTTGGGTTAAACACTTCGAATGCCTTAAAACCAAAACTAGCATCACCCCTCAAATGTTATTAGGCCATTTAGCATCCTAGAACACCCCACCATGATTTTACGGCCGTAAACTCATGGGGAGTGGGTCATTAGGGCCATAAACTCTCTTGGGAGTTTACTCTTGAAGAGTAAACTCCATATCCAAGCCATATATGTCCATAGATGTCACCCGGGTCACTCCAAACACTTGAATTGAAGTGTCTTCGCGCCTCGGAATGTTTATTCATTTTAAGTAGTATATCAAGGCCTAATAAGATACATTTTATGTATCTCTTCATATTACATATGAACCTCGCACGTTTTCAAGCCTCGATCCGACGTTTAGCATCCAAACAGACACATTTCCTCGTCCGGTGAGTTCATACGCTTACCCTTTTTCAATGTTTTTCAATGTTTTCAGGGGGTAATACAAGCAAAAGTACAAGAATATCTTGTACTTAAATTCTTTATTTCATTGGAATGGTTTCATAATCCGTATACTTTTGAAAATCGAAAACATATTAACAAACTGTTTGACTTGCAGTGTTATACTTTATATTTCGCAGTTGATTGTTCACACCGTTACTGTTGAAATCATAGAACTTTTGTATTGTCCGTGATAAAACACCCCCAAGATACGAGTGTAAAGGATACATATGATTAGAACTTTTTTCAGGTGCTTGATAATACTCCCCTTAGATTCGAGAGTGAAGGACTAATAAATTAGAAAGTTCTGTATTAATATTATAATTAATTTCATTAAACCTAAGATTTGAGTTATGTCCTTGATAATACTCCCCCTAGATATGAGAGTAAAGGACCAATAACATTAATCTTAGAACTTTTGATTTGTCCTTGGTACGCTCCCCCTAGTTACGAGAGCAAAGGACTAATAGATTAGAATGTTCTGTTTTATTATTTTAATTTCATTAATCTTAAGATTGGAGTTACATCCTTGGTAACACTCCTCCTAGTTACGAGAGTGTAGGATTACCCCTGTAACCAGAATCTCCTGGAAGGAGAACGTGACTTGAGTGTATAGATCAATACGGGATTGACTACCCCGCACCTGGCTGCTAGCTACAGCTGAACCAAAAGGTTCAAGGGTGACAAAAGTCATAAAAGGATACTGGCCCCATTTCGAGCCTTATCTAGTCTGTAGTATGGTTATGGAACTCGCAGTCAAGATTATGAAAACTTTATACTTATTTATTAGTTTTATATATGTGTTAAAACTAATGTACTTTTAAGGGTAACCAGACTTTCAGGAAACCTCACGTACACGCTTTAAGTATGGTAGATACTTGTACATTACTTTAAGATTCGATAACCAATCACAAACTTTTTAAGGAAAATACGGGTTTTTCTTGGGATAACTGAACTTGTTCTTAACCAGGTTGTGTAATAATCAGATAACAAACTGTTCTTAACCAAACTGTGTAACAAACGGATAACTAAACTTTACTTTTAAGAAAATATGAGATTTTCTTGGATTCATAACTTTTTTGGAAAACCGAAATGAAACTTGTTCATTTTCAAAAAACAAAACCGCTTATGAACTCACTAGCTTTATGCTGATTTTCAAACTGCTTGTATTCTCACATCCGCATTACACAGGTATCGCGATCTTTTGGCGAAGATGGAGTACGTAGAAGACACGTCTTTACTTTGCTCATATGATATATATGTATAACACGTGTAACTCTTTACTTTCAAACAAATGTAATGAATCTATGTAATGTAATGTTTTGTGTTTACTTCGCTTACTATGTACATTGGTTGTGATACTTAACATGAAGTCACCTCCGCCCCGGAACGTTTCCGCCCTAGGTTTCAGGGTGTGACATAAAATCCCATGTACAGCAAGCAAAGTCAAGAATCACGAAACTTCTATCCAACTCATTGAGTTGATGGCCTACTCACCGAGTCCGTTTGGAATTAGCATTTTCTCAAAACACGAAAGTCGTCCGAAATTGTGTCTAGTTTTCAGAACATTTTGAATCTCGTCAATCGGTGTTACGGTTCATGAGATATGGCCAAACCACTGACGAGGGGTCAAGCTCCAAAAACTTGATGTGTGTAAAACTAAGTAGTTTTAATCCTACTAACTTAAACAGAAAGACGAACACACGAAAGTCAGTGTACCTAACGATTAGCAGTTTAGTTCAGGTAAGTAGGGTATCGAACACAGGGAACGGTAAACAATTAAAAGAAATGCTAATATTATCTAAATAAAACAAGTAATAGAAAGGGAGTTTCTCTAGTTTTGCAAGACTAGAAACTTAAACAATTAACTAAAACTTAAACTAAGAAACTAAGAGCTAAGCAAATAAAAATCAACTAAATTCAATAATAAAGAGTACTTCTGTTTAGGTTCGACTCATTTGCTCCCATGGATGATTTCAATGTATCAGATTAATTCTTCATTGGCTACCGCCTAAGGTGATTAGTTTGACGTTCGTTATTACTAATCCGTAGGAAACAAATTAACTCAAGCAGTGGCCAGTTGTCTAAATTAACGGATTTCCTAGTTATTGATTCGGCTTAAATAAGACTTGTAATGGTTAATTAAATTTTCCCTTCAATTAACCTCTTGCTGATGTTCATCAAACAAGTTCACACATTAACTTACCTATCTTCTAGTTAATTCTAGATTGACATTCGCTATTTCTAGACATACAACTATGTGGTCACAATAAATCATATGAAATTAATAACTAAGAGATGTTCATAGAACTTAATTATTGATTTATTAACAGAAGAATAGTTATTGTTAACACATAAGGTTCTTTAACAAGTTTAATAAAACATAATCACCAATTAAAATTAATCTTAATCAAATAATCAATCCATGTTCACAAATCCATCTACCTAAACATAAGTTATGAGTTTTAGCTCATGATTACAGCAGAAACAAGCTCAAAAACGAATTCAATTGGTAAAAACATAGTTCAAAAAAGATATTAGGTAAAGATTAAACTTGATTTTGCCTTGATTCTCCTTAAAATTGAATGTAGGGTTGACTCCCTTGCTTCCCATGCTCCAGCAGCACCTTTAGTCGACAATTGGCCTCCAAGGGTTCATCTATATGCTAAGGTATCGATCTGAATGGCCTACTCGCCAAGTCTGTTTGGAATCAGCATTTTCTCAAAACACGAAAGTCGTCCGAAATTGTGTCTAGTTTTCAGAACATTTTGAATCTCGTCAATCAGAGTTATCGTTCGGGAGATATGGCCAAAACACTGACGAGGGGTCAACCTGTCCAACAACATCCTTCTTTCTTCAAAATCCAAGATCCGAGCCTCCAATCGCTAGTTCCGATTCCTTTTCCTTCCGAGCATGTCATTATTGCTGGAAACTGAAATTATAACTAATTAAGCACCTTTTGTTCATTAAATGAGACAAAAACAACATAAAGTATTAAGATAATGCATGAATTTTATAACTTAATATGCCCATATCAGTAACCTACACTGCCAGGTTCAGTGATCTGGTAGCTCTGTGTCCGGGGATGGTCCCCGATAAGGGAAAGAGGATTGATAGGTACATTTGGGGGCTGGTACCTCCATTTCAGGGGAATGTTTTGTCTTCAAAACCCACTACCTTCGACTGTGCCAAATGCTTGTCACAAAATCTCTTTGACCATGGAGTCAGCACACCAACAACAATCCATGCTGTCCCAGAACCAGCCAAAACAACCGACAACAAGAGGAAGTCTCGGGACAGATTGTGGTTGTCCATGCCACAACATCACCTACTGTCACTGCACCGGAAAAACAATACTCTGGGAGTTTGCCGAAGTGCAACAAGTGCAACTTCCACCACAACGGACCCTGTAGGGAGATGTACTGTGCCAACTGCAACAGGAAGGGACACACTGCTCGTTTCTGCAAGGCACCATCAAGACCAATCTCCCAGGTCCCTAGTCCTGGAGCAGGCCAGGCCTACTACGAGTGCGACAAAGTTGGGCACTACAAACGGAACTACCCAAAGGCAGGGAATATTGGCGGAGTGGGAAGAGTTTTGGCAATAGGCCATGAGGAAGCGGTGGCAGAACCTACAGTGGTCACTGGTACATTTCTCCTCGATAACTCTTATGCATGCATACTATTTGATAGTGGAGCGAAGAGGAGTTTCGTGAACCAAAAATTTGCATATTTACCTAAACAACAACTAGAGCACTAAAAGAAACATTCACCATAGAAATGGCTAAAGGCAAGACTGAGAGCACTAGAAATATATATGTAGGATGTACCCTCTCTCTAGATAGCCATTCATTTCAAGTCGACCTCATGACTGTCTCAATTAAAAGTTTCAACGTCATTATCAGCATGGATTAGTTGAGTCATCATCGTACTGACATCATGTGTTTTGAGAAAGCCGTTCATCTTAACATAATGTCTAACGAAACCCTAGTTATCTATGGCGACATACCAGGCACGAACCTTCGAATCATTTCAAGTATTCAAGCTCAGAAGTACTTACGAAAGGAATATCATGCATTTCTTGCTGTTGAATCATAAAAGTGACCCTCTTGAACTTTAGCTACCGCAGTCGACTTGCCACCACAGTCAAGTGTCTTCATCAGCAACCACAACCGCAGTCTCTATCTACCGCAGTCTTTTTACTAGATTACATTACTTAGTCTTTTTGTAATACACTCTATTTTCCAGTATGCCTTGCATGGCTACTCTTAGAGATGTAATCTAGTGTAGTTCACGAGTCTCTATAAATAGAGCTCATCCTCTTGTATTCAACAATCTATGCATCGCATCTAAATCTGAATACACATCTCTGGAGTTATCTTTTCTACTCACTCTTCTTACTTTCATAATCGATTACAATCTCTCTTCGGAGCAAGTATTTTGTGACTTAATCACTAAGTTGATCTCACTTATTAACTTGGCTTGAATGCATTCCTTGTTAGGAATCAACTTAAGTGTATACTTGATATAACAATTGTTTTCATTTACATTTATTTACTTTTCCGCAACTAATTGTCTAACATCTAACTCTATATATTATTGTTGAGCTTTTAGATCCTTCGAGATTAACTATTCCGCAATATACTTGTTCTAACGTTTGTTCAAGTGTGTCTCAAAGTTTTTCTCTCAACAATTGGTATCAGAGCCACAGTGGTTGCTTTTTGAAATTGGAACTCTGATTTTTTGAAGAGCCTTCTATACCACTGAAGCTCATTTCTAAAACAAAAAAAACTTCAAAATATGGCACAATTGTTATCTCTGAATGTTTCCAACAGTGTTGGTGGTTCTAATCGAGCCCAAATACTGGTTTCAAATGAATATTATCACTGGTCACAAAGAATGGAAAGATACTTAAGAAGACTTAGTAGAGATGTATGGCGATCCATAGAAGAAGGACCACATGTCCCAGTCCTTACACTAGTCCAAATTGACGGAGCTACAACAAGACTAGGAGGAGGTCAACCAGCTATGATCCGTCCCACTAAGGATGATCTAGTTAAAATGGAAAATGATGTTGTTGCTTTTTATGAAATCTCCTGTGTAGTTGCTCATGACAACTTCGATATTATCATAAATTGCAAATCAGCAAAAGAGATCTGGGATGTTCTCAAGAATCTATACGAAGGCTCAGAACAAGCTCAAGACAAGAAGCTTACAACTGCACTCAATGAGTTCAACAACTTCAGAGCTCATACTGGCGAAAGTTTGGAAGACTCCTTCAAAAGGTTCAACCTGATTGTCACCAAGTTATCCAATGCAGGCACCATCTGCAGCAACCATGAAACAAATATTCAGTTTCTTAATGGCTTTGGAATACATTGGACTACGGCTAAAATGATAGTCCAAGGCGATAGAAAGATTCATTCTTTGTCACTCTACAAACTCTATGGGGAACAACAGGCACATGAATCCACCGTACTCAAAGATTGTGCTAACTGCGGAGGACCTCTTGCTCTCATAGCACAAAATCCACATAATCAATCTTACTCTCCCTTGTATGACACTTCACCGCAGTTATACGAAGCTGATTCAGAGTATAATGATGAAGAAGAATTTCAAAAGGCAATTGCTCTCGTTAGCAAACAATTCAATCGACTACCACCTCACTCTTTTCGCAAAAACCAACAATTCAACAAACCACCCTTCAATCGTAACTTCAACCCACAAACAAATCACTCACATTATTCTAGAAGTTCTCATCCACCACCGCTACCTCACAATACTTAACCAAAGGAAGCACCGCAGCCTACTCAAACCACTGACTCCGGTACTCCCTTAGAAGGCAAGACTGATGTTATAGTTTGCCACAAATGCAACAAAGAGAATCACTTTGCAATGGATTGTAAGGCCAATGTAGTTCAAGACAGAGCATTCTACCTTAGAATGGCTCAAGAGTTGGAAGAAAAGGAGAAAGCAGAGACATACATAGCCCATGTCAAAAGCGACCATCCAATCTGGTCATCCGGAGACGAAGATGAAGCCATCAGTAGTGTCAATGGAAAAGGGAAGATCTGCATGTTGGTGACTGCGGGTGATGATGGGTCTACAAAGATGAACAAAAACTACTGCTACATGGCAAAGGATGGAACTCTAAGCATCGTCAAACAGGCTTTGTGCAAGGAGGAACAAGAAGATGAATGGTTAATTGACAATTCCTGCTCCTTGCACATGACCGGAAGGTTAGAATACCTTCGGGATTTCAGGCCAATTTGCAATGCTGGAAATGTTACATTCGGCAACAATGTGAATGGAATCATCCGAGGTTACGGTGTACTCACTATGGGGAACTTCTCAATTCAAAAGGTTGCTTATGTAGAAAGCCTTAAACACAATCCCATCAGTGTTGGCCAACTATGTAAGGCAGGCCATCAAGTTGAATTCGATGATCAATTATGTTATGTAATGACAAGTGATAGGAGCACCTTATTGATCAAGTCATGATCCGAGGGTACCATGTATCCTCTGGATGTCTCTCTTGTTATTGGTAAACCGCAGCTGTGCTTCCTTTCCAAAGCTGTATCCGAAGTCAGTTGGCTATGGCACCGCAAGCTCGCTCATCTCAACTTCAGATACATCAACACTTTGGTCACTGGAGAGCTGGTCAGAGGACTACCTATTCTCAAGTTCAACAATGACACTCTCTGTCCTGCTTGTGAATGTGGTAAGCAGTCCAAAGCAAGTCACCCCATGGTGATTGACTCTTCAATATTTGAAGCACTTGAGCTTCTACACATTGATCTATGTGGTCCATCTACCGTAGCCAGTCTCCATCACAAATAGTGTACACTTGTTATAGTTGATGACTTCACTCGCTTCACATGGGTTTTCTTCCTCACACTCAAATCCGAAACACCACAAATTCTCATCAACTTCATCAAATAAATAGAACTTCAGATCAAGCTGCCTGTAAGACGCATCCGCGGTGATAATGGAACCGAGTTCACTAATCATCCTCTCAACAACTTCTTGGTGTCTAAAGGTATCACTCACAACGTTTCAGCTCCTTATACACCACAACAAAATGGAGTAGTAGAGAGAAGGAACCGTACACTAGTCGAAGCAGCCAGATCCATGCTCAACTTCGCACACCTTCCTCTTTACTTCTGGGCTGAAGCTATAGCAACCGCATGCTTTGTTCAAAACCGAAGCATTGTATGCAAACATCTCAATAAAACACCATATGAGGGCCTTAACAACCGCAAACCAAATGTTCGCTTCTTTCATATCTTTGGGTGTAGATGTTTTGTGGTCAACAACAGAGATCAACATAACAAATTTGCACCAAAGTCTGATGAAGACGTCTTTCTTGGCTACTCCACAAACAAGGTTGCTTATCGAGTTCTCATCAGACGTACAAGGCTAATCATTGAAAGCTTCGATGTGAAATTTGATGACTCTCACATACATAACGCCCCTCCATCCACTGAAACCACTGCAATCATGGAAAGTGATATTCCTGCTTCTTCAGGTACTTTAAATCTAGTTGAAGTCAATTATGACGACCTTTTTGACCCTGTTGAAATGGCGAATCTATCCGAAGTTCTTGTGTCACCAGCCGCCCAACAACAACATGCTGATGTTTCAGGTCCATCTCTATCCGAAGTAGCCTCTATCAATACTTTCACCTCTCCTGTTGAGGGGGAAAGCTCTACTTCGGATCAAGCAACAACCATCAAGGTTCCATTACTTAATGACGCTCAAGTTCCTATCCGTAGTAAATCATTACCATCAAACGTATCTTCGGATTCGGATGATGAACTCATAGAGAACATTGACACTAGAACCGATTCAAGGATCATCACTCTCCCATCAGCAGTCTAGGGGGAACTTTCTCAGGTTCTAGAGGAACTCCTATCCGCAATCCAGGGGAACCTCTCCAAACGGCTCAAGAAAATTTCACTCTCGTTCCAACAAGCCAAGATGATACTGCCATCTCCAACCGAAGAAACTTCTGATATTGAAGACATTCCCTCTACCGCAGCCGCTGATCATCTGATGCCTCGTCTACATGTATGGACAAAGGACCACCCACCAGGTCAAATTATTGGCAACCCATCCGCAGGTATCCAGACTTGATCTGCCAAGGACTTATCTGATCATTGTCACTACGTAGCATTTATGTCCGTAGTCGAGCCACAATCGATCAAAGAAGAATTGTTGGAACCTGATTGGATTTCTACAATGCAAGAAGAACTGGAAGAATTCAAAAGGAACAAGGCGTGGCAACTCATTCCTATACTGCAAGGTCACACTATTGTTGGTACAAGATGGGTGTTCAAGAAAAAGTTAGATGAATCTGGTGTGGTCATTAGAAATAAGGCAAGACTAGTTGCAAAGGGGTACAATCAACTTGAAGGTGTTGACTACGATGAAACATATGCTCCGGTGACACGAATGGAAGCCATCCGAATCTTGTTAGCATATGTTGCCCACAAAAACATCAAGGTACACCAAATGGACGTTAAGAGTGCTTTTCTCAATAGGGAATTGAAAGAAGAGGTTTATCTTCAGCAACCTCCCGGCTTTGAAAGTATTGAATTCCTTGACCACTGCTACAAGCTTCAAAAGGCAGTCTACGGTCTGAAGCAAGCCCCAAGAGCTTGGTATGAGACTCTTTCTGAATTTCTAGTCTCTTCAAGTTACAAAAGAGGAGTGATTGATCCCACTTTATTTAGAAAAGCAAATGGTGACCACCTTATGCTTGTACAAATATACGTGGATGATATCATCTTCGGATCGACTGATTAAGGAATGGTGGATGAATTTGCTAAGCTGATGACAAACAAATTTAAAATGAGCATGAATAGAGAGATTAATTTCTTTCTAGGTCTTCATATCAAACAAGTTCAGCAAGGGATATTCATTCATCAAGAGAAATACACCACTGAATTATTGAAGAAATACTTTATGGACAACTGTTCCTCGGCTAAGGTCCCAATGGCCTTTGGTTATAAGATTTTTACTGATCCCTCCGGCGAATCTGTGGATCACAAGACTTATAGAGGTATCATTGTCTCTCTAATGTACCTCACCGCAAGCCGACCGGACATTGTCTTTGCAACTAGTGTATGTGCAAGGTATCAGGCTAACCCAAAAGTGTCACATATGACCGCAGCTAAACAAATTCTCTGGTACCTGAAAGGAAGCAAATCTCTTGGTTTATGTTACCCCGCAGGCAATGACTTCAGTCTTCAAGCTTTTACAGATGCGGATCATGACGGATGCAAACTTGATCGAAAAAGTACCTCGGGTGGATGCCAATTTTTGGGAGGTAGACTCGTCAGCTGGTCCTCAAGAAAACAAAGTTGTGTTTCATTGTCTACTACAGAAGCCGGATATGTGACCACAACCAGCTGTTGTTCTCAAGTTCTATGGATGAAGACACAACTGTTAGACTACAAATACATAATGATGCGGATACCAATCTACTGTGACTCTGTAAGTGCCATAACGATTTCTCATAATCCTATACAGCACTCCAAGACGAAACATATTGAACTATGATATCACTTCATCAAAGAACACATTCTGAAAGGTAACATTGAACTCATTTTTGTCCTTACTCATGAAGAGATCGCTGATGTATTTACAAAAGCACTTGACTCTACTAAACCCAATGCATTCTTACAAATGTTAGGGATGATGAATCCAGACCCCCAATTCTTCTTGAATTGATAGGTACCGCAGACCATTCTTGGTCTCCATTGCGATCCTATCTGAAAGTTATTTATAACAGATGGTTTTGGTATATCCTGTGTACCGCAACCATATATTATATTTATCTTTCACTGGTCCTTCTTGTTTGTTATTAATAACTTCTTGTACAAGTTCTCTTCTTAGTTTCTCCCACTGCAGTCATCCGCAATGGCAAAGAATCCATCCACAATGATGTGTTCATCCATAGTCACATTAATTGATTTTCCGACTGTTCATTCTTTTGAAAAAACAAAAAAAACATGGTGTGCTATTTATTGATACTTCATTAAATAAAACATTAAATAAAAACATTCCTTTGAGAAACTGTCATATTCTTTTTCATCTAAACCTTGTGTCAGAACTATTTTAGGTATGATGACAAAATAAAGATTTTCCAAATCAAATCCTTTTAATATGTCTTTTCCTATTACCCCAAACCATCACATCCGGTACAACTTCCCCTTTATCCAACGGATTAATCTCTCCCCCACCACACGTTCACCAGACGTGATGCAAAATCTGACATTTCATTAAATGCAGAGCCCTTTTCTGGTTAATCCCGAATTCAGATTTAATCCCTTTTTTATCAACATGTGGCTGAGATTAAAGACGCTAATTCAAAAGATAAACCCAAACGATTTTACCCAAATTCACTTAGGTCAAAAACATTTCCCGCTCCCTTAAGCCACTATAAAACCCCTTTCTTCTCCACAAAGAAATGTTTACGCTCTCTAAACCCTCAATCCTTTCTTGCATTCTTCAAGGCTTTCTCAAACTCACAACAATGGTGAAATCCGGTGTCTCGAAGAAACAATCCAAGGCTTCTAGATCAGTGAACCCGACTGGTTCAGACTCTCCCACAATTGATTCAAGCAATTTCATAGCCATCTTTGAAGAACACCCTTCCTACAATGCTCCCACAAAACTCATGATCAAATTCTTGAAGATCCACCTTCTGTTTGGTCCATTCGATGCTTTCAAAGATGTTGTTCCAATTTCAACCCTCTTCAAATGTGCCTTTTCAGCCTATCGCCCACTCGATAACCCCCAAGAAGTTCATCTAAACCTAATCAATGATTGTTTGGTCATTCTGTCCAAAGAAAAACATATTATCTAACGATAGACCATCCGCAGTCAAGAACTACAAAATCAGGAAGTTCATGAAGGCTGACTTCATCCAGTACACTCTGAGCAGAAGAGAACATGATTATGTCCGCACCCAGGCTGATTTTCCCTGTATGAATCCAGAAGTAGTCTTTCTTATTGCAAAGGTGTTTCAACACAAGTATGAGAAGCACTCGAAGATGAAGATTGCACTTGAAAGGGCTAATACTTTCTTGAAGGAAACACTCTGTGAATTTGCCAAAATCGACGCACACATCTACCCCACCATTGCCAAGAGAGTTGATCTGTCACCATTTGACCCCGCACCAATGCCTTCTGAAGGGTATGAAGAAAGATCCTTAGGTGCAACCAACTACCCTGAACTTGGAGTCATTTTCAAAAAGAAGACCGATAATGTCAAATACTTCATTCCTATGACTGCCATGCATCACCTCACCAGGAAGCAACTTGATATCTGCCGAAACGCAGTTGAAAAATCAAAGCACAAAACTGCAGAAGTCAAGTTCGAGATCTTAAGAAGAATCAACTGGTTGGAGAACATCAGGAAGTTTTGGTGGATCCTGATCAAGTTTCTTAAACTTGATAGCTGATCAAAAGTTAAAGAGGTTACTTAGGGGGAAATTGTTGAATCATAAAAAGTGATCATCTTGAACTTTAGCTACCGCAGTCGACTTGTCACTGCAGTCAAGTGTCTTCATCAGCAACCACAACTTCAATCTCTATCTACCGCAATCTTTTTACTAGATTACTTTACTTTGTCTTTTTTTTTTGTAATACACTCTATTGTCCAGTATGCCTTGCATGGATACTCTTAGAGATGTAATCTAATGTAGTTCATGAGTCCCTATAAATACAGCTCATCCTCTTGCATTCAACAATCTATGCATCGCATCTAATTATGAATACACATCTTTGGAGTTATCTTTTCTACTCACTCTTCTTACTTTCATAATCGATTACAATCTCTCTTCGGAGCAAGTCTTTTGTGACTTAGTCACTAAGTTTGATCTCACTTATTAACTTGGCTTGAATGCATTCCTCGTTATGAATCAGCTTAAGTGTATACTTGATATAACAATTGTTGTCATTTACATTTCTTTACTTTTCCGCAACTAACTCTCTAACATCTAACTCTAAATATTATTGTTGAGCTTTTAGATCCTTCGAGATTAACTATTCCGCAATATACTTGTTCTAACGTTTGTTCAAGTGTGTCTCAAAGTTTTTCTCTCAAAACTTGCTCACGTGGTTGATATGAGCCAAGAGATTAAAGACATAAGGAACATCCCAGAAGTACACGACTTTCCCGACATATTTCCCGAAGAACTTCCAGGATTACCTCTACAACATCAAGTCGAGTTCAGAATCGACTTAATTCCAGGAGCTACTCTTGTAGCCAAATCACCTTATCTACTAGCACCAGCTGAGATGAAGGAACTATCTAGTCAACTGAACAAACTCATAAGCAAGGTATTCATTAGACCAAGCTTCTGACCTTGGGGAGCGCCGATCTTGTCCATGAAGAAAAAAGACGGATCGTTCCGTATGTGCATCGACTATCACGGGCTAAACAAACTTACCGTTAACAACTGATACCTTCTACCCCATATAGACGACTTGTTCGACCAACTTCAAGGGGAAAACTACTTTTCAAAGATTGACTTAAGATCTAGGTATCACCAGTTACGAGTTTTAGAGGAAGATGTTCCCAAAACAGCTTTCCAAACTCATTATGGACACTACGAGTTTGTAGTGATGCCTTTCGGATTAACTAATGCGCCCATGGTGTTCATGGACTTAATGAACCGGGTGCGCCACCCTTACTTAGATAAGTTCGTAATCATGTTCATTGACGACATACTCATCTATTCTCGCAGTAAGGAGGAACATAGTCAACACCTATGTCAGATCCTATAAACACTACGAGCAGAGAAATTTTATGCGAAGTTCTCTAAATGCGAATTTAGGATTTGAAGAGTCAAATTTTTGGGTCACGTGGTTAGCGAAGAGGGAATACACGTGGACCCTTCCAAAACAAAGGCCATTGAGAACTGATCAGCTCAAAAGACGCCTACAAAAATTCGTCGATTTCTAGGCCTTGCTGGCTACTATCACATGTTTATTCAGAACTTTTCAAGGATTGGGAAACCACTTACCACATTGACCTAGAAAGGTGTGACCTTTGACTGTGAAGAGAAACAAGAGAAGGCGTTCCAAACTATGAAGCAAACCTTATGCATCTCACCAATATTATCCCTCCCAGAAGGAATAGAAGATTATGAGGTTTACTGCGATGCATCCAACCAAGGGCTTGGTTGTGTTCTTATGCAACGGGGAAATGTCATCGCCTATGCCGCACGACAACTTTAGACACACGAGGTCAACTACACTACACATGATCTTAATTTAGGAGCAGTGGTATTTGCTCTGAAGATCTGGAGACACTACCTGTATGGTACGAAAAGCACTATCTTTACAGACCCCAAAAGCCTCCAACATATATTCGACCAGAAGGAACTCAACATGAGACAACAACGGTGGGTCGAGCTACTCAATGACTACAAATGAGAAATTTGTTATCATCCCGGTAAGGCCAACGTAGTAGCCGACGCCCTAAGTCGGAAAGAATACTCAGGTTGGAGAGTTAAGGCATTGACTATGACAATCCATTCACAACGGTCCACACAAATTAAGGAAGCTCAACAGGAAGCGTTAAAACCTGAAAATGTGGCAGGTGAATCCCTTAGAGAAAGGGATAAGAACGTAGAAGTCAAGGGTGACGGAGCCTTATACCTCATGGATCGGATCTGGACACCGAAGCTCGGTGGTTTTAGAGATGTAGTCATGAATGAGGCGCACTATACTCGATAATCCCTCCATCTAGGTTCAAATAAGATGTAACTGGATCTCAAAAGTTATATTGGTGGCCTAACATGAAAGCTTAGATTGTACCTTCATGGGAAAGTGTCTCACTTGCGCCAAGGTTAAGGTCGAATACCAAAAACCCTCAGGTTTACAACAACAACCATAGATACCTGAGTGGAAGTAGGAGCATATTATGATGCACATCATAACCAAATTGCCCAATAGATGGTCTCGATACCATTTGTGTGATCGTAGACAGGTTAACTAAGTCTGCACACTTCCTGCCAATCAAAGAAATCAACAAGATGGAGAAACTGACAAGAACTTACATTAGGGAGATTGTACGGCTGCATGATGTTCCCATATCTATTATCTCTAATAGAGATAGTAGATTCACTTCAAGATTCTGGCAGTCGCTACAAAAGTCCCTGGGAACTAGGCTAGACATCGGTACAACCTACCACCCACAAACCGATGGACAGAGTGAGAGGACGATACAGATGTTGGAAGACATGCTAAGAGCTCATGTGATCGACTTTGTTAAAGCATGGGATATCCATTTACCATTAGTTGAGTTTTCATACCACAACAGCTACCATTCTAGTATCAAAGTTACTCCATTTGAAGCCCTCTATGGCCGGAAGTGCAGATCCCCTCTATGCTGGGCTGAGGTGGGTGACACGCAACCAGGTAAAGGACAAGTTCCTGACAACACTCTCACGGATCCGAAGATCATTCAGGAAACAGCAGGGAAGATTGTTTAGATTCGTGAACGATTGAAAGCCTCTAGATTCCGACAGAAAAGCTACGCTGACAAGAGACGGAAACCTTTGGAATTTTAGGTTGGTGACCTTGTTCTATTGAAGGTCTCACCCTAGAAGGGATTGATATGCTTCGGAAAATGTGGTAAGCTAAATCCAAGGTACATAGGGCCTTTTGAGATTCTCGCTAAGATCGGCCCTTTAGCTTACAAACTCCGACTACCTCAGGAACGTAGTAACGTACACCCTACCTTCCACGTATAGAACCTAAAGAAGTGCCTTTCTGATATGACTCTTGTTATCCCACTCGATGAAATAGAGATCAATGAGAGCCTCAAATTCATGGAAGAGCCAGTAGAAATCATGGATAGGGAGGTCAAGCAAACAAAACAAAGCCGTATCCCAATAGTGAAGGTTCTCTGGAATGCAAAACGGGGACCCGAATTCACTTGGGAGCGAGAGGATCAAATGAAACATAAGTATCCTCATCTTTTCCCTTAGTCCATGTGTATTTTCTAAATTCTAATTTTGGGATGAAATTCCCTTTAACAGGGGGATGATGTAACAACCCGTAATTTCTAATCTTATAAAAGTCAAACTTGGTCAACTAACGGCAACTTAATTTTTATTTTATCTTAAATGGGTTAGAGTAATGAATTTTAAGTATTTAAACCTTGTATTCAAGGTGTTATGTGTTTAATAAGGGAATTAGTTGGAATCGGGAAACTTCTCAACTCTATTCTTTTCTCTTCCCTTTGGACCGCAAACCCTCGTAGGGCCGCAAACGAGCCTTTGGCTGTGAACAACCTTTGGGTTGTGAACCGGCTTCAGACCGTGAACAGGCTGTGGGACGTGAACCCTCGGTGTATGACTGTGAACCTCCTCTCCTATACATATATATATATATATATATATATATATATATATATATATATATATATATATATATATATATATATATATATATATATATATATATATATATATATATATATATATATATGAGTGTTAGCTGATTTATTCCTCATTCTTAAACTTCTGGCCGCAAACTCCAACATTTCTCTCTCAAGTATCATCTTTCAACCCTTCAATTCTTCCTAGAATATTTCTTGGATCTTCAAGGTGTTCATCATTTCATCATCATACTAGGGATTTCTAGGCCGAAAACACTTGAATCTTCTTCAACCTTCAAGATCATTGGGCCGTGAAATCAAGAACATCAAGTGTTCTTGGGCCATGAACACTCCATTTTGGTCATAAAATCCAATCAATCACTTGATTTCGTTTCTAACACTTCTCTTATAAGTAATTCTTACATCCAAAGTTGTTTACTTGATACCTTAGTGCGACAACCCGAAATTCTTATCTTGTAAAGTCAATCAAATAAGTCAAAAGTTCAGACTTGTTCCTGTTATCTTTTACTCAATTCAGGGTCATTTTATGAGCTCTCGACCTAGTACACTTAAGGGATTGTGTGTTAGGAAGTGTTAGCAAGAGATCAGTGGAGTGCATTCGAGCCGGAAACACCTTCAAAAGGTGTTCACGGCCGCAAACTAGGTTCACGGGCATGAACCCATCCTTGGGCGGTGAACTACCTTTCCTCCTATATATATATATATATATATATATATATATATATATATATATATATATATATATATATATATATAACTTTTCTCTTCACTTCTCACCTTCCAGCCGTGAACATCTCCTTTCTCTCTAAAGTATCATCCTCAAAAGGGTCTCCTTTCACCTCAAAATCATAAGTAACTCATTCCTTATTTGTGGTTTATAAGAAGTTTCTTGCTTTCATGTATAGATTCATCGTCTTTTCATCAAGAGTAAATTACACGAATGGTCCCTATGGTGTAGGGTAATTTGCGCGTTTAGTCGCTAACTTATTTTTTTAACTCGGAAGGTCCCTACAGTTTGTTTTTGTTATGCATTTGGTCCCTGTCTTACCTACAAAAACTATTTTGCCCTTGATTTTTTTATTTGTTTAAATAAACACACCTCGAACCCCATCCCCCTCACCTTACCTTACCTACCTCACCATTTTCCTTATTTAAATAACAGTCATTTTAGGTAAGATAGGAACCAAACACATAACAAAACGAATAATTAGGACCAGGCCCGTAACAAAACAAACAGCAGGGAGTTTTCGAGTTACAAAATTAAATTTGGGACCAAGTGTGTAAATTACCCGAAACCACATGGACCGCTCGTGTAATTCACTCTTTCATCAATGAGCTTCAAGTTTTCTTGGTCGTGAACCCTTCATAGGGACGTGAACCATCATCATTAGCCGTGAACCCTCCTTATCTTCATCACTGGGCCATGAATACATCAAGTATTCTTAGGCCATGAACAACCCAAGGGCCGTGAACCCTTCTAGCTTGGCCGTGATCATCTTTCAGCCCTTCATTTTCAATTCTAACACTTCATTGTAAGTGTTTCCTAGATCCTAAGGTTGTTACCTTTACACTTTAGTTGTTATAAACACTAATTATATGCCTATATATGTTATTATATGCTAAATAGGATCCATTTGTGCTCGGGACTTCACTTGGCATACTTAACATCCTATATCGATCTTTCATTCGAATCACTCACATCAGGTGATTTCATACCCCTACAAATACACTTTTAAATGCTTTGGGGGGGGGGGGATACAAGTAAAACACAAAACTAATGTGTTAACCATTTACGTGTGAAAACAGTAAATAAAAGGATTTCTTATACTCAAAAACTTGTTAAACCTATTTTAAACTATTTTAAACTTCTTTTATATCAAAATCCTATTTGTCTATTTATTTACGTATAAGTATGCTTTAGCGGACTTAGAACTATTGCTAAATACCTTGACTCCTGTTCCTTGTATGGTTGTGGGCTTAGGGTAGGATCACTAGTTCGACTGTCGGCAAAATCATAGTTATGCTCATTAAATACATATAAGAATATTAAACCCATTTTTAAGGATTATACTTAACTTAGTTGCTTATGGTGAGAAATTGTGTAACAACGTAAATTTCCAAACAATTTTTTTCTTCATTTTTAACACAATTAAAACTTATTTCATAATTCACTAAATCACATATGCCTCAAATGTCAACAAGTAAAACACAAATCCAGAATCATAAAAACAATCTCCCGCCAGTGTGTACAATCATGTCGGTGCCTTGTCGCGATCCTCAGAGCTACTTGAAACATATAACACATAACACGGTAAGTGTAAAGCTTAGTGAGCTCCCCAAAATACCGCACAACTCTCCTCTGAGATTCTTGCAACACCCTTGATCCTCTTCTCAAAGAAATGACCTCAAATTAGCCTCTTTCCTCTATATCTCACAAATGAATCTAGGGTTTCTCTCAAGGGACGAAGGCATTGATGGGAAGGGGCCAAGGAGGCCATAAGTGCCTTTAAATAGGCCCAAGCCCGGGAAAATTAGGGTTTCTGCCTCCAGCTCTGACTCGTCGAGTCCATTTATTTTCCACGCCACCACGTCACCATCCTACTCGACAAGTTGAGGCGCCAACTCGTCAATCCACTCTTCATGTCTCGAAATAAATACTTAATTTGTCATACCTGGAATTCCAGATGTTACGAATTGAGTGTTTTCCACAAATCAGAAACAGTCAAACAATCATGTTAGTAAACTATAATAGGTATAGTTTAGAGGATTACTACTTACTGTTTCTAGAATAGTGAAACATACATGAGTCAGTTCATTCATACTATAACTAGAACAGTAAGGAACATACATACTATAAATAGAGCAGGAAGGAATATACATACTATAACTAGAACATGAAGGAACATACATACTATAACTAGAACAGGAAGGAACATACATACTATAACGAGAACAGAAAAGAACATATATACTATAACAAGAGCAGAACAACTAGAGTGTGAAACACTATTTCATGGCATAGCAATATACTTGTCGTGTCACATTTTGTTACTAGAGTCTCCTGGGAAGAGAGTGTGAGTTTTGTAACTAGAGTCTCCTGGGAAGAGAGTGTGAGTATGTGTATAGATCTATACAAGATCTATACAAGTCAGTTAAACATGATTATAACCTAATCACATTTTTACCTTAATTGAACTAATTGGTATTAAGGTAGTTAGTGCTTTAGTAGGGTATTTTTACACCACACTACTATACATATTCATTTTCCATTCATTCATACATGATATCCTCATATTGTGGAATGCAAACTATTTTTCTAGTAAAGATAGTCATAAACTTGGAAAACATACATTTTACAAAAGAACAAGCATATAAAACATTTGATCTTGGTAGAAGACTACTTTTCATTTAAGTAGAAAATATAGGATTTTCTTGAAAGATACAAACATATTTACTTTACATATACAAACCTTTTCGTGAAACTAATGCAAACATTTGACACAAAAATACTTATGAACTCACCAGCTTAAATGCTGATCTACTCTATCAAAATAACTTGTATTCTCAGGTCACCAGTAGACTGGTACAGATGACCAGGTTTTTGAGAAGACGGAGCATATTCAGGACTCGTCTTTATTTTGATTACATATTTTTGGTGTCTTACAACTTTACTCAGAACACACTTGTATTAACTATATTATTAATGCAATGGATGATGTTATTTCTAGTTTTACTATTATGCATTGTTATGATACTATACATGACGTCATCCACCCTTGAACGTTTCTGCCGTTCTGGTTTGGGGGTGTGACAGATTGGTATCAGAGCTTTGTTTATAGTGAATTGAGTATATCAACCCATAAAAGATATACAACTATAAACACATTGGGATTAAAACACTCTGACCAAGAGTTAATACTTTTTAAATAATAAAATATTTTACTAATGTATTCATACATGCATTCATACTAGGATCAGTGCCATACTAGAACATAACAAAAGTATTGTGGTTGTTGGACAACACAAGTAGGCTTGGGAACATATAATCAGGTGTGGGAATGATATAACTTGATCAACTATATTTATCCGAGAAGTGATTAGCAAGTGCCTAGGAATGGTTGTGGTGTTGCAACAAATCTAAAAACTTACCAACTCTACTACAATAAAAACTTTAGAACATAACATAAACTTAAAATAATATTGGATTATTTTGCGGTACTATAATTACTTGTGAGAGAACTAAAAGTGTCGTTAATAGTAGGTCAATACTTGTTGAGTGGATACGCTAAGGTTATATGTGACTAAGGTGTTATAGACTTAGAATATGTGATCTTAGAGTTGGGTCACTTATTCGAAGGTGTATTCTATCTTGGTTACATATGACTGGTATACACTACGCAAATATTGAAGTAACCGGTAAGGATCATCTTATAATTATCTTATTAGTATGTCTATTATATGTTTCTTACACCCTTTTCTCGCTTAGATAACATGGTTGGATTCCATCTACCTGGCAACCCATTCTTTTCTGATCAAGGGAATGGTGGATGGATTGAAGCGGAGCCTGAAGAAGAGAACCTGGTGGTCCCAGCAGTAAAAGACCCCAAGGAAAGTTCTGACGAAGAGAACGAAGAGGAAGTCCAGGAAGACTCGAACTCAGAACCAAAGGTCTAAGATCTTCCCCAAGTTGCTCAGAATCCTAACCCTCGCCCGACTTTTCAAGGCCTGACGCCTTTATGGGTGGTGAACTTGGGAAGGTGGAGCCAAGAGCAGGGACAAACACCTCCCTATAATGGTAACCGAAGCAAGTACAATTTGAATGAGGGAGGCTTAGTAGACAGAGTCCTTCCTATCTTGGTGTGTTGTGTTGCTCGTAATGCTGAGCAGGGAAGGGCAAACTTCGACTAAGTCATGGAGATCTGTGTTAACTCCGGAGTCAACACGGTTCGTCTCCGTCATCTGACAGTTGACCAAAATTTATAAAGGACTCACACTGACGCCCTACAGGTAGAACTGAAAGCCTTCCAATCCGAAGTTAGGGATCTTCGTCAGAACCAGGTGGCATTGCAAAGGCATGTGTGGGAAACGGAATAGCAGCTGGCTGAATCAAGTACCAACCAGAACAACTCCCCTCGCAAGTAGAGCCTACTCAACTATCTTTTTTTGGATATATATATATATATATATATATATATATATATATTAGGTCTATGTATAGACTCTAGTATTAATTTCCTGGTTATGTTAAGACCTTGAACTTTTAGTCTGTTAGGTCTTTGTGCTGTCAAAATTTTCTCATTTCTGGTATGATGTAAGAACTACTCCAAGGTCAATTTTCACGAACTTATTGCATTGCTAATACCAATGATATTGACAGACATCTAATCCCCTGGTGAAATCTCTGTCCAAATGCTTTCATCCGTCTATAGTTAGAACTCTATTACAATCACATTCTCATCTATTTGTTGAACTATGGTGATTTAGTTCATGGATCACTCTCATTATTCTCACTATTGAATGCTTACTATTATCTTCATCTTTGTAAACTTCAGTTTAAAGATGCCTATAGTAGGTCTACAAGAAGCAGTCCTCTGATAACTCCAACTCAACCACCATTACCTCCTTGTAACATCCAAAAAATCAAGACAAAAAGGTTTTGTTTTAATTATAATGCTCATAATTTTTTTTTTGAAGAAAACATTGCTGATATCACATTGATTCATAAACCATAGTTACATGTCTCAAAATCCATAGTGACAAATAGTAAAAATATCATAGTACATTCCCAAAATCTCAAATGCAAAGTCATGTGTGTGCGATGCGCTGCTACCCTGCCGACTCCTTCCCTTTAGACGAAGAGGTACCTGAAACCAAAACTGAAAACCGTAAGCACAAAGCTTAGTGAGTTCCTCATCATACCACATACGAAACAAACTACATAATGTCTGGCAATTTTGGGGTGCCTGAGCTACCCATGTCAAGCAGTTCTGGGGTGCTGACCAACCCATGTCAAGCAGTTCTGGGGTGGTGACCGACCCAAGTCAAGCTATTCTGGGGTGCTGACCTACCCTCCATTCTATCTCAACCGGCAACGAGGACTATTTCACCCCCGACTACTAGATAATTATAATCATACTATCATGTTGTCATAATCATACTATCATAATCATACTACCAAGCATTCCTGGGGTACTGACCTACCCTTTAGTCCTAACGACAGAGGTGGGGGACTATTCCCCTCCTACTACCACTATCACATACATCATATCATACTGGTACATAAAGCACATTTGGTAATAGCAACCTAGATAATTATCACACAAACAATCATCTAAAGACAATCCCTACTGGTGGGCTGGCATTGTAGCCGTAGACCCATCTCTAGTGGAAGGTAACTTACCTTGAAAACTGAGTGTCGAATCTTGCGGATGGTAGTCTCTAACAGCTGCTCTGATGACTCCCAGCTAACATAAACACATTAACACCCAACCAGAGTCTATAACACAACTTGGGGTTAAAATGATCATTTTACCCCTTACTCTAATTGGGACATTCAAGAGTCTCAATTCTAATCTATTAAGCCTAATCCTCCAATGTCCTATTAAAGACCCCTTAAGGCCCACTAATTTCCCAAGTCCTGATTTAGGCCTCATCCCCTTAATTGGGCCTAAAAGCTCCAAGTCCCAAAGGTAACGTTTCCAAGGGTCCAATCCTGGCCGAATAGGCCCAATGCACTAGTTCCAGATTTCTAAGTCCAAAGTTGTACTTCTCAGTAGGACACAGGGCCCCAAGCCCAGGGCTAGATCCTTAAGGCCCAAAATCCCATGGTTGTCATCCTGCACACGTACGCGCAGTGTACCTGGCAAGTACGCCCAGCGTACTCTTGGCCGCAAATGGAGGTTGACCGTAAACGGTAATTGACCGTGACCCACCCCAGTACGCGCATCGTACTAGAGTTTACACTTAGCGTGCTACCCAGTTTCCTTGGGACTTCACTTTACGTCCAAAATGTAGATCAAGTTCCTTTAAGGCCTCCAAAGCCATAAAGTTACAAACTTTAGGTGATTGCATGTATGGTTGGGGTCAAAACATGATTTTGGTCCATTATACAAATTTTAAGACCATCTAACCCATGCATGGAAATTTCTAAAAGTCCAAAAGGACAGCTCTTATGCTCTGGAACCAACAATACTCAAGCACTCCCAACAATGGGGTCAAAAGGACATAAAAACCCCTAAATAAACAAACCTAAGCATACAATGGTCAAGTATGGACCTTGATACCTCCAAAGAGTTAGAAATGGTGCCAATCCTCTGGATCTACAAGATCTTGGTGGATCCTTTCTTCTTTTTCAAGCTCCTTTCTTCTCTTCTCACTAAAACAACACACAAACACTCTCAAATGGCTTCTAGAACACAAAGGCACACAAAGGGAGCTAGGGTTTTCGTGGTGGCTGGGTAAGAGTGAAGGGAGGCTGAACCTACAGGGATTCTGTTCTTCATATAGGGAGCAAACTCTAATTTTAGGGTTTATGGATCTGCACACGTACGCTGGGCGTACTCCTGGTATGCTGGGCGTACGTGTATGGCTTCCGCATTTCTTTTTCCTGAGTACGCTGAGCGTACATAGCAATGTACCCCCCCGCATACGAGGTTTCTCAGCCCACTCTTAAGGGGCCGATGTAACATCCCAAAAACACAAGCCAAATTTTTTTTTTTTTTAAAATATGTTATTATGAAACCAGCAGTATAATAAAACATCCATAATATCATGGCATGCCAAAACCAAAGTAAAAATAATCAAAACATGTTATCATAAAACAATATCAGAGTATAATCCCAAAGAACTCGTGTGCGGAAAACCATAGTGTGATGTTTTGTGATCAAGCTGGCTCCTTTCCTTTAAAAACAAAGTACCTAAAACCAAAACTGAAAACCGTAAGCACGAAGCTTAGTGATTTCCCCCATCATACCACACACCATATAATAACATACTGTCAGGCAATTCTAGGATGCCTGACTTACCCAAGTCAAGCCATTCTGGGGTGCTTGACTTACCTAGGTCAAGCCATTCGGGGGTGCTTGACTTACCCATCGGTCTATTTCACCTGACTATTGGGGACTATTTCACCCCTACCACTACCACACAATAATATTGTTGGATATAGTGTCTAAGCCCATAACTATATTTGGTATGTACTTGACCCGACCCGGCATGGTCCATTTGGGTTGCACTTCACCCGAACAATTTATGGATAATATTTGAGAATAGTACAAGTTATGATTTATTAATATATTATAAGTTCTAATATATTAATATAAGATCATATTATTTAATTAGTGGTGATCTATAATTAATCTAGGATTAATTTAGTGATCAAAGATATTACTAATTAAATATGGGCTTCTATATTTATATTGTGTGGGCTAATGCTTATTTAGAATGGGCTAGGCTTGGATGGAAAAGTCCATGGATACTCCATGGAGCTTTGACCCATGGATCTCATGGAAATGAAGAGACATGGGTATTAGGGTTTACATGGATGTAACCCTAATCCACCACACTATATAAAGGAGGCTTTGGTTCTTGAAATCATACTAGTTGACACTTGTTGAGGTGAGGCCGATTTCAAGATAGTAGTATTTATTCTCTCAAAGTTCCAAGTTTGTGGTGATTTGTGACTTTCATTTGAGGCATCCACATTATTGGTGCTAGGCTCTAAAACTCCAAGCAATCAACTACAACTTCAAGGTAAGCATTTCTACTAGCTTTATTTGATTCATGTTCCCCATGCCATGCTAGTTAAGATATGAACCTTGGAAAAATAATTATTTGCATGTATCTTAGACAAACATAGATCCAAGGTTTATTAGGGTTGCATGTACACTTAGGAAGTGTTAGAATGCTCAAAAACCCTTCAGTGGTATCAGAGCCTAGGTTTATTTGTTTGATACTTGATGCAAAAAAAAAAAAAAAAGTTGGAAAAGTCGAAAATAATTAAAAAAAAAAAAAAAAAAACGGAATTTCGGCTTTAGTTGCTGGAAATGAATTGGAAACATTACTCTAAACTGTTTTGGTACTTGAAAACTTGTTTTAGATGGAGTAATGTTTTTGCTAATTCATTTACAACAACTAGTTATCAAAATTACAAAGTTTTATGTGATTTTGATTCTTGAAAGTGTTCATATTCATATTCTTGTTCTTATGATGTTTAGATGATCATAGGAATTATTTGTAACCTATGTGGTAATTTAATTCTTGATCATAATGTGTTTTAATGGAGTCCATAACTTGTCCTCAAGTTATGGAAAACCAAAAGTCTCTTGGATTAAAAACCATTAAAAGAACATAAGAGTTAGAAAAAATGAAGAGTCTTCATTTTATTACTCTATTAAACTCATAAGTTACAAGATATGAAAAGTTTTGAAAGTTTACAAAACTTGCCCTCAAGTTTTGGAACAAGTAAAGTTAAGTTAAAACTTTAGTTCCAACCCTTAGAATTTTAAAAAGTTAAAATTCAACCCTTATACTTATATTATTATGATTTAATAATTATATATATATATGTATAAGAACAAAGTCGTCTTACCGCTAGTACGCCTCATTCACGAAGCCGGTCTATAAGGTGGGTATAAGGTTGTTGCCTATAAAATGGTGACTTAATGGGTGTCCACTCTCACCCACCGCTTGCTTGACTGGTGGAGGGTCGTTAGCCGAACGGGTAAGACAAGGACTTATAAATTCTCATTCAAAGTATGATGAATATTATAAAGTAACTAAATGTTTTATTAAATTCCCAATCTTAGTTACTTTAGGAAAAATGTGAATAAGGTGCTAATCCATGAAATTACACTTTACACTTTGATTAAGTCGTTGGTGGAGCGTGTGTGGTTAACCGGCACACTAACTTGGACTTAACAAGGTAGGTAAAGGGTGACTTAAAGGTTTATTATAGTATCGGTGGAGCGTGTGTGGTTTACCGGCACATCGATTGAGTGATAAACCTTAAGGGTACCAAGTGATTTGCATGGTTACTTCACACCTCGTTTTGTGATCCTCGGCATCCCAGTCACAAAACTTGGAGGGCACACTTGAGATTGAAACATGCCTTTGAAAAGTTCATTGAATCTCAAAGAATCTAGGAATTTCTAAGAACCAATCAAAAACCTAATATTTAAACATTTCGGTTTTCGTGGTGGAAATTGGTGAATCGTCATTCACCTACCTTTCAAATATGGTATAGCTTAGATTACGGCATACCTCTTCTAAGTTATATTATATTGTGATTGGATCCTAGCCTTAATATTACATTTGGGTGTTTTATTAAGGACTCTCTTATATCTAAACTAATCTTGTTCTCTTCTTTTCAGATGTCTTCAAACAATGCTTCTGGCTCTAATCCTAATGGCTCCTTTACCCTTATGAACTTGTGTGGGAAAGTCACCTTTGATGGATCCAACTTCAATGAGTGGATCAGAAACATCAGGATGATTACCCGCTACGAGGACAAAGAATATGTCCTTGACAAGGAGCTTAAGGAGATTGATGAGACCACTGCAACTCCTCAGGAGATCGCTGACTTTCGGGCACATGAAAGGGATGCTACGAAAGTGGCTTGCATCATGATGGCCACGATGACAGCGGAACTCCAAAAGTCTTATGAGGATTTCTACCCTTATGAAATGCACCAAGATTTGATGGAAAGATACCATCAAAGTGCAAGACAAGAGAGGTATGAAATCATCTGCTCCATGATAACAACCATGATGAAGGACGGGGAATCCGTCACGAGCCACATGCAGAAAATGCAAAGGTATGTGGATCGTTTGCTGAAGCTTAATGTGAACTTCCCTGAGGATCTTGCAATAGATATCATTTTGCACTCCTTACCATCGTGCTATGATCAATTCCGCATGACATATCACATGAATAAGGAAGAGGTCACACTCAGCAAACTTCAGGGACTTCTCAAGACCGCAGAATCAGGTCTTAAGGGGAAGTCGGTTGCTATCACTCCTACTCCAAACTCAACTCCGGTTTTAGCAATTGGGAAAAATCGATGGAGGAAGAGAAAGAGGTCCTCGAAGGGTACCAAGGCTCGGACCCTTGATGGCTCTTCTTCAAGTGGAACCAAGAAAGGTTTCGTCACTCCTTCTTCTGACCCAAAAGAGGCTGAATGCTTCTATTGCCATGAAAAATCTCATTGGAAGCGGAACTGCCCAAAGTACCAGCAGGATGTGAAGGATGGGAAAGTCAAACCCAACCATGCAGGTACTTACACTATCATTTCTAATAACTCACCCCATTCTAAATCTTGGGTCCTTGATACCGGTTGTGGTATTCATATTTGTTGTGACTTGCAGGGACTAAGAAGAAGTGAGAATGTGGAGCAAGGAAGAATAAACTTGATCATGGGGAATAGGAAAGCTTTACCTGTTACCAAGATTGGAGTTTATACTTTATCGCTAAGTAGTGGGTTTAATTTAGATTTGAATAAATGTTGTTATTCGCCAGGAATGGCAAGAAATATTATTTCCTTTCATGCTTTGTACAAACAAGGGTTTACCTTTTCATTTAATAATGAAGTTGGTTCTATAGATGTTTTCTATAATAATGTTTTTTATTTTAAAGCATTACCTTGTGATGGTGTGTATGAAGCTGTATCTGTTATAGATAACTTAGGAAATAATGTTTTGTGTATTGATTCTACTAATAATAATAACTTGGATAAAGCATCATTATGGCATTGTCGTCTTGGACATATAAGCAAGAAACGCATAGGCCAACTCCAAAAGGATGGAGTCTTGGAGTCGTTTGACCTAAAGTCAGATGATAGTTGCGAATCATGCTTACTTGGCAAAATGACAAAATCACCCTTCACAGGCTCGTGTGAGAGGGGTGAAGGTTTGTTGGACCTTATACACACGGATGTGTGTGGACCATTCAAACATGCCACAAGGGATGCTAATCGTTATTATTTGACTTTTACTGATGATTACAGTAGATATGGATATGTCTACTTAATCAAGCATAAGTCAGAGACTTTCGAGAGGTTTAAGGAATTTAAACAGGAAGTCGAGAATCAATTGGGCAGGAACATTAAGATGCTTCGATCCGATCGAGGAGGTGAGTATCTTAGTTCAGAGTTCCTCGACTATCTTAGGGAATGTGGGATTGTCTCACAATTGACACCTCCCAGGACACCACAGTTGAATGGTGTGGCTGAGAGGCGTAATCGAACCTTGTTGGATATGGTTCGTTCCATGATGAGTCGAGCTACGCTACCAATCTCATTCTGGGGGTATGCCTTAGAGACTGCCGCCCATATTCTTAATCTTGTCCCTACAAAGAAAGTTGCCAAAACTCCTCACGAGATGTGGACTGGGAAAGTACCTAAGCTAGACCACATCAAGATTTGGGGTTGTGAGGCTTTCGTGAGACGCGAGACTCATGATAAGCTCGAACCTCGAAGCGAGAGGTGTATTTTCATCGGCTACCCACAACAATCCTTTGGTTACCTCTTCTACAGACCTAGTGATAATGTGGTCTTTGTAGCAAGAAGAGGAGTTTTTCGAGAGAGAGAATTTATAAGCCAAGGGGACAGTGGGAGGCAAATTGATCTTGAAGAAATTCAAGAGTCAAGCGGTGAAGGAACTTCAAACACTAGCCCTCAACTTGAGGAGGAAACTCCTGTTGAGCCAGTTGATGTGCCTGTACCTCTTAGGCGTTCCACAAGAGTTAGGAATGCACCTGAGCATTATTATGGCTTCCATATTACTGCGGAAGGTGAGACACTTATTAGTGATGAGACACTAGTAGGTCTGGATGAACCTAACAGCTACACGGAAGCCATGGCAGGCCCTGAGGCTGCCAAGTGGAAAGAGGCAATGGATAGCGAGATACAATCCATGTATGACAATCAAGTTTGGAACTTGGTTGAAAATGTACCAGGTCGTAAGACAGTGGGGTGCAAATGGATCTTCAAGAAGAAGACCGACATGGACGGTAATGTACACACTTATAAGGCACGACTGGTTGCAAAAGGTTATTCTCAAACTCTGGGAGTTGATTATGATGAAACCTTTTCACCAGTGGCCAAGATAAAGTCTATTAGGGTTCTGTTAGCCATTGCTGCATTTCATGATTATGAAATATGGCAAATGGATGTCAAAACTGCCTTCCTTAATGGAAAGTTGGCTGAGGATGTTTACATGGTTCAGCCAGAGGGTTTTGTCAGTACAGAGTACCCCAATAGAGTGTGTAAGCTCGAGAATTCCATTTATGGATTGAAACAGGCACCTCGCAGATGGAATCTTTGCTTTGATGAGAAAGTCAAGGAATTTGGCTTTTCAAGGAGTGAAGATGAATCTTGCGTCTATATCAAGGCTAGTGGGAGCATAGTCAGTTTTTTGGTACTGTATGTGGATGACATACTACTCATAGGAAATGACATCCCAACCTTGCAGGAAGTAAAGTCCTGGCTTGGGAAGTGTTTTGCTATGAAGGACCTTGGTGAAGCTGCCTATATCCTAGGGATAAGGATTTTGAGAAACAGGAGTAAAAGACTAATTGGACTTAGTCAAAGCACCTATGTGGACAAAGTGTTGAAAAGATTCAACATGCATAACTCCAAGAAAGGTGAGTTACCTATTCAGAGTAATGCCAGATTGAGTAAGACACAAAGCCCTAGCACTGAGGCTGAGATAGCAGAAATGAGTCGACTACCTTATGCTTCAGCTGTAGGATCGATCATGTATGCTATGACGTGTACTCGACCTGATGTAGCCTTTGCTTTAAGCATGGTTAGCAGGTATCAGGGGAACCCTGGCAAGGAACACTGGACTGCGGTAAAGAATATCCTCAAGTACCTGCGAAGGACTAAGGACTGGGTCCTTACCCTCGGTGGGAGTGATGACTTGAGAGTTGTAGGGTATAGTGATGCTAGTTTCCAGACTGATAGGGATAATTTCCGCTCTCAGTCAGGCTGGGTCTTTACCCTAAACGGAGGAGCAATTTCTTGGAAGAGTTCCAAGCAAGAGACAGTGGCAGATTCAACTTGTGAATCAGAGTATATAGCAGCAAGCGAGGCAGCAAAGGAGGCTATATGGCTAAAGAACTTCATCGGAGACCTTGGAGTTGTACCAGCTATAAAAGAGCCAATGGAGATTTTCTGTGACAGCAATAGTGCGGTTGCCTTAGCCAAGGAACCAAGGGATCACGGGAGATCCAGACACATCGACAGAAAATACCATTTTATCAGACATCGAATTGAAGAAGGACTCCTCATGGCGAAGAGGGTATCATCGGATGAGAACCCGGCAGATCCCCTCACGAAGGGACTGAGTAGGGTTAAGCATCTCCAGCATGCTCGGAGCATAGGGCTGAAGGATGATATAAGTTTTAGTAGTTAGATAACCCAGAAATTTGTAAAGTGTAATTGACATTTGATGATGAATAAAAGGTGTTTTATTTATGAGTAAAGTGTTGCTATCTCTTGTCGATCTTTTACTATATTTCTTTTGCATGTTTTGACTTCCAGAATAATTATGTTTGGTATATCATATTATTCAAACCTCCACAGTCGGTCATATGTCGGAAGTAGGTATGAATCAAGACTGTCATGATTGGTTGCAGAGGTCTAAGGTGTTGGACAAGGCTGCAACAATCATGAGTGCTCATAAGTTCTGAGCATTGGACTCAACCCACGCTCACTGGAATCACTTCATGGAATTTTATCTCGAGTGATCGTGAGACGGTAATATCATATAAGTCTTCAAACCTAGAGATATGATTTGTTACTTACGAGTTGGTTATGCATTGATTGTACGAAAACGCATTGGTAACTCGATGTTATAAAACGTGCTTTTGTGTGTAATTCAATGAGTGGTAGAACAAACATATGAGTCGAAGTTTATCTGTTCCTTCTTGGATTAGAAGCTGATATCTGGGCCACTCGATGATTTTGTTTTGACCTATGTACCGGGCCCGGTCAGAACTAAGTTGATGTGTTCAATTAAGTTCTTTGTCAAACAAATCAGAAATCGGGAAACAAACTGCTGGACAATAAGTAAGACAATGTTCCATGTATTTGTCCGGCTGATATCTAGAACAGAGGATTATATGATCACTTATCTAAATGGCGCGTTCTAGTTCAACAGAGTTTAAAGAGCTACGATTGCTGATCGGTTCCTGAAGTTATACTTGCAAATATAGTTACTAGACTTATCCAAGTGGGAGACTGTTGGATATAGTGTCTAAGCCCATAACTATATTTGGTATGTACTTGACCCGACCCGGCATGGTCCATTTGGGTTGCACTTCACCCGAACAATTTATGGATAATATTTGAGAATAGTACAAGTTATGATTTATTAATATATTATAAGTTCTAATATATTAATATAAGATCATATTATTTAATTAGTAGTGATCTATAATTAATCTAGGATTAATTTAGTGATCAAAGATATTACTAATTAAATATGGGCTTCTATATTTATATTGTGTGGGCTAATGCTTATTTAGAATGGGCTAGGCTTGGATGGAAAAGTCCATGGATACTCCATGGAGCTTTGACCCATGGATCTCATGGAAATGAAGAGACATGGGTATTAGGGTTTACATGGATGTAACCCTAATCCACCACACTATATAAAGGAGGCTTTGGTTCTTGAAATCATACTAGTTGACACTTGTTGAGGTGAGGCCGATTTCAAGATAGTAGTATTTATTCTCTCAAAGTTCCAAGTTTGTGGTGATTTGTGACTTTCATTTGAGGCATCCACATTATTGGTGCTAGGCTCTAAAACTCCAAGCAATCAACTACAACTTCAAGGTAAGCATTTCTACTAGCTTTATTTGATTCATGTTCCCCATGCCATGCTAGTTAAGATATGAACCTTGGAAAAATAATTATTTGCATGTATCTTAGACAAACATAGATCCAAGGTTTATTAGGGTTGCATGTACACTTAGGAAGTGTTAGAATGCTCAAAAACCCTTCAAATATAACACACATATACTGTCAGGCAATTCTAGGGCGCCTGACCTACCCAGGTCAATCCATTCTCGGGTGCTTGACTTACCCGTCGATCCCTACGACCGACATACGAGGACTATTTCACCTCCTACTACTACCACATAATATTGTAGCATAAACATATTGTCAGGCAATTCTGGGGTGCCCGACCTACCCTTCAGTACTAACGACCAAACTTGGAGACTATTCTCCCCCTACAACCACTATCACATATAACATATCATGCTAGCACATAAACATATCAACTAGTAGCAAACCTAGATGAATATCACAAAGACAATCATCTAACATACAACTCCTACTGGTGAGCCAACATTGTGGTCGTAGACCCACCGCTACTGGAAGGTAACTCACCTCACACAGTTGAAGTCCCGTAGACACAATCCCAGTTGCTGGTTGACCGATTCTCGAACTGTCAATATCAAACATCACCCAATTAATACTTGGGTCCCAACACAAAAATCATAAGTCCATGTTGTGGTAAAAGACTGATTTACTCCTATCTTGGCTTGATTCAAGCCCAAGGCCCAATCCAAAGGCCCAAAAGTTAACTATGGGTCAAAGCCCAACACATGGCCTAATTTTCCAAATTGGGCCCAAACATTTATAAGGCCCAACCATTTAGTCCAGTCCAACATTCAACATTCTAATGGCCCAATATTACAAAATCATAAAGGCCTAAACTATGGCCCATCTATGGCCCAATTATCCAAATTGGGCCCAACTCCTCATATGGGCCTTAGCTCAAAGCCCATTAATTATACTAGTCTATTTTCTTGATCTTGGACGGCCCATTAATAACCCAATCATCAAGGCCCAATAGAAAGGCCCAACAATAAACCCAAGTGAAATTAGGGTTTCACATAAAATGACGATTAGGGTTAAGTGTTTCTCACTTAAGTTATTAAGGACTTAATCCATTAAGTCCATCACTCTTCTAAATAACTCATATTGTGTGATTAGGCTTAATACACACTTCCATTCCAATGGCTCAAATGTGGGTCCCGATAAGTCCAAGCCCATAAATCCAATAATAGGGTTTTCTAAACCCTAATTAGGGTTTCCAACCCCATCATAGCCCAATAGGCCCAATAGCTAGGTCTTTTGATCAATTAAGGTTCATTAGGACCATTAGGGTTTCAAGCATCCCAAAAAAATCAACACAACAGGGCAAAGCACACCGCCACCCGACATGGCGGCCAGTGGCGGCAGCCACTACCCTACGGTGGTGGTTTTGATATTTTCATTATTATTTTGGGTATCATTTACAATATACAACTCAATAACACACACTAATATAAACCTAGACACACACAACCACCCTTGTGGTGGCCGGTGGTGGTACACGGTGGTAGCCACCAACTCATGGTAGTGGTGGTGGCTTTTCCGACAAACTAAACATCCACACAACGCCCTCTCACAGCAGCAATGAACACAAACACACCAACATACACACATGGTGGCATCAGTGACAGATTGTGGTGACATCCACCACCGTAAGGTGGTGGCGGCGGTTCTCTTGATTCTCAGTCGAGCATCCACATGCAAACACGAACTAAAACACACTCCCATTCATGACACAACCCCGTCATGAACAGATGTGAGTCGGCAGTCCACATTGAACACAGAAACGAAAATGCAACCATCATTCTCGGCGACGAGCAACAGCCGGATGCGACAGCAACGTGATGGCGGCGACGTAGGTTGGGGCAGAAATAGAAGAGATGTGAAGAGAGAGAGTGTGTGTCATGCCCCCAAACCAAGGATGGCGGAAGCGTCCGGGGGTGGAGGACTTCATGTATAGTATCATAACAATAGTATAATAATGCTCAAAGTAAACACAACCAACATAAATATAATTGAAAAAGTTACATCATAGTATAAGTTAACATGTTTCTAAATCAATTACATTAGGTTGACAAAAATGAAATTTATAACGCTTTAGCGTCCCATCCTCAAAAGCAGTCGTTTACCTGTTTTATTGATTTCCTAAGAATACAAGTAGATGTGAAAAAGTGTTAACAATAAAGTTGGTGAGTTCATAAGCTTTTGAATGAAACGTTGAAATCCTTTCTTTGTAAAAGTAATATGTCACACCCCAAAACCGAGAACGGTGGAAACGTTCTGGGGCGGAGGACGTCATGTAATGTATCACAACAATGCAAAGTAGTAAACAAGCAACAACATCATCCATTGCATTAATAGTATAATTGTAATTACATTTGAGTTCTTTCATAGTATAATTCTACAAAAATGAATATTCAGAAATAAAAGACGAGTCTTGGTCGCTCCGTCTTCACAAAACCTGGTA